>NC_061119.1:39819881-39979801 GCF_002878395.1 Capsicum annuum
GTTTCTCTCTCTCTGTCCTCAAGCTACGCTGCTATTCTAGTTTTCAAAATAATACAAAATGTCAATAATCCCTAAAAATTCAGCAATAATGCTTTTAATAACATCCTTCTCTAATAAATTGCTACTGCATCCTTAACTATTTAAAAATATCGAGTTTGCCCAGAAAAAGTTCCCATACATCACATTCAGTCTAAAAGCTGCTTTCCTTTTTATGTGAAGTTTTCCTTTGCTGTCCACAGGTCCCCAAAGTGCTGAAATCTTCCTCATTAGTACCTGAAAAGCATGCTAATCACATACGTCAGCTCACTTAACTAAAAATAGACTAAAAGTGCAAGAATTATGTATTTTATCCTCAAAACTTAGCTAAAACATGGGTAAGTTATGGTGCTTAGACGTATAAATATGCCCAAAATCACCACCCCACACTTAAAGCTTTGTTTGTCCTCAAACAAAATAGTACATCCATGCGAATACCTAACTAAACTTCACAAGATCAATACAAAATTTTTAACAAGACACACACGGCAATTATTAACAAAGAGTAGATTTCTTGATCATTACTAGAAACAACTCACCCTCCAACATAGACTCATTAAGTTGGTTAATTCGTATACACAAGTTAAGCCAAACAAAATCATATAAAACTACCCAACAATCATCAACCATGTGCGCTCACACAAAATGTTACCCATAATCACTCATAGTTTTGCATTTTTTCAGAAATATGGGTATAAGAACTTGCTTGCTCTCACTCTCACAAAGAATTCTTAGATTACAACCGATGACCATATGCTTGCCCTTAGTGTAATGCTCCACTAATATCAGAATGCTAAGTTTAGGATCAAATAGCTCTTTACGGGTTGTAAAGTAGGCTAAAGGGACGGGTAGGACTATTTTGGCTAGAAATGGTGACTATGCTCCCTAAGCGCTTTAATACACTACCTTATGCCATTTACACTAACTTTTAACAACAACTCTACCTTCTTTTCATCTACCAACCCCCTTTCACCCATTTTGTTACTCAATCAAAAATACTATGATGGGAATATACAACTCACTGCCATTTTTTTTTTATATTTTTTTTTTGTTTTTTTTATATTTTTTTGTTAAGCATCCCTATGATAGCCACCCTCGATCACAAAATTTTTATGTACCAATAACTAAACTTTGGGGAATCACTTTCACCATTTTCTTCTTATTTTGCCACACTCTTTACTCAACTTGATTCTACAATTTAAAGCGCTTAGGAGCTTTTGGATCAAATTGTGGTCTTTTTTAAAAAAATGGATTAGGCTACATATGGGGTTGCCAAAGAAAATAGCTAAAGGCTCAAAGGGTGTTCACTAGGACAATGTACAAAGGTAGGTAAAAAGAAGATAAACAAAATCAGGGCTACCAAAGAAATGCCTAAATCATCTCCTAAACTCACAATCTTTATTTTGCTTCACATACACACTAGGCAAGTTCTAGCATCAGTCACAACAAAGAATATACAATAACCTTACACACACATGGCACATGGTCAACTTAATTGGGAACATTATAGATTCTTGACACAACAGATGAATGAATTAAACCACAAACAATTATCACAGCATGAGTCACAACTTAGAGCCTAAATGTTTCAATAGTAGTGATTCAGCACAAACTCCTGTTATAATGCCATGCCGTCTATAAGAATAATTTCATGCAAAAATCTGACTAATTTCAACTAACTAACTATGACTAAATCAAAATGACTATAGAATAAATGCGGGCAAGCAGTACGCAGCGCAACACCCCATACTAAAAAGGAACACACTGCCCAAAGTGTAAATAAATAAGCAAAAACTTGATTAGTCAGACTCCTCCTCTACATCCGGGGTCATACCCCCTGCGTTAGAATTATCATCAGAGTCTTCATCATCAGAGTTGTGCTCCACATCAGAGTCTAGCAGCTGGTGATCATCGTCTGTCGACACATCATCATCTAGAGGTTCTTCAAAATTTATCCCCACTCCACACATGGCCCGAGCATATTCATTCAGCGGGTAGTCATAGTCCAACTGCCGAAGCTCTGCATCAGTCGGTACACAACCCCCATTCATCATAGTGAACCGAGTCATGCCATACAGATGGCGGAAAAAACTCTTATCTCGAGCATGTCTCTCAGCAGTGGTAAGGTTGATGCCTTGACCAGTTTCTGGATCTTTGATTTTCGTGAGATCTACCCTCTTCGGGTTATGTGGCAACTTATGGTCTGCTGGCTCCTCCTCAATGTGCTCTTTTCCTAAAATTGCAGTCAACAAGTTGCCGAAGCTGAAATGAGACCTTTTGTGCACCCTTGCTTTTTGCATCGACATTTGTATAACTGTACCAATGTTGATGGGAACATTCGTTATTAGAGCAAATACCAAGCAGACTTAATCACGTGTGACCTTAGTGTATTGTGTCCCAGGAATCAAGTAGGAATTGACTATTCTTAACCATATGCGAGCTTCTCTGTTCAAACAAGCATATGGGTAAGTATTGTGACGACCATTATCTTTGTGACGAGTCCACCGGGTCATGGACCTTGATCCATACAATGTATGTCTGATGGCTCTATAGGGAGGTCTGTTGTAGAGCTCTTTGAGTGGTGATTGATCCACACTTGGAGTACCTAGGAAAGAGTTGAAGAAATCAGCGTTCAATTGCAAGACTTGCCCCCGAATCTTTACTTCATTTCCCGTAGTCCTTGGGGACCAGTTGGCATAAAACACTCGAGTCAAATCAAGATTACATTCGCCCATGTCTCAAAAGATAAAGTCAAGATTTAGTGTCATAATCTTTGCCAAAATGCGAGGGCAGTTCTTTGCTAAACTTTCCTACTGCATCAACTCCACATGGACATATTTCTTCACTTTATTGTTTCTATACCATTCCTTCCCTTTCTCCTCCAGAACCCGCTTGATCCCAAAAGTGCGTTGAGGCACTTGAAGAGAGGAGGAATCAGCTTGGTCCTTTCTTGACCTTTTTTGACCTTTTTGTAAGGTGGATGCTTTCTCCTTTCCCTGTCGTCCTTTCAGAGCCATGTTACCTGCGATCATAATAGGGTCATGTTAGTCTCATTTCGTAAAATTCACTATAATCGAAAAAGAAAATAGTGATGGCACCACCCCACACTTAATTTGTTTGCACAAACTAATTAAGTGAGTGATGTCGATTACTCAGACTTCATTGACATACATTTAGGTGGTATGTACCAACAACATTATTAGCGCAGTCACACTTTCAACCCTTCACTTTACATAACAATTTCTCAGTTTGATATAGAGAAGCAACACACAATGGTCATGTAATCTTGACTATCATTTCCAACTTTATTTCATTGGAGCAATGCAATCTTTGAGCAAGACTACCACATATAAATCTTATCATGCTATAGCACAGAAACAATTACACAATCTTATGCTTTTGGTTAACCATGACCTTTACATTGATGAACGAGTCACTTACATAGTCAAGCTTACAACTCCCAAAATTATGCATTAACTTCAAAATTTCAACTCCATAATAATAAAAAAAAATTCAGTGAAAACCAATCAATACATGCCGAAGTAAAATCAAGAATACCCACAAGAATCCTTTCACTCAATGAGATGTATTTTTCAAAAATCATAAAAAACTAACCATACTCTTATCACCAAGCACTACTACAAAATCTAGTTAACCATTATAAGTGTAGCACTGAAACAACTATGAAACATGAAAGAACAACTTACTTGGTGATTAATTCGTGATGAATCGGGAAGGTGAGCTTGCAGGATTAGATGAGAAAAAAGAAAAGCTTGGAGAGGGCAAGGGTGTTTGGGCGGCGCTTAGGTTTAGGAAAGATTGAGTGGTGTTCAAGGGTAGAGGATATATTTAAAAGATGAGGCATGGGTCGGGTTGGTCCATTGACAAACGGGCTAGTAGGCAAAATTCACGTTGATAGGCGGTGCCTATAGAATTTCCTAAGCATAAGTAGGCAGCGCCTGACCTATTGCCTATGTTGGCATAGGCAGCGCCTAGCCTATCGCCTATGTGAGGCAGTGAGCATAGGCAATGGCATAGGCAGCGCCTAGCCTATCGCCCATGTTGGCATAGGCGGCGCCTAGCCTATTGCCTATGTTGGCATAGGCGGCGCCTAGCCTATCGCCTATGTTGGCATAGGCGGCGCCTAGCCTATTGCCTATGTGAGGCAGTGAGCATAGGCGAAGGCATAGGCGGCGCCTAACCTATCGCCCATGTTGGCATAGGCGGCGCCTAACCTATCGTTGAGCGTTACACATTTGACCATTCCTACTTACCTGTATTGTTCCATCATTCCTAGACTTACCACCATTGACATAACTCACTTTCAAATCAAAATTTGGGACTAATTTCCTCCTTTGTACTTCATGCACCTACACTTAATCAAAAAATAACAAAAATGATTCGAAGGATGGGTTGCCTCCCACCAAGTGCCTTAGTTTTGTTCATGGCTCGACTCTTCTTTTTGAATTTTTATTTATCAAAAACAAAATCCTAGTAAAACAAAAATGATTAAAATGATGGGTTGCCTCCCATGTAGCGCTTGATTTATTGTCACGGCATGACATAGTTATCTCGATTACTCAGACTTCATCAAGATATATGGTGGCTATACATTTTATCGAGTCGGTTGGATCGATATATAGCTTCACTCTTTGGACATTCACCTTAAAGACACTACCATCATCATTTTCTAACTCCACTACTCCAGATGAGTAAACTTGTCTGATTTTGAATGGACCAGACCATTTAGACTTCAACTTACCTGGAAACAGCTTCAGTCTGGAGTTGAAAAGGAGTACCAAATCGCCTTTCTGAAAGTTTTATTGGATAATCCTCCGATCATGGTACTTTTTCATCCTTTCTTTGTGAAGATCTGCTCTTTCATATGCATTTAGACAGAATTCATCTATCTCGTTCAGCTGCCCCAATCTCATATTAATAGCATCATCCCAGTTCAGGTTCAGCTACTTTAGTGCCCACATTGCTTTATGTTCTAGCTCAATTAGCAAGTGACAAGCCTTTCCATAAACTAGTTGGTATGGTGACATGCCAATTGGTGTCTTAAACGCGGTCCTATATGCCCATAAGGCATCATCCAGCTTCCTGGACTAATCTTTCCTGCTGGCATTCACAGTCTTAGCAAGGATTAGCTTGATTTCCCAGTTTGAAACCTCTACCTGCCCACTAGTTTATGGGTGGTACGGTGTAGCTACCTTATGTTGCTTAACCCCATACTTTGCTTATACAGATCTGAACAGCTTGTTGCAGAAATGTGATCCTCCATCGCTTATGATGGTACGGGGTACCCCAAAATGAGAGAAGATATTTCTCTTTAAGAATGCCACAACACTCTTACCTTCATTATCAGCTAGAGCGACTGCTTCAACCCATTTAGATACGTAATCCACAGCAACTAAGATATATTTTATCCCAAATGAGCTCACGAATGGGCCCATAAAGTCAATACCCCAGATATCAAATAACTCTACTTCAAGCATTTTGGACATGGGCATCTCATGGTACTTTGAGATAGAACCTTGCCGTTGACACTAATCACATCTTCTTACAAAATTGTAGGCATCCTTGAATAATGAAGGCCAATAGTAGCCACTTTGCAGTACTTTCTTGGTTGTCCGTTCACCTGCATGGTGACCTCCAACTTGGGAAGCATGGCTTGCTTCCAGTATGCTAGGCACCTCTACATCTGGGATACACCGCCTAATAATACCATCAGTACATCGTCAAACAAGATAAGGCTCATCCCAAAAGTAATGTTTCAGATCATGCATGAACTTTTTCTTTTGATAAAAGGAGAGGTTCTCAGGAATCACTTCGCTTACCACGTAGTTAGAAAAATCTGCATACCACGGTAAGTTTTCCACCAAAGTTTCTAGAATCTCTTCGTCGGGGAATGCATCATCAATATCAAGGTCGGTCTGCACTGTGTTCTCACTCTCAAGTCTAGATAGATGATCAGCTACTTGGTTTTCACAACCTTTTCTATCCTTTACCTCGAAATCGAATTCTTGAAGCAGTAGCACCCACCTAATTAGCCTTGGATTGACATCCTTCTTTACCATTAGGTATCTTAGAGCCGCATGATCTATATGAAACACTACCTTGGTCCCCAACAAGTAAGCACAGAACTTTTCGAAAGCATAAACAACCGCAAGAAACTCTTGTTCAGTGACGGTATAGTTCTTCTGTGCTCCATTCAATGCCTTGCTCGCGTAGTAGATTGGATGAAATATCTTTTCTCTTTTTTGACCAAGTACAGCACCCAAGGTTACACCACTTGCATCACACATAACTTCAAAAGGTAGAGACCAATCGGGTGCTACAATAAGAGGGGCTTCAACTAGCTTTCCTTTGAGGCATTCAAATGCCTTCAAGCAATCTTCACCAAAGTAAAACTTTGCCTCCTTCTCCAAAAGTTTGCATAATGGGTTTGCAATCTTGGAGAAGTCTTTAATAAACCTTCGATAAAAACCAGCAGGACCGAGAAAACTATGAACCCCCTTTACAGAAATTGGAGGTGGTAGTCTCTCGATAACTTCAATCTTGGCTCGATCAACTTCAATTCCCTTTTCAGAGAACTTATGCCCGAGAACAATGCCTTCCTTAACCAAAAAATGGCACTTCTCCCAATTTAGCACCAGATTGAATTCCACACATCGCTGCAAAGCCATACTCAGATTTACCAAGCATGGCTCAAATAAACCACCTACAACCGAAAAGTTATCCATAAAAACCTCCAAGGTGTCTTCAACCATATCTGAAAAAATGGACATCATACACCGCTGAAAAGTGGCAGGTTCATTACATAGCCCAAATGGCATTCATTTGAATGCAAAAGTACAATATGGGCATGTAAAAGTGGTCTTCTCCTAATCTTCAGGAGCAATGCAAATCTGATTATATCCGAAATAACCATCGAAGAAATAGAACCATCCCTTCCCTACCAATCAATCAAGTATTTGATCCATGAATGGCATTGGGAAGTGATCCTTTAACGTCCACGAGTTTAGCTTCCGGTAATCCATACACACTCTCCACCCTGTGATAGGCCTGAGTGGAATTAGCTCATTCTTCTTATTTTCTACTACTATTATGCCCCCTTTTTTGGGTACACATTGTACAGGACTCACCCATTTACTATCTGAGATTGGATACACCACCCCTGCATCTAACCACTTTATGATTTCTTCTTCACCACCTCTTGTATAGGTGGATTCAGATGACGCTGATGCTCAATAGTGGGTAAGCAATCTTCCTCGAGCTGAATCTTGTGCATACATATGCCAGGAGGGATACCAATTATATCAGAATAGTCCAACCAATAGCTCTCTTGTACCTCTTCAGAACAGAGATGAGAGCCTCTACCTGTTGTTCTCCTAAATCAGCAGCAATAATAACCGGCAGTGTATTTCCACTACCCAAGAACACATACCTTAGATGACTGGGTAGCTCTTTCAATTCATGCACCGGTGGCTCTTCAATGGATGGCTTCGCCGGTGGTGAAGGTCGATTCTTAAGGTCAAGGTCCAGCTTCTTGGGGGCATAAAAATACGACCCCATTCCTCTCAAAGCACAGATAGTTTCTTCGTACTCTTTAACATCCTCACGCTCAAAGTTCAAAAGCACAGCAGCCAATGGCTCAACAGTAAGCTGCTTCTCTAAAGATAATTCTTTTTTATCCTCATAATAAACATCAGCTATAGAGAACACATTTATATCTTTGGGCTGCTTCATTAATTTGCATACATCAAAACGTACCACTTCATCATTCATTTGAAATAAAAGCTCATTTGCTCGTAAATCAATCAGCACACTTCCTGTTGCGAGAAAAGGTCGACCCAAGATTATGGGCACCTCAAAATCTACCTCGCAATCTAAAATAACAAAGTCTGCAGGAAAAATGAAGGTAGAAACCTTCACTAATACATCATATAAGATACCAACAGGTCGTTTTACCGACCTATCTGCCATTACAAGCCGCATGTTGGTTGGTGTAGGATCCCCCAACCCCAACTGTCTATAAATGGCTAGTGGCATCAAATTAATGCTAGCCCCCAAATCACATAATTCCTTAGCAAAATCTAAAGATCCAACCGTGCAAGGAATAGTGAAAGCACCCAGATCTGCCTTCTTCTGTACTAAAGACCTCGTGGCAATTGCACTGTAATGATGAAAATTATCTGCTAGTTCATAGCTCGCTGCCCTTTTCTTTGTCAAAAGGTCCTTCATGAATTTGGTGTACCCTGGAATTTGCTCCAGTGCCTCCACCAAAGGCACATTTATAGTCAGCTGCTTCAGCATGGTCATGAATTTAATGAACCTGGTGTCATCAGCCTTCTTTTTCAACCTCTGAGGAAAAGGTGGTGGTGGATTTGGAAGAGTTTTCTCCACCACTTCCTTTTTATTGTGCTTCCCATTATCAATCTTTTCAGACTGCTGGCATCTAGGTGTAGTATCATAAATGTTCTCATCCTGATCTCCAACTTCTACAGAATCATCACATTCTACTTCAATAACATTCTCCTCTATACTATTAACCACGGGCTTGCCCTTGGATGGATTTTCCAACACTTTACCACTCCTGGTTGTAATAGCCAAACATGATCCATCTTTCCTTAGATTTTGGACAGTGTCACTCGGTAAAGTGCCAGCTTTTCTTTGATTGAATACCGTTGATAGTTGACTCATTTGTTATTCCAGCTGTTTTATTAAAGTGGAATGCGAGTCAACCAATTGATTCATTGAGGACAAATCATGTTTTACCTCAGCTACTCCCGTGTTTGTTGCCTCCACTCCTTTCAACAGCTTAGCCATCATGTCCTCCGTGGATATCTTCCCAGAGCTAGGTGCAGCAGCTTCACGATTTCCAGGAGGGACATATAAACCGTTCTTGTCATTCTTATTCTTCCAATTCCCTTGGTCTCGATCCTTGTATCCGGATTTTTCATAATAGTTCCGACATTGGTTTCCTTGGACATTGCCTCAGAAACCCCCCTGATTATTCAAGTAATTTGCTTCCTCCTTAGAATCGGAGTCATCTCTTCCCTGTGATACAACAGCCTTGACCTTTTCTATCTTCCCTGATAATAAATGCTTGGTAAGAAGGTCCATCTGTATTTTTATATGAGCCATATCCTGGTCACGTTCCTCTTCTCTTTACCTCTGTTCAGCCGTCATGCCACTAGATACAGTAGAGCTTGCTACCTCAGAATCCCTGGTATGCCAAGCTCAACTCTACTTTGTCATACGATCCAACATATCACATGCTTCAATAAAAGTAAGGTCCATGAATGACCCACCCGCAGCATTATCTACCACTGTCTTAGTCACCTAGTTCAAAGCCCTATATAATAGTTCCATCAAGTAGACATTGGTCATCTGATGATTTGGGCACCGCATAAGCTTCTTCTTGAACCTCTCCCATGTCTCGTGGAGAGCTTCAGTTGGAAGATGTCTGAAATTGCTTATCTCATCTCTTAATTGTGCTCTCTTAGATGGCGGAAAGAATCTTTCTAGGAAAGCGCTTCTTTCAGTTGCCTCCAATTAGTAATAGAGTCAGGAGTTAGCCCGTTTAACCATAGAGTTGCCTCTCCAGATAGAGACAATGGAAATAAGCGCAGCCGGATTGCATTCTGTCCAACCCCTAGATTGTCAAACGATTTGCATGTTGAGATAAAATTAATCAGATGCATATTCGGATCATCGCCTGCAAGTCCACCAAATAACCCTTTGAGTTGCAATAGCTGGATCATGGTGCTACTGATATTGAACTTGGCTTCGGGTGCCAAAGACGGAGGAATAATAGCCCCTGTGGCACCAGCCCCATCCAAGTCATCATCATCATCATCAAATGCAACCTTCACAGCTCGGCGTTCAGGTCTTATTCTAGCTTGATGATCTCTATTGACATTCCTGTTCACTGGTGCAGCCACATCATCTGTACGCCTTGGATTTAATAACTCATCATCACCCAGGTCCTCATCATCAAGATTTGGTACCCGACCTGAGTTATCAGCATTCTGTTGATTTACTTACGCAGCTACCAATGCAGCTAATCTAGCCTGCTCCTATTGAGTAGCTATCCTTTCAAGGTCACGTTGCGCATCCATTCTGCCAATGAGATGTGGTTCAGGATTTATAGGTAATAATGGTTGACCAGAACTTCGTGTATTTGGCATGCACTCCACTAAACCTGAACAAAACAAAAACAACAAACAAAAAGTAAAATTTGAAAATCTTTGACCAAAGGGTCTATTAACTATCACAAACTTGGTTGACAACCGTATTCCCCGGCAACGGCGCCAAAATTTGATATGCCCAAATTACAACTCTCGTTAGAAAGTGTAAGCGGTCGCTGTCAAATATAGAACCCAACTGGGTTAGGTGTCGAATCCCACAGGGAATACTATGATCACTAAGTATTGCGATTATTATTAGACTGTTGGTCGAAGGTTCCAAGATAAGGGGGTTTCGATTTAGGTGCACAATAATATTATTAGTGTAACGATGAGATGATATGTGTAATTATATTTGATCACAGAGAATGACAAGTTAGGGTTATGTCCACCTTGTAGCTTCTACTTCTCTATTAACTATGAGTAATATGGATTTTATACATGCATGCACTTATAGAGAGACGTATTCTAATTCTAAATCCAAGTGTTTTTCAACCATGAAGGATTTATTCACCTTAGTTTTCTCGAATCCAAAGTGTACAACCAATTGTACGAACTCTCCAAGAAGTTAATCCTACTAAGGCATTAACGTGTAAAATAGAGGTTGGAAACCCTATTTTCTTGTCACACTCTCTTTTCCAAACAGTAACTTTTTTACCGAACAAGTTATTGCTATAATGGCGCATTCCCTATGTTTGCAACAACTAGAATTCAATCACAATAAAGAGAGTAATGATATAAGTGGCGTGACACATCATAAATTCACAAACCCATAGCACTAGAGAGTATACTACAAGGTTTCCATAACCCTAACAAATAAGCTTAGCTACTCATGAATAAAACATAAATCAACAAAGAAATATTTATCATACCAAAACTTAGAACGATCTTGGTGATGAAGATGACTAGCGAAATTATGAGAGAAACATGTTTCTCTCTCTCTGTCCTCAAGCTACGCTGCTATTCTAGTTTTCAAAATAATACAGAATGTCAATAATCCCTAAAAATTCAGCAATAATGCTTTTAATAACATCCTTCTCTAATAAATTGCTACTGTATCCTTAACTATTTAAAAATACTGAGTTTGCCCGGAAAAAGTTCCCATACATCACATTCAGTCCAAAAGCTGCTTTCCTTTTTATGTGAAGTTTTCCTTTGCTGTCCACAGGTCCCCAAAGTGCTTAAATCTTCCTCATTAGTACCTGAAAAGCATGCTAATCACATAGGTCAGCTCACTTAACTAAAAATAGACTAAAAGTGCAAGAATTATGTATTTTATCCTCAAAACTTAGCTAAAACATGGGTAAGTTATGATGCTTAGACGTATAAATACGCCCAACATCATTTATCATAAAATGATCAATCAAGAAAAATAGACCAAGTCAAGAAGAGAACGAGTACTTGTATCCTCAAATAAGTGAGGGTACTTGTACTGCATGTCCTTCTCAGTTTTCCAAGTAAATTACTCAATCGGAAGATGCTTCCACTAAATCTCCACGGAATATATCTCATTTATCCTTCACTTTCAAACATCTTGATAAAAAATTGCAATTGGTTCCTCCTTATAAGATAGTTTCTTATCTAACAATATTGAATCCCGCTTGATGATACAATCTCCATCCCAATAGTATCATTTGAGCATACATACATGGAACATCAGATGAACTTATTACAAACTTGAAAGCAACGTTAGCTTTTATGCTAATAGACCCTCAATGTATTGAGGGTTTAAAATTTTCCTTCTTATCAAATTTCACGACTCCTTTCATAGAAGAGACCTTTAGCAAAACTTGTTCACCAACCCAGAAAGATATGTCCCTTACTTATGATTTGTATACTTTGTTTGCCTGCTCTGGCGGTCAATAACTTAATTTGAATAAACCTTACTTTTTGATAAGCTTTATTTACAAAATTAGTGCTTAAAGGGTTCACATCACTAGTCTAAAACCCCCTATAGGTGACCAACACCTTCTTCTGTAGAATGCCTCAAATGGTGTCATATCAATGTTGGAGTATTAGTTTTTGTTGTATGAGAACTTACACAATGGCCCCCAAATTAATCATACAAGCCCTCAACATGTCCTCGAGCACCTGAATCGTCCTATTCGACTGTCTATCAATCTGAGGATGAAACATTATGCGCAAGTAAGATTGGTGCCCACTCTTCATGCAACCTGTACCAAAATTTAGAAGTGTATATCGTATCTCTATTTGAAAAGATGGAACATGAAACCTCATGTATTCTTACGATCTCTTTAATGTAGATCTTGGCTAGCTACTTAGAGTTGTAGTCAACTCTAACTAGAACAAAATGAGCCGACTTTGTAAGCCTATCTACTATGACCTAAATTAAGTAATACTTCAACAAGGTCTTAGGGCGGCCTATCACAAAATCCACATGAATGTTCTCCTATTTACATTTAGGTATGGGTATTTTTTGGAGCAAACTCATAGGCCTTAGATGTCCGTACTTCACCTGCTCACAATTGTGACACTTGGATACATAATTCACATGTCCCTTTTCCTCTCAAGCCACTAATAAACCTACCCCATGTAAAGATGTATCCTAGTTTCACCCGGATGAATGGAATACAATGAACCATGAGCTTCAACTATCATATTTTGAATTATATCATCAACCTGAGGAACACATTACCGTCTTTTGAACCATAATACTCCGCCTGTCTCAATGGTGGTTTCTGTAGCCTCATCGCGTACCACTTTGTCCCAAAGTCTATTCAATCCCCATCCTTAAAATGTTTTCCCTTAATTAGCTCAATGAATGTTGAATTTATCTTTCTAGTATCCAATACTCCACCCCTTTTTGAAACAATAAACTGCATATTTTGAGATGCTAGATTTGGAACTCCCTAGTCAAAGGTTGGGTTGACAACCTTACAAAGGCCAAACTACCCATACTTACCACTTTATAACTCAATATGCCTGATACCACATTAGCCTTGCCCGGATAATACTGGACAGTCACATTATAGGTCTCAATAACTTCATCTACCTCCAGTGTCTTAAATTTAGATCCTTTGTATAAGCACATGCAACAAGCTGTAGTGGTTTGTGAATATCTCACACTTGACACCATAAAGGTAGTGTCTCCAAATCTTAAGTGCAAACACCATCACTGCCAACTCTATGTCATGATTTGGGTAATAATTTTCATGAGGCTTAAATTTCCTCAAAGCATAAGCAATGACATTCCTTTCCTGCATCAACACAACACCCAAACCGCAAAGTGAAGCATTATAGAAAACAACAAAATCCTTACCTTAAAATGGTAATGTAAGAATAAGAGTTGTAGTCAAAAGTGTCTTGAGCTTTGGGAAACTCTCACACTTACTTGACCACACAAATTTCACCTCCTTTTCTGTCAACCTTGTCAAGTGAGTAGTAATATATGCAAAATTCTTAAAGAACATGTGGTAATAATTGGCAAGACCCATATAACTCCTAATTTTAGTCACCGAGCTAGGTCCAACCAAATTCTTAATTGCCTCTATATAATGGGATACACCATCACCTCTTTTTCTAAAACCATATATCATAAAAAGGCAACCAAAGACAACCAGAACTCAAATTTCAAAAAACTTAGCATACAACTATTTTTCCTTAAAAATTCCTAAAATAATACGAAGATGGCATGCTTGTTCCTTTTTATCCTTGGAGTGAACAATAAAGTCATCAATAATAACTATAACAAAAGAATCCAAAAATGACTTGAATATACCATTTATCAAGATCATTAAGATTATTGGTGTATTAGTCAACCCTAAAGGCATCACTAGAAACTCGTAATGATTATACCGAATCCTAAAGGTTGTCTATGGTACATCCTTGGGCTAACTTTTCAATTGATGGTAACCAAGACTTAAGTTAATCTTCGAGAATACTATTGCACTCCATAAGTAGTCAAAGAGATCATCTATCCAAGGCAGGGGTTACTTATTCTTGATGGTAACTTTGTTCAACTATATATAATCAATGCATATCCTCACGAGACCTTCTTTATTTTTAACAAACAGTGCTGAAGCACAACAAAGAAAAACATTGGATAAATAAATCCCTAATCTAGAAGCTCCTACAACTGGTTTTAAGTTCCCTCAACTCAGCCAAAGCCATGTGATATGGTGGAATAGAAATTGGAAAAGCATCCGACTCCAATTCAATGCAAAAATCAAGATCCCTATCTAGATGCATACTAGGAAAATCTGTAAAAAAATACCTCCTAAAATTATGAAACCATTAGAACTAACTTAGTAGAGGGAGACACCACACTTACATTCTTAAAATAAGCTAGAAAGGTTGAACACCCCTTCCCCTCTAGCTTCCGAACCCAAATGAACGATATGATCTTTATAGGTTTAGCCTTATACATACCCTTCTATTCTAGTTTATCCATTCTCGGCATAGCTAAAGTCACAGTCTTAGCATTACAAATTAAGATAACATAATATGGAGATAAGTAGGTCATACCCAGAATAACATTAAAATCCATTATGTATGGCACAATCAAGTTTGCCCATGTCTGAAAACTCATAAATAAGAGAAAGCAAGAACAATAAACATAGGACACCACCAAAGACACTCTAACTAGAGTAGGTAATTACATAAAATAACCAAGTACAACATAGACTAAGTTCAAACTAAGGTAACTTAATAGATACATATGAAAAGGTAGACCACAAATCAAATAAAGTAGAATCCATTTGCTCACAGATAGAATAGTACGTAAAACAACTACATTAGAAGCCTCAACATCAGACTTGCTGTAATGCCCCAAGAGTATACCCTAGGCATCACATGGTGCTTACAGTCCCGAAGGACCATAAGCTAACCCACACTGGCACTCGCTGTGAGCACTAAATAATGTAACAAAAAAAAACATATGCGGAATTTAAGTGAAATGCCATTAGGTTTTAAAAACTAGAATCAATACTGAAACATGATGTTAACATCTAAGACATACTAAAAACTGACTTACTGTCTGTATTAGTCTGAAAGCCTCTAACTAAATAATTGAGGAGTTGATGGGACAAGACCCCAACTAACTCTGACTGTCTGCTAAAATTGAGAAACAGAAATAAACAAAACTGGTCCTCGAAACATGAGGACTGACCATAGCAGCTACTACTAGTGTGCTGGGATAACTAGGTATGGTCAGGAACCTTTGCGTACAAACCTATGATATAAAACATCATAGCGTAAGAAAAGAGTATGCGTTCAGTACTTTGAATGTACTGGTATGCTAAATGAGGTAAGGCTGAGATACATGGGTTTATGTGAATAAATAATAACCAACTGAATGACTAGCATATGATAACTTAACAGAAAGTAATAACTAGCTGAATGATATGAAGTAACTTAGTAAGAATGCATGGAACAAAGATTGTATGGTTAGCATGAGAATACTGAATATAAATGCATGAAAGCTATAAAATCTAAGAATGCATGACCAAGCATATAATATATTTCTGATATAATCTGTAACTGAAATACTGAAATTTAATAACTGAATAACTAATAAACTGTATGATATTGTCAAGCAAAACTGAATTGAGTTCTGAACTGAACACTGAAACTAAAATTGTGGAGGTATCATCTAACCGACATGCCTCACTCTGAATTGATTGGGGTCCAACCTGTAACCCCAGTTGGAAGGGTGTTAGTACCTTGCCACAGATACTAACAATGGTTGCGAGTTAACCTTAACTGGCAGAAAGACAATTTGTCAACACTCACTGACAGGAAAACTCATGAGATTTATGTCAATCTTTATCTAGAAGGAAGTTCAACCTATGATGGCTACATAGTTCTGTAACTCAGGGATTTCTATTAAGGGTCACACCCTAACTAGCAAGAATGCCCACATCCCTAGGTTCGCTCGGTGCAGAATCCTATGCCTAACTGATCTGACACTAATTTCTGCACTGATAAAGTTTAACTGAATAGGTAACTGATCATAATGACTAAATGAGTTATAGTACTCATGGTTTATCTAAAACTATTCTGAGACTACTGAAATTCTATAAACAGTTAAGTTTTTGGGTATTCATAACCTCCAGAAATCGATAACAATAACATCAGGGATACATAGAAGCCTTGAAACAATGGAAGGAAATCATTGTTCACAATTATTCACTTAATAATTTTATCAAATACATGGGGTTCAAGACTTAAACATGAGGATATTTCTAGAAATGATGAGATAGCACGATCACATGACAAAATCATAAATCGAGGATTTATTCTGAATTCTCATGAACATGATATAGAAACCATAATATTTAAAACATACTATAATGCATTCCACTTGAAAACACATTCCAAAATCTTAACTTGTAAACATGTAATAAGTAGTCTTTGTTTAAAACCCAATCATTTAGGCATTTCATCAAACACTTAAAATTCATGGTTTAAACTAAGCATGAGAATAGTTTTAAAACTCATAGTAATAGCATGATTTCACTTTTAAGATCACCAATTAGGGTTTAAATTCAACAAACAACCCATCCAAGCATGTAAGTTTTAATATCACCAATACTTTCATGGAAACATGACAAAAATTTGAAATTCGTGTAAGTTCATGGACAAAATTCATAAAATATATAATAAGGACTTCTTTCAATGAAAATAGATTGTAAATATCACGTATCGTTAAAATGCATAAAAGTTTCATGGAGTGAAATCATTATAAATATCTAATTTCATGATTTAAAACTTGAAAGATGGATTCTTGGACTCCATGGGTGAAAATGGCCCATGGATGAACATCTAACATACCTTAATGCCTTGATCTTGAAAGAGAATTAACTTTTTTTGAACGTTTTTGGATTGAGAATTATAATTTCTTGGTTTTCTTGTAGAAGGGCTTGAATCTTATTCTTGGGAGATGATCTTGAGGGGAAACCCTAATTTTTTTGCTCTTGAGAGTGAAGAGGATTATGAGTGATGAGAAACTGATATTTTATTAGTTAATGGGGTTTAATACTTGATTTAAGTCATGGGAGTGGGGTTTGAGGTGAGGAAAATATCAAAATACCCCTAAAGAAACAAAAATAGGTGCAAAAACCTTTAGTTGACGACCAAGTTTGACAGCCCATCACTTAGGTGATGGCTCATCACCTAAGTCGTCACTTTCAGGCTGGAAATAACCCCCTACTGCCCTAGGGTAACAATTTTCCTGGTAAGTTGTCACTTAGGTGATGGCCCGTCAGCTCAGGTCGTCACTTATGTGACGGCCCATCAGCTCAGGTCGTCACTTAGTTGACAGACTGACATGCTAAAGTAAAATGAGTATAACTTATTTCTCCGGTAGCGAATTAAGGTGAAACCAAATGCGTTGGAAAGAAGATTCAAATATATTTCATTTGACATATTATAGGACATGTAACTCATTATTTATAAGAAGTAATGGTCATTTAAAGTCGACCCAAGCTAAAATGTTCACACCATATAAAAGGACATTTTCACACTATATACTTGATTATCACCTATATATACACGAAGAATCATTGGATTTGGTTCTGTATACTTAGAAACAACGGTTTGAATTCTAGTCCAAAAATGTGGGGTGTTACAATATCTCCCCTTGGGAACATTCGTCCTCAAATGAGGCTAGTTAAGTTGACAACACTGATGAATTAAGGTTACATACTGAATAAAAATGCTAAAAACATGATTATATAACCGAGTTTGAAACATGACACATGCCTGAACTAGTTCGTGAATACATGAAATGACTTGAAGATGCTATAGCTGGAACTGAGAATGGAAAAGAAAGTTGTTACCTTAAAATGAGTCTGAGTTTACATAGAAAAGATATGGATTTAGGACATGAAAACTTAGGGGTATCTCACCATCTCCCCCTTGGGATAGTTCATCCCCTAAAAGATACTGACTTGGCTAAAATACTAAGGAAAGACTGAGATAATGCACTGGACACATAAGAACTAAATCATCACTGAATATCTGGGGTGCCAAATTGAGGTTTGAGGAATAGCGGGTTAATGACACAAATTCATCAAAGAGGTTTGAACTGAGGACATGTATGGAATGAATCTAAATATCACTGATCATTAAGTGTGTAGCATAAGTACTGGAATTGAACATACTGTAAGCATGAGTACATGAGTCATGAGCTTCATGACTTGAGTTTGAATTTTTTGAATTTGTGGAACAAGATTCGTACCGCAGGGTGAACTGGAACTCCTTATACTAGGAACTGGAAGCGTACATAGTTTTCTATAAAGAGCACAAATATGAGCTATGATCATTGCGCTAACATGTAAGGCATGAGTAGATATCATTATAACGGAGGAACAAAGACTGAAATAAGAATAGGTCAGGCATCTTTCTCCCCTACTGCTTCTCTACACATACTGGTATCACTACTAGAATCTGAGAGCCTGACTTGGTTTTTTACTATATCATTTCCCCCTTAGCTTAAAGCCATCATTCTAAGTATGTGAACCGCTTAACAAACTCTAAACTAAATTGAAACCACTTTACTCTAGAGTCCGAAATATAATAATACTCATAAACACTAAACTCATGTTGAAAGACTACACTTGAAATTATAACCCCCTACAGTTGATACTTCTTTCTGAGATAGAACTCTTAACTTGATATAGCCCCAAATACATCATGTAACAACTTAAGAACTAACTAATTTAGAATTTTAACTCCTCTTTCTACTTGCTTAATCTTCAAATATTCAATCATAGATTCTAACACATAACATGGATATCCGTAAATCTTTAATAAGCATACTACTTTCATCATAGCCTACAAATATCACATCTCTAAACTTATATTTTCCCCACACCATTAGAATACCACTACACCAACATCAACAACACATAAATTTTGAATTACCAAACTTAAATTTTTGCATACACTGTTTCAAGCCTATTGATTCACCTTTCATATGACTAAACCAATGAAATATAATATGCTCAAATTCAGATAACACTATCCCAATCCACTACTATTGCTAAACTCCTGATTTCATGTTTCTAACTTTAGATTATATGCTATCCTAGAATCCTGAGAAGGGATCTGAGGGTATATCTAACTTTAAGTTTAATTCATGGTTTTCATAAATATGAATGAAATATTTCAAACTTTAGAACTAAAAATCACTTGATGGGACACTCTAGAGCCTTCATGCAATCCCACAACTATCTACGGGGACTGTCTGAGAAAGCTCTATCTATAAGACTTTGAGCTTCACTGCTTCTGTTACCTTGAAAGTAAGGTACAGTTGACATGAATGTATCAGGATGAGAATTTACATAATTTTCTTAGAGAACCTTTCTATAGCACAATCTAAAACATGAAAAAAGGGAAACTTTTCCTAATACATCATGTAGCCTCTTGTCCATAAGTGTGGCGCTCTTCACACACATGCATAAGACTCTACTCAATGTGGCTTTCAGACTCCCTAAGACACTTCAAAACCTTAGGCTCTGATACCAAGTTTATAATGCCCAAGAGTATACCCTAGGCATCACACGGTGCTTACAACCTCGAAGGACCACAAGCTAACCCATGCTAGCACTCGTTGTGAGCACTAAATAACGTAACAAAGAAAATATATGCGGAATTTAACTAAAATTCCATAAGGTTTTAAAAACTGTAATCAATACTAAAACATGATGTTAACATCTAAAAACATACTGAAAACTGACTAATTGTCTATACTATTTTGAAAGCCTCCAACTGAATAACTAAGGAGTTAATGGGACAAGCCCCCACCTAGCTCTGACTGTCTACTAAAATTGAGAAATTGAAATAAACATAACTGGTCCTCGAAACATGAGGACTCACCACTGCAGCTGCTACTGGTGTGCTGAGATAACTAGGTAATAATTAAATGCAGGATCGCAAAATGTTTAACCTTTTTCCAATTTGCATTGTGATAGAAAGCATTTCAGATTGTTAGATTGGATATATTTATTGAACCAACTTCTACTTGGCTGAAGAACATTAATCTTCTATTATAATTTGTTCTTGTACACACACAGAAATCAAAATATGACCTAAACTATTGTTGAACAAAAATAAACAGCTTTGAAATGTGCTTCTAATAATAGCCAACAAAATGCATTTCAAATATGAAACATCAGTGTACAGAAAATAAGAACACAAACATCTTTTGAAGAGATAAAGTATGCATTTTGAGGGCAATAAAACCTCCTTATATATATAAGCCAATGAATTAGAGTACAAACATAGGCTAAGATAAAGTCAAAATAAATATCATTTGTTTAGTTAATTATCGATATTTTATAAGGATTTATCTATTATGTTATTTAGGTTGTTCTACAATAGTACATCAGACAATAACACAAACAAAAACAAATAGAAAAAGGCTATTAAGGAGTAGTAGGTAAGTGTAATGGAAAAAAGGGCCTAATAGACAAAACCTAGCACATCAAATCAGACATTGGAAGTAGAAAGAAAACCCAATTCTGTTACAAAATAAAAAATATAAGTTACTCCCAATTGGAAACTGGACAATGATAACAATTCCACTGGTACGCCGATGTTGTGTCATGTAAATACCGGTCAACAACAACATGGGAAATTTCACATAACATTGATCTTATGCCTAAAATCCTAAAATTAATACATTGACACAATACAAAGTTTGAGATACCTTCCTATTAGATACATAAAAAGATATCCAGTCCACACCATAAGGCGAAGAAGCAATGGAAAGAGTTCCTCATCGGAATATTCTATGAAGAATTGGTGATTCATAAGAAAGAGTCGAACCTATGATATGAAACATCATAGCACAAGAAAAGAGTATCGGTCAGTACTTTCAGTGTACTGGTATTCTAAATGAGGTAAGGCTAAGAAGCATGAGTTTATGTGCATAAATGATAACCAACTGAATGACTAGCATATGATAACTGAACACGAAGTAATAAATAATTGAATGATATGAAGTAACTTAGTAAGCATGCATGGAACAGAGACTGTCTGGTTAGCATAAGAATACTAAATATAAATGCGTAAAAGTTGTAAAATCTGAGAATGCATGACCAAGCTTATAATATGTTTTAGATATAGTCTATAATTTAAATACTTAAATCTAATAACAGAATAACTGATAAACTATATGCTATGGTTAAGCAAAACTAAATTGAGTTCAGAACTGAACATTGAAACTGAAATTATGGTAGGTATCATCTAACCGACTACCCCGTTCTGAACTGATTAGGGTCAACCTATTACCCCAGTTTGAAGGATGTTAGCACCTTGCCACAGATACTAACAATGGCTATGAGTTAACCTTAACTTGCAGGAAGAAATTTCATCAACCCTCACTTATAGGAAAACTCATAAGAGATGTATCAACCAATATCTAGAAGGAAGTCATCTCAACCTATGTTGGCCAGCTACTTTTGTAATTAAGGGATTGATACTAAAGGTCAAACCATAACCGGCAGGAATGCCCCCATCCCTAGGTTTGTTTGGTGCTGAATCCTACTCCCAACTGACCTAACACTAATTTCTGGACTAACTAAGCTTAACTGAGTAGTAGTACTCATGGTTTATTTGAAACTATTTTGAGACTACTGAAATTCTGTAAACAGCTAAGTTTTTGGGTATTCATAACCCCCAGAACTTGATAATAATAATAACAGGGACACATAGAAGCCTTGAAACCATGGAAGAAAATCATTTTTCACAATTATTCAGTTAAGCATTTCATCATAAACATGGCGGTCAAGACTTAAACATGAGGATATTTCTAGAAATGATGAGATAGCACGATCACATGGCAAAATCAAAAACTAAGGATTTATTCTGAATTCTCATGAACATGATATGGAAACCACAATATTTAAAATATACTGTAATGTATTTCACTTGAAAACACATTCCAAAATCTTAACTTGTGAACATGTAATAAGTAGTCATTGTTCAAAACCTAATCATTTAGGCATTTCATCAAACACTTGAAATTCATTATTTAAACTAAACATGGGAATAGTTTTAAAACACGTAGTAATAGCAAGATTTCACTTTTAAGATAACCAATTAGGGTTTAAATTCAACAAACAACCCATTCAAGCATGTAAGGTTTAATATCACCAATACTTTAATGGAAACATGATAAAAAATTGAAATTCGTGTAAGTTCATGGACAAAGTTCATAAAATATGTAACAAGGGCTGCTTTCAATGAAAATAGATTGTAAACATCATGTATAATCAAAATCCATAAAATCTTCATGGAAAGAAATCATTATAAACATCTAATTTCATAATTTAAAACATAAAAGATGGATTCTTGGACTCCATGGGTGAAAAAGGCCCATGGATATACATCTAACATACCTTAACGTCTTGATCTTGAAAGACAATTAAATTTTCTTAAACGTTCTTGGATTGGGAATTATAATTTCTTTGTTTTCTTGTAGAAGGGCTTGAACCTTGTTCTTAGGAGATGATCTTAAGAGGAAACCCTAATTTTCTAGTTCTTCAGAGTGGAAAGGATTATGAGTGATGAGAAACTGATATTTTTTCAGTTAATAGGGTTAAATACTTGATTTAAGTCATGGGGTGGGGTTTGAAGAGAGTAAAATACCAAAATACCCCTAAAGAAACCAAAAAAAATTGCAAAAACCTTTTGTTAACGACCAGGGTTGATGGCCCATCACTTAGGTGACGGCTCATCACTTAAGTCATCATTTTCAGGCTGGAAATACCCCCTACTACCCTAGGATGACGACTTGGCTGATAAGTCGTCACTTAGGTGATGGCCCGTCAGCTCAGGTCGTCACTTAGTTGACAGACTGACATGCTAAATAAAATGAGTATAACTTTTTGCTCCGATATCGGATTAAAGTGAAACCAAATGCGTTGGAAAGAAGATTTTAATATATTTCATTTGATATATGGTAGGACACGTAAAACATTACTCATTATGTATAAGAATTAATGGTCATTTAAAGGTTCCCCAATCTTAAATGTTCACTAAAACTTAACCAATGGAAGCATTGTTAACTCGTCTTTGAGTTAGGAAATTTTTATAACCTCTACTGATATAAAAGGACATTCTCACACTATATACTTGATTATCACCCATATATATACATAGAATCATTGGATTCAGTTCTGTATACATAGAAATAACGGTTTGAATTCTAAACCAAAAATGTAAGGTGTTACAATATCTTTCCATTGGGAACATTAGTCCTCAAATGAGGCTAGTTAAACTGAGAACACTGAGGAATTTAGGTTATATACTGAATATAAATGCTGAAAACATGATTACATAACTGAGTCTGAAATATGACACATACCTAAACTGGTTCTTGAATGCATGGAATGACATGAAGATGATATAGCTGGAACTGAGAGTGGAAAAGAAAGTTGTAACCTTAAAATAAGTCTGAGTTTGTAGAGAAAGGATGAGGGATTTAGGACATGAAAACTCAGGGGTTTCTTAACATCTCCCCCTTGGGACAGTTCGTCCAATGAATGATACTGACTTAGCTAATATACTAAGGAAAGAATGAGATAATACACGGGACACTTACGAACTAAATCATCACAAAATATCTGGGGTGTGAAAATGAGGTTTGAGGAATAGTGGGTTAATGACTCGAACTCATCAAAGAGGTTTGAACTGATGACATGCATAGAATGAATCTAAAATTCACTAATCATTAAGTGTGTATCATGAGTACTGGAACTGAACATACAATAAAGCATGAATACATGAGTCATGATCTTCATGACCTGAGTTTGGAGTTTCTGAATTTGTGGAACATGATTCGAACCGTTGAGTGAATTGGAACTCCTTATACTAGGAATTGGAAGAGTACATGATTTTCTATAAAGTGCACAAATATGAGCTATGATCATAGGGCTGACATGTAAGGCATGAGTAGATATCATTATAAGTGAAGCACAAAGACTTAATAAAAATGGGCTAAGCATCTTCCTCCCCTACTGCTTTTCTACAGATACTGGCATCACTACTAGAATATGAGAGACTGATTTCATTATTAACACTACCATCTCCCCCTTAGCTTAAAGTTATCATTCTAAGTATGAAAACCACTTAACAAACTCTAAACTAAATTAAAATTACTTTACTCTAGAGTCTGAGATATAGCAATACTCATAAACACTAAACTCACGTTGAAAGATTACACCTGAAAGTGTAAAACCCTACTATTGATACTTCCTTCTAAGATAGAACTCTTAACTTTCTATAGCCCAAATACATCATGTAACAACTTAAGAACTGACTAACGTAGAATTTTCAACTCATTTTTCTATTAGCTCAACCTTCAAAGATTCAAACTTAGATTCTAACACATAACATAGATATCCACAAATCTTTAATAACCATGCTAATTTCATCATAGCCTACAAATATCACATCTCTAAACTCATATTTTACCCACACTATGAGAATTTACCACTACACTAACATCAATAACATGTATAATTTCTGAATTACCAAATTTAAATTCTTTCATACATTGTTTCAAGCCTACTGATTCACCTTTCATACAACTAACTCGATGAAATATAATCTGCTCATATTCAAATAACACAATCCTAACTCTACTACTATTGCTAAACTTTTTTTTCATGCTTCTAACTCTAGATCATATGCTATCCTAGAATACTGACAAGGGATCTGAGGGAATATCTTAATTTGGGTTTAGTGCATGATTTTCATGAACATGAACAAAATATTTCAAACTTCAGAACTAAAAATCACTTGATGGAACACTCTCGAGCCTGCGTGTAATCCCATAACTATCTGCAGGGACTGTCTGAGAAAGCTCTATCTATAAGGCTTTGAGCTTCACTGCTTCTGTTACCTTGAAAGTAAGTTAGAGTTGACATGAATGGAGAAAGATAAGAATCCACATAATTTTCTTAGAGAACCTTTCTATAGTATGATTTGACACATGAAAGAAGGGAAACTTTTCCTAATATATTTCGTAGCCTCTTGTTCATAAGTGTGGTATGCTTCACACACATATACAAGACTCTACTCAACGCGGCTTTCAGACTCCCAAGGATACTTTTAAACCTTAGGCTCCGATAACAAGTTTGTAATACCTCGAGAGTACACCTTAGGTGTCACACGGTGCTTACAGCCCCGAAGGACCACAATCTAACCCATGCTGGCACTCACTGTGAGCACTGAATAATGTAATAAAGAAAACATATGTGGAATTTAACTGAAATGCCATAAGGTTTTTAAAACTGTAATCAATAATGAAACATGATGTTAACATCTGAAAATATATTGAAAACTGACTAAGTGTCTGCACTAGTCTGAGAAACTCTAACTGAGTAACTGAGGAGTTGATGGTACAAACCCCTAACTAACTCCAACTGTCTGCTAAAACTGAGAAACTAAAATAAATATAACTGATCTTCAGAACATGTGGAATCACCAGTGCAGCTGCTACTGGTGTGCTGGGATATCTAGGTACGGTCAGGAACCTGACCATCCAAACCTATGTTATGAAACATCAAAGTATAAGAAAAGAGCAAGTGGTCAGTACTTTAAATGTACTGGTATACTAAATGAGGTAAGGCTGAGATACATGGGTTTATGTGCATAAATAATAACCAATTGAATGACTAGCATATGATAACTGAGCATAAAGTAATAACTAGGTGAATGATATGAAGTAACTTAGTAAGCATGCATAGAATAGAGACTGTCTAGTTAGCATGAGAATACTGAATATAAATGCATAAAAGCTGTAAAATCTGAGAATGCTTGACCAAGCATGTAATATATTTCTGATATAGTCTGTAACTGAAATACTAAAATATGACAACTGAATAACTGATAAACTGTGAGTTGTGGTCAAGCAAAACTGAACTGAGTTTTGAACTTAACACTGAAACTAAAATCATGGGAGGTATCATCTAAACGACATGCCCTGCTCTGAACTGATTGGAATTCAACCTATAACCCTAGTTGGAAGGGTGTTAGGACCTTTCCATGGATATTAACAATGGTTGTTAGTTAATCTTAACTGGAATGAAGATATTTCGCCACCCTCACTGACAAAAAAACTCTTGAGAGATGTGTCAATCCTTATCAGGTAGGAAGTCATCTCAACGTACGTTGGATATGTAGTTCTGTAACTCAGAGATTGCTACTAAAGGTCAAACACTAACTGGTAGGAATGCCCCCATCCCTAGGTTTGCTCAGTGCTGAATCCTACTCTCTAATGATCTGACACTAATTTCTGGACTGACTAAGCTTATTTGAATGGGTAAGTAATCATGATGACTAACTTAGTGGTAGTACTCATGGTTTATCTAAAACTATTCAGAGACTACTGAAATTCTGTAAAAAGCTGAGTTTTGGGTATTCATAACCCCTAGGACTCAATAACAATAATAACCGGGACACATGGAAGCCTTGAAACCATGAAAGGAAATCATTGTTCACAATTATTCACTTAAGCATTTTACCAAACACATGGGGGTTAAGACTTAAGCATGAGGATATTTCTAGAGATGATGAGATAGCACAATCACATAACAAAATCATAAACTGTGGATTTATTCTGAATTCTCAATAAAAGGACATTTTCACACTATATACTTGATTATCACCCATATATAGACATAGAATCATTGGATTCTGTTCTGTATACTTATAAACAATGGTTTGAATTCTAGCCCAAAAATGTAAGGTGTTACACTTGCCTAGAAAGGCATAACAGTGAGCCCGATCACCATCTTGGCTAATTCCTTCCCTAGCTACAAACTATTTCTCCTTGCACCACCATTTCCTCGACCACCCCAAATGCCATACTTATTACACTAAATACCCTATGGACGACCCTTTCCATTACCACCTTTACTTTTCCTGCATGAACTATAGCATGAGTCTGTTATTATTCCTAGCCACCTAACTATCTCAAAGGCACTCCCTTTTGATGTGATCGATAGTACCATAATAATAAGAACTTCACTCAAGAGAAAGCCGAATATAGAAGAGTAAGAAGCCTATTGGCCTCTCATAATTAGCAGTTGAGAAGATATCCCTATTGAACCTATGACAGAAGTTAGCAATGCAAACAGGATAGTTTAAGTTGGTAAGCCTATTGGATATGACCACTGAAATAAGAACCACTAATGTTACCTGCATTTTTTGGACTTATGGGCTAATTCCTTTGCCTAAATTACTTTCTTAACACCCTCATTTTTCTTCACATAGTCAGATATCTCATTAAAACTCTTTTCTATAGAAGTCATATGAATAGACAACACCCAAAGATCAGTATTAAATCCCTTCACAAATAAATAAATCCTCTCCTCCTTAATGCCTAGTGGTTGAGCAGCATGATAAGATAGGGAATGGAACTTATTCGGCTGCAACTGATATATTCCCCTGCTCAAGATGCAGATACTCATCATTCTTTTGGTCATAAATGGTCCGGGGCACAATAGGGCATAGAACTATGCCCAAGTTAAATGAGGTAATACCAGTGACCAACACTCTACCTAGGCTCTCTACTACTGTGTTGCATTGTTTTCAATAGAAAAGTCACAAGCTTAATCCTGTGTTTCTGCACAATCCCTAACTTATGCAATCTCTCATAAAAGTCAATGATGAACTCAAAAATATATTCTAACTAACTACCCTAGAAAAATGGCAGTTTCATCTTTAGAAACTTGGTCAGTAACTCATGTTCATTTCCAGTCATAATGGGAACCAAAATAGGACGAAGGATAACATTAGTCCCTAAAGCCTCATACACCCTAGAACCCATGGTAGCACTAGGATAAGCACTCAGAACTAGGAAAATCAGCATTGTAAAAGTGTCTCTAGTGCCAGCCAACCCACTCAAAACTACCAAAACCTACTAAATAACCTTGGTACACATCGAAGGTAGAGTTGTTGATCCAACTAGTGTCATTACCTTTTACTCCATCACATCCTTATCTACTACCTCAACCTACTCAAAATGATCCTAAGGGAGAGGTAATACCGACTACTGGAGGGTCTGGTTAGTAGTTGCTTAAGTTTTAACCCTGGTAAGTGTCGCTCTTCCTCTTCTCCTTTCCCTTACCTTTCCTTATCCTCTTCCCCCAAGTGGTCTATATATTTGGAGCTATCGGTGCATGGGCTGAGGCTCATACCCTATTAGAACCGTTGTTTACCATCTATGGACAAAAAAATGAAGAGTGTTATATAATAATTTGGATCGGTAGATACAAATTCGAATCAAGTTACATTATGAAAGAAGCTAAATTTATTGTTTTTCTAAAGTCCTATAGCCTATCGGAGAAACTTACAAAGATATATCTCTTGTTTTGCAAGACTCAATTTGATCCATTTTGGTACAACAAGATCGACAAATCTTGGATCTGATACCAACTTTGTTAGACTTAATCCCATTGCGAGTGGAACCCATACTAACCCTCCAGTGGGAGAACTAACTACCCAAAGCATTAATCCACACAAAGGAAAATAAGCATCTAGTCAATTATGTTAATCAAAAAACTAAATCCAATGTTCAAATAAAACATAAGCACAATAGAATGTAGAAACATTGTACTTATAAAAACTCTCTAGGATCCAAAAGATATTTGTACAAAAACTACAAAAGTACGTTTGAAAAAGGAAGGGATGCAACCTTGAAAACATAAGAATGTGCATAGGTCCAGAATAAAGGACTTGAACATCAATAGAAAAATCTATGGTAGTCCAAAAGATGCAGCTCATCCTTGAACTTAAATCAACCATAGAATCACAACTGGGGTCTTGCAATAGCCACTATAATATGCTCTACAAAAGTAAGAGCAAGTGAGTATAAAAACAAAAGAAAATAATATTGTTCTTGTAGGGTCATTTGGTAAACCCAAGATGAGATATGTGAACACATAACTATGATTAAGTAAAACAAGCCAACATATTCTCAGTACCTACAACCTTGATTCAGTCTACAACACTTAACTATAGTTAAGAACATTATTAACAAATCACTATGAGTTATCAAGAATAACTACTTAAGCCATGTTAAGTTCACCACTAATACTCTAAGTCAATTAAAAAACTCAACACTATAACCGAGTCAAAAATATATGACTCCATACCATACCCAAGTCAATAATACATGGCTCAATGCACAACTAATTCAACTACACAGTTATTATGCGACCTCATTCACACAAGAAATAAGATAACAACAAAATACACAACTCCTAGTTCACTCACAAAATTATCAAACTCACTTATATCTTGTACCTACACGCTAAAGGTATTATGGTTATCCACTAGTCATAACCTGTAGTGGAAGATCTTGTTCCTATAACAAAACTCAAACATCAAGTGTCTGATAACATTATCCCATCAAAATCCCATGAAAATATCCAATTATCAGTACACCCCGCAAATAAGCTAAAGATATCAGAACATCACTGAACAATAATAATAGCCAACACTTGTAACAACTATAAAGTATACATAAAAGTTCATTGAATGTTACCTCATTTATAATGTTCAACAACCATTTTTTATCGCTTTTCATTCCTTAATAATATACATTGAACATGCAATACTAAGGAACAATTATTGTGCACCATAACATAGATTGAATTAAACTACATTAACCATTACCTACCTCAATCAAAGCTTGTACCACTCACTAAGCCTGAGTCTTGCCTTGTCATGTAATTTCTTGCTTGATTTTGGTCTAGAAACATGAATACAACACATAATCAACTTAATGACCTATAATGTTGACGATTAAAATCCAATCCCAACCCTTAAGGCCATGTTCATGATCATCCAGACATTCTAGGATTTTTCTACCATAAATTTACCTAATAATTACTAATTTCGTGGCTACTTTAGTGAATTAATGACATAAAAGAGTAATTTAATGATTATTAACTAAAACCCAAAGGTTTTATGCCTATTTTACCCCTTTGACCCAGAAAATCAGCTATGGCGAGCTTTAAACTGTAACGCCCCAGAGGTACCCCTGGAAGTCATACGGTGCTCAAGACCATGAATAGCCCTAAGCTAACATATGATATCTAATCAGCTTACAATTCGGATGAATGATGGACTACATATTTATAAAGACTTAAGGTAAATAATTATATATCTCAATATAAATATTTAACTTTGGAAACCTTAAACAAACTCTTTGAACTTAGAACATACAAAGTCTGACAAGCCTCTACTGCTAACTTGAGAGCCATTGGGACAGAACCCAGCTGACTTGAACATAAGTGGGAGTCAAACATCTAAAATAAATTTCAACCATCAACATGAGTCTAATTAACTGGGTCTTAGGACTATGAGGACTCACCAACAGTTGGGATGCAGGAGATGATGCTCGTGATAAATTGCACTGCTGGAAATAAGCATCAGAATCTACATTATAACACAATGTTGCATATAGACATATATGTAGGTCAGTACCTTCGGAATGTACTGAGTATGTGGGGGTGGATGTATAAGTAAAGTAAGAACTAAATATATATGTATGTACTTTCAAAGAATGCATGCTAAGCATAAATGGCTTACCTTGGACTTGAGTAAAACTAAAGACTGCATTATAAAACATAGATAATGAAGCATAAGAATAAGCTTAGTGAGCCATAACACTTATTTTCTACAATCTTTATTTTTAATCTTTCTTATGGGAGATTCTTCTAAACGACATAAACTATAGGAGCTACCATAGAGTCCAACACCTTTCCCACGTTGGGGAGAGCTGTCCTATACTTTCTATCAAAGTAGAACCTTAACTTAAGTGATCATTATACTTCATCCATATTGGGAAAAACCTAACCTATGGTGGCTCGTTGTCTTTAGGAATTTAGGATACACTCATCCACATTCCTCTCTCGATGCTAAATACTACTTCTAGAATATATATATATATATATATATATGCTTATACTTAAGAAATCTACCTTAAAATAGCATAAAGGTTTGTATAATGAAAACCAGTTATACTTTTCTTTACTTTAAATCATAATCAAGATGAACATATGTGGATTTTATGTCTTATCTTTAGATCAAAGGATCAAGATTTCTTCAATCATGCTATATTGTATATAAATGGAACTTAAAAAGCTTAGACATTCTTGAAAACTTAATGCTTCTTCTTCAACCTTGAAACTCTTACTTGCTTTCGTAGCATTTATAACAAAATATTAGGCTCAATACCCATATAGAAATCTTTCATCAGAATCTAAATTAAAGTAATGAAATTCAAATCATAATATCAACATTAAAGTTTGGAACATAGATATGTAACTTTTATGCATCTTTAGCCTTCAAATCACAAGATAAGGTTATACTTCAATATATGAGAATTTGGAGAATGAACCATAAATTAAAACATGTAAATTCAATCTTAAAAATGATGCTCTTTGGGCATAAAGATGGAAAATTAACCTTGTTCAAAACACCACATACCTGGAATTGCTTGACTTGTAAAGAGGACTTGAACTTTGAGACTTGAGAGATGTCTTAGTGAGAGAAACCCTAATCTTGTTATTCTTAAAGATGGAAGGATAAAAGATGTTAATTAACTGAAAGATTGAGGAAAATAATGCCTCTTTTGGGTTATAGGTCATGGGTTGGAAGTTATAAGAGCGGAAAATACCAAAAATCCCCTTAACTTAAGTTATAGATAAGACGGGAAAATACCAAAAAGCCTTTTTTGGGTTATAGTAACTCGTAAGCTTGGCAGTGTCAAAGATAGCACACATTGGTCAACATACAAGTTGTATCTTACAACTTGTTACATGTCCATATGACTTGAAATAACAACTCGTAACTTGGACGGAAACTTAGGGTACCTATACTGCTGAACTTATGAGTTCACGTCATATGACTCATAACATGCAATGATGATTTCTTGGCTCAAGCCATATCTAAAAAAGACTTCAACTACTCCACACTGCCTTAGCTACGACTTACAACATATGACTCATAAGGTGCATATACGACTTAAGAAGATGATTCATAAGTTGAATAGTGGCTTTTAGACACGGGGTATTACAATATATCCCCTTTGGAAATATTTATCCTCGACTATGATTCATCTAGGATCTGGATTTCGGAAAAGAATTAACACCTCTATACCAAACTTATAACCAAGCTTATATCTATTGCTAGGATCCAATTACTCACAACATAAGATACAACTTAAGAATACTTAAAAGGACTTAAAGAGAAAGAGTTTTGGCGGAAAAAACTATTTACTTTCTATAGGAATTGAGTTGGAAGAAAAGAGGTGAGGATATTTGGCTATCATGTCTGCTTCAGCTTCCCAAGTGGCCCCTTTAATCAATTTGTTTCTCCAAAGAACTTTTACAAATGCTACTTCTTTATTGCTTAGCCTTCAGACCTGCCTATCAAGTATTTCGTAAGGAATCTCCTTAGATGACAAGTTATCTTTGACCCTAATACTCTCTAGGGGAATTACTAAGGACGGATCTCCAATGCACTTCCTAAGAATCAAAAGGTTCAATTCATAAGACACCTCTCCTATATGCCTCACTATCTCATACAGACCAAAAAATCGAGGACTCGGTCTCCCTTTCTTTAAAAATCTCATTATTCCCCTCATAGGCGACACTTTCAAGAATACCCCATCCCCTACTTCAAACTTGAGCTCTCTTAGCCTTACATCTGCATATGACTTCTGACAAATCTGAGTAGTCTTCAATATTTCATGAATCAACTAAGCCTTTTCCATAGATTCAAGAACAAAATTTGGCCCGATCAACATCGCTTCACCAACCTCAAACCATCCTATGGGTGATCTGCACCAACGCCCATACAATACTTCAAATGGATCTATTTGAATGCTATCATGATAACTATTATTATAAAAAAAACTCAATCAAGGTGGATGGTCATCCAAACTTCCTTTAAAGTCTAAAACACATGCCCTCAACATGTCTTCTAATGTCTAAATTATGCTTTCGTCCCGATCATCAATCTGCGGATTAAAAGCAGCACTAAGCTTAACCTTCATACCAAGACCTTTCTAAAAAGACTGCTAAAACTATTAAATGAATTGTGTGCCTCTATCTGAAATGATGGACAAAGGTATCCCATAAAGCCTTACTAACTTGTGAACATATATTTTGGCATAATTTTTCGTTGTATCTGAAGTCTTGACAAGTAGGAAATAGGCTGATTTAGTCATTCGGTCTACTACAACCCAAATTGAATCATGATGACGTCTTGTACGAGGCAACCCTATGATGATGTCCAAGTTCAATACCTCCTACTTCCAGGTAGGGATGTTGATCTTCTGTAATGTACCACCCAGTCTCTGGTGTTCAACCTTTGGGCAATTGGGGCACTTGGCCAAAAACTTTGCTATGTCTCTCTTAATACCATTCCACCAATAAATTTCTTGTAAGTCGCAATACATCTTAGTAGCACCTGGATGAATGAAATACGTCAAACCATGAGCCTCGTCTAGTATCCTTTCCATCAACCTGTCTACATTTGGAACACAGAGCCTACCTTTATACAAAGTACATCATCTTTCCTTTGGGATAAAACCTCAGCCTTCTGCTGATGGACCGCTTCCAATATTTGGCTAAGTATGGGATCATGTCACTACTTCTCCTTTACTTTGACTACTAAAGACGATTCCAAACCATTCTGAACAACTACTCCCTCATCATTCATGTCAAGCAAATATACTTCCGAATAGGCTAATTTGTGCACCTCTTTGGCCAATTCCCATTTTTCCTTTTTCACATGTGACACACTACCCATACATAGCCTACTCAGTGCGTCTTCCAGCACATTGGCCTTACCCGAATGATATAGTACATACATATCACAATTTCTCAATAAATCCAACCACTTTCTCTGATGAAAATTTAGCTCCCTCTGAGAAAATACATATTAAAGACTCTTATAGTCAGTAAAAACATCAACATGTACATTATAAAGGTAATGCCTCTAAATTTTAAAGGCAAACACCACGATAGCTAACTCCAAGTCATGAGTTGGGTAATTCTTTTCATGATCCTTATGTTTCCTGGAAGCATTAGCTATCACTCTCCATTTTGCATCAACACACAACCTAAACCAACTCTAGAAGCATCACAATACACCACGAATCCGTCAAACCCCTCTGGCATAGCTAACACTGGCGTTGTAGTCAAATCTCTCTTTCAGCACTTGGAAACTCTTCTCACACTTATCTGACCATATAAACTTCACTTTCTCTTGGGTCAGCTTAGTCAATGGTGTATCTAATGAGGAGACCCATTCAACAAATCCTCTATAATATCCAGACAAACCTAAAAAGTTCAAGATATCGAATGGAGTAATGGGTTTAGGAAAGTGCTTCACTGCATTAGTTTTCTGAGGATCTACATGAATACTAGCCCCGAAATGACATGCCCCAAGAAAGTAATAGATTCCAACCAAAATTCACATTTACCAAACTTCACATATAATTGACAGCCCTTGAGGGTCTGCAGCACTATTCTCAAATGGCCTGCATATTCCTCCTCACTCCCGAAACACACCAATATGTCATCTATAAAGAAAATGATAAACATGTCCAAGTACTGCTTGAAGACCCTGTTCATCAAATCCATAAAGGCTGTAGGAGCATTTGTTAGTCCAAATTACATAACCATAAACTCAAAATGGTTGTACTATATTCGAAAAGTTATTTTCGAAATGTCTTGTTCCCTGACTTTCAACTGGTGGTATCCCGACCTAAGGTCAATCATGGAAAACCACCGAGCACCCTAAAGTTGATTGAAAAAATCGTCGATTCTAGGGATGGGATACTTTTTATTGATGGTAACCCTGTTTAACTATCTATAATCTATACACATTCTGAGAGTGCCATCTTTCTTGCACACAAAAAATACTGGAGTACCCTACGAAGAAACACTCGATCTGATGAAACCTTTGTCTAATAGATCCTTAAGCTTCTCATTTAACTCTTTAAGCTCGGTCGAAGCCATGCTATATGGAGGGATAGAGATGGTTTGAGTATTAGGAAGAAGATCAATACCAAATTTTATTTCTTTCTCGAGGTACCCCTGGCAGATCTTTAGGGAAAACCTCAGAAAACTCATTGACTACACGGACTGATAGAACTGTCAGGGCTTCAGACTTAGTATCTCTAAATCAAACTATATGATATATACACCCTTTTTATATTAACTTTTAGGACTTAAGATAAGAGACAAAATGACTTTTGGGAGTCACAGAACTACCCTCCCACTTAAAAACAGCCTCATCAGGAAATTAAAACTTCACCACATAGGTTAGATAATCTATTGATGCATAGCATGAATAGAGTCGATCTATTCCCAGAATATTATAGAAATCTACCATCTCCAACTCTATTAGGTTCGCTAGTATGATTTTATAGAGGACGGTAATAGGATACTCTCTATAGACTCGCTTAGCAACAACTGACTCATACACTGGGATAGAAATTGAGAAAGGATTAGGGAGATTTTTAGGACCGACCGCAAAATTTAAAGTAACCAAGGGAGTTACATAAAAGAGATTTGATCCCAGATCTAACAACACATATACATCAAGGTAAAAGGCACGAAGCATACCAATGACAACATCTCATAAACTCTCCTTCTCCTGATGGAATGGTAAAGGCACCATCTGGTGGAACTGGGCGACCTAGCTTAGCTGTTGAATTAGTAGCCTGAGTCTGAGGATGAGCATCTGTACCTCCCTGCTTAGCATATGGATGTTTTTTGATCTTGTGGCCCAACTTGCCATAACCATAACAACCTTATTTGCCCAAAAAACACTCACCAGGATGGTTCCTATCACACTTTGAACATGTTGGATAATTGGGCCTCCCGACTACACTGTTCTGAGACTAGGAATTCAAAGTTATACCTTACCGCTCTTGCCTGTGCAGGGGCACTAGCTGAAGATGGTGCTAGAGGTGTCAAAATAAACCCAAATTGAGATGACCCGCCCAATAGTTAATGGGTTGGGTACAAGATAATTTACTATTGGGTAAAATCTCAACCCATTAAGTCACAACCCAATTTTAAATTGGGTTCAAATGATCCCAATTCAATCTCCACTTCAAATCGTTTAATAGAAAAATAATTTTCTTAATGAAATTAGGATAAACAAACGACAATACATCCTCCACTCTCAAAATGACCCACTTCACCTTACCCCAACCCAGGATAGCCCCAACTTACCCCACCCCGCCTCTATTAAATATATTATTTTTATTTCTTCAAAATATTTTATAAAAGTTTTTGCCCCTACCCTTCCTTATTCCCATCCTCCTCCCAACCCCAAACCCCCACCCCCACCTCCACCCCCAAAAATTAATTCTTTTAATTTTTTTGAAAAAAATTTAAAAAAATTCTTACCTCACGATCAAAATCTTACCCTCACCCCTTCACCGCATTCCTACCCCTCCTAAAAAAGATATTTTTTAAGAAATATTTTTTTAAAATAAATAAATAATTTTTTTTATAAACAATGTCTTACCCCAACCCCCATCTCCCCTACCCCCTGCAACCCCCCTATACGATAATATCTCATCCTCCTAAAATATAGTTTTTAAAAAAAGTTAAAACTTTTCTTTTTTATTTTTAGAAAAAGAGCCTTTACCTCAACCCCCATCCCTTCCTTACCCCCCCCCCCCCCCCCTACCCCTCCCCCCACACTACGCCTAATTTTAAAAAATATATTTATTTTTTTCTAAAAAATTCTAACCCCACCCCCATGGCATTCACCTTTTCCTAAAAGTTATTTTTTAAAACAAAAATAATTTTTAAAAAAAAAAATTCTTACCTCAACCCAATCCTACCCCCAACCTCTGACCCCACACCCCTTTTCAAAAAATAAATTCTTATTTTTAGAAAGATTAAATTTTAAAAAATATTCATATCCCACCCACCACTACCCCTACCCCCAATCTCTACCCACCTACCCAACTTCCCAACCTCATCCAAATTTATTTTCTTAAGTTGGGTTTACAAGGGATAAATATTTATATGTTAATATTTTTTAGACTAAGTGGGTCAAAATCCAACCCGATTTTAACCCATTTCAACCCAAAGTGAATTTGGGCGGGTCATGACCCAATCCGATATTCAATTCAATCCATTTATATTTTTATTCTCAACCCAACCCACCCATTTGACACTCATAGATGGCGCATGTACTGATGAATGACCCCAAAACTGCGAATAGCCTCCCCTTCCAGACCATGGCAGACTATACTCAAATTGTCCAGTCCTAACTCTCTTATTTCTCTTCACTGTTTTCTTTAACTTTTCTGCCTTAATCTGTTAAGAATGAGTCATCAACCGAGCAATATCCATATCCCAAATCAGCATGGCAGTCCTACACTCCTTGACCACCAAGTTAAACACCTAGTAACAAACTTACTCATACGAGCTCTAGAGTCAGATAACAATTTGGGGCATACTTAGCTCACTGAGTAAACTTAAGGTAGTACACCTTCACTTTTAGTGAGCCTGCCTCAGGTTCATGAACTCCTTCACTCTAGCCTCTCCCATTTCACGAGGAAAGAACTTGTCTAGGAAAGCACTCTGAAATACTTTCCAACTCATAGGGGCTCTATTCTCACCCCCACCATCCTTTCATATAGTGACCCAATCATAAGCGACATCCTTCAGCCTATAGGAAGCCAGCTCTACGCTCTCCTCTTCAGTAAAATACATGATCTGAGTAATTTTTCTCACCTCATCAATAGAAAGTTGAGGATCCTCATCCACTTTTTGCCCATGAAACTTAGGTGGATTCATTCTTATAAAGACTCGAATTTAGGCTGCAGCTAAATTACCATTTTGCTGAAGTAGGACTGTTTTCTATAGGTTTCCATGAATATTTGCATCTACAGCATGGGCCAATTCTTAAAAGGCGGCCCAAAATTCAGCATGAGACACATTCTCATTCAGAGGATCTACGTGTAAGGGTAGTTGATCACCGTTTCTACGTGCGTTGACTCAGTAAGGAGACATATTCTGTTATATAAAAGCATGAGTTAAGGCAGATAGAGACAACTGTAAGCACGATAGATCATGAAAGAAATGTCGATACCTAACTCATTACATAGCCTCTTGCTCATAAATATGGCGCACTTCACACTCATGGTCAAGACTCTATGTAACACGACTTGTATGACTCCCTAGGACTCTTTAAAATCTTATGCTCTGATACCATTCTTGTCACGACTTGAGCCTAGGCCCTGGCCGCGATGGGTATCCTGAACTATCAAGGTCCGAGAGACCCTTTTAATGGACCAACACACTAGTGATATTGTTTGCTCTAGGTCTAGACACGCACAGCTTTAAAATGTGTTACTAGAGAGTAAGGCTTGCTTACTTATATACCAAACTTCCTTCCTATGTTTTACCGATGTGGGACACTTTATCCTAAGTTGGGGTGTTACATAAACCCTCCCCAAAATATGTAAACTAGTAATTCTAAAGCTAATTAACCAAAATACAAGTTAGAGTTGAAATAAATTACTTACCTTAGTGATGAAAACTTATTGAAATCGCCCTAAATTGACATGCCCTTCCCTAAAACATGTTTTTGAAATAATAGGATTGTTTTGGGAAATTTATACCAACAACAATTTATCTATATGTTACTCTAGCGGTGTATGTCGCTATTTAGAAACATCACTATAGTGACATTGATCAAGTTTTACCGTCATTATAGCGAGATTTATTTTGTTTCTAAGCACATCGCTATAGTAACATCAATGAAGCAGAAAGTCAAAAATGCTCCCAGATTTTATTTTTTTCACAACACACCCTTAAACCATGACATTATAAACTAATCCCCTTGCATCGAGATCGATACATAGAGTTATACTTACCCAAATTCAATTTCAAAAAGTCCTACGAGTTTCTTATCATCTTAGCTAACGTAAAATCAAGCTAAACTTAATCACCTTAACTAAATTAATTTTTGAATTTTAGACTGCACCTCATTCAGATTTCATCCGAGCCTAGCTTAACCTGAAATTTCTAATTCCAAATTTGGAAAATATCTTAAACCCAAATTTTTGTACAAATGACTTACCCATAACAACGAAGAGGGTCGTTACATGTAGTTTGTGTTATAGATTCCCATAGATTTTTGTTCGAGATTGAAATGCATTTATGTATTTATGATTTTCTTTTTCTCCTTCTCTTTTTGTTGCAATGATTTCGATAATGAACTTGATATTTAATAATAGATAGAAGGCATTTTCTAGTGTAAATGTGTAGTCTATGTTATACACACACATACAATGTAAATATATTAATTAAATGTTATAAATACATATGTATAACTTTGTATAATTATGTATATTCTTTTATAATTTGTAAGTACACAACATTATAAAATAATATACAAATTTATAAAAAGTGTATAAATTTGAATATTGGATGAGTAAACACTCTTACACAATAATAAGATGGATTGAACTCTTTTTTTTAAACTAAATCCCGAAGAAAGAACTATAAAATCAAGAAAAAAGGACAAAGAAAGCCCGTCGGGCCAAACAATGCACACAAAATGGCCAAGGAATTTATAATCTAAAAATTACACAAATACACAACAAATATTGGATGAGTAAACACTTTTACACAATAATAAGATGGATTGAACTCTTTGTTTTTTAAGCTAAAGCCCGAACAAAGAACTATAAAATCAAGGAAAAAGGACAAAGAAAGTCCTTCGAGCCAAACAATGCGCACAAAATGGCCAAGGAATTTATAATTTAAGAATTACACAAATACACAACTTATGTTTTCAATATTACAAAAAATCCCAACTCCCTATACATATTAAAAAAATCCCACATATACACAGAATGTTATGTATATGTCGGCTATGTTATGCATTCTAATAAGGAGAGAGAGTAAAGTAATTAAAAAAAGTGGGAGAACGTGTAATTACTTTTAAAAGGTTGGTATTTATGTTACTTATACATTTATAATTCCAAGTTTTATCCATTTTTAAGTCGGTTGAGCTTTTTTTACCTTTCTTTTCGGTTGTTCTATTGTTGTTGTTTTTCTTGTGCGTGTGTGTTTTTCTTTTTTTATTTTTTAAAAACTTATTCTCCTATTTTTTTTATTCTACAAAATATAATCACATAAAATTTTATGTTTTTCTAAACGACCAAATACAGATTTGTAATATTGTAGCTTTTACTTTACTTATCTATTAAATAAAAAATAAGTGTATTTTTATTTGTTATATCAAAATAACATATTTTATATGATTTTATATATTTCATAAAATAATTATACAATTTATATGCACATTCTATACACAATTATACAATTTTATATAGATTCTATATTTTCTTTAGCTACAATAATTATTCAAATAATTAAAATTAACATTTGTCTATTGCATACATCTTGTATCATTATGGTATAAGACAATTCATAGACCATAATGATACAGTTTTATTACCACATTCATATTTTTTATACCGAAAAAGCTACATATATATAATTCCTACATCATATTGATGCAATTCCTATACCATATTGATATGGTCCTTTATATCATGTTGATACAATCTCTATACCATATTGATACAATCCTTATACCACATTCATTGTTTTATAGATATATCTTATATACATACATATTCTATACAATAATTATAAATTTTTTATACAATTGTATTTAATATATATATTGTAATATCCCGAACTTTCTTTAAGTCCTAGTCTCCAAAAGAGTTAGTGATGACTTCCTAAATGATTAATATTTAAATCAGATAGAATTTCTCCAATTTCAACTTTTTTTCATGTGGTAAATTGGATTATCTTTCCAACGATACTAATTTCGTCCAAATTCGGTATCGGAGTAAAAAGTTATTGGCATTTTACTGAGAGCTGTCAGAACCACCCAGGTGCGACGGGCAGATTGACGGACCATCGATCTAGCGATGGACCATCGCCTAAACCATCACAGCTAAGGCAGTAAGTTAATCTTCTAGATAAGGTGTGATGGACAGGTTGACAGACCGTCGAACTTGTGATGGACAGTCTCCCAAGCCATCACTACTAAGGTAGTGAGTCCCTATTCTGGTCCACGTGCGACGTTCAGAATGATAGACCGCCGAGCCACCGATGGACCATCCTACGAGCCATCGTATATCCCGTTCAGTTATTTTAAAGTCATTTTTAAAAGGATATTTCGGTCTTTTTCACCCGTTTTAACCCCTAATTATATCATACCAAGGCTCATAAGTTCATTATCCATCTACAACATCAAATTAGGATTTTCTCTCAAAGATAATCCCCAAGAACAAGATTCAAATTCTCCTTCAAGAAACTAAGGAATTCAAGTTCTCCAAGTCAAAGAACTTTAAGAAAACTCACAACCTAGGAATGCATAGTGTTCATTCATGGACTCCTTTCATCCATGAAGCCCAAGAATCTCTTTTCAAAGTTCAAGTATATGGATTTTTATGAATTCCATGTTGGATTTTCTTGTGTTCATGTTGATAATTATCAATTGAATTCTAATCCATGTTTAGTGATAAATTTTAAGTGGAAATAATTATTATAGGAGTAGATTCATGTGAACCCATGATTAAACCCTTAAATGGTGACACTAGAATTGAATCATGATGTTTACTTGTTGCGTAATGTTGCCTACATATAGTATGCTCACTATGTGTTTGATTAAATGCCTATGTGAAGGAAAAGTGTCATACTAGTATTATAATATGAAATCCCCATTCATGTACAAGTTCATGAATGTCAGGTGTTTGATGAAATGTCTTTGTCAATGAATTATGGATATATGTGTGGCCATTATGGTGCTTTAGAACTTGTACTTCATGAATTCTTCAAATTATTTTATTATGGATAGTTGATGTTGGTCATGTATTCAAGAAAATTATGCTTTGTCAGTTTCTTCCTATCGAGTCCTGGGGGTACTTGTACCCAAAAAATATAGTTGTGTGCCTAGAGTTAGTGTCATGTTTTCACGATATCCTTAGTCAAGACATGATCCATAGAACTCAGTCAGTTATGTGAATCGAGAAAGCTCAATAATATAGTAAATCTAGTACTATTCCATCAGTCAATGAAACTTAGTTAATTTAGTTCAGTAATCCATGTTCAGTTTCTATTCAGATAGGAGTATGAATTAGCACCGAGTGAACCCAAGGATGGGAACACACACTGTCAGATGAGGGTGTGATTCTTATAAGTCATCCTTGCATTCGAGAACTATGTAGCCAGCATAGGTTGATACATCAACACTTTCATGTGATGGTTGATTAGATGGATAAAAACTATCAGATGAGAGTCCCACCATTATCTTTGGGGACACTGTCAGATGAGGGTCACCTACAGCTTGTCTTTATCAGTGGCACAGTATTGACACCCTTCTAATTGGGGTTACAGATTGGACTTCAATTCAGCCATAATGGCACATTAGGGGCATGTTGGTTCGATAACTACTTACCACAGTTTCAGTTACAGAATTAGGACTGTCAGATACAATTATTCAGTCTTAATAATAGAACTCAGATAGTTCTACAGAATTCAAGACTGTCAAATATAGTTAACTCAGAATAGTGTGGAACTCAACTAGTTCCATCAGAACCTAGACTGCCAGATACAATCGCTCAGTATCAGTTATTTTAGCTATACGGTTATCAGTATCTCATGTTATCAGTAATTTGGCTCAGTAATCATGTTATCACGAACTTAATTACAGTTATTATGTATTCATGCAAGCATTTTCATGTTTATGTTATCCAGTCAGTTAGTATAGTTCATGCATGTGAACCCTTTGCATTCAAACTACCTCACATGCATACCAGTACATTCAATCGTACTGACACATTTGCGCTATGGTGTTTTATACCATAGGTTCAAAAACACAAGCTCTAGAGCATCAGTAGTATTCCAGTCTCAGCAGTCAGAGTTAGTAGTGAGTCCTCATCCTTCGACAACATGACCATTACTTTATTATCTCATTAATTAATTAATTTTAGTAGATGGAGTTAGTTGGGGACATGTCCCATCAACTCTTTATACAGACAGTTCAGTCAGTTAGAGGCTTTTCAGACTATCATGTTCAAACAGTTTATTTTAGTTGTTTTGGGTATTTCATACCCCATCCACATGTTATGTTTTATCAATTATGTTACAGTTTTGAACCTTATGGCCTTTCATCCTTTATTTCTGCATTTATACAGTATATTATGCAGTGTTCAAGTACAGATATCCGTCATGGGTTAGCTTGTGGTATTTCGGGGTCATGAACACCGTGTAGCATTTCGGGTACCAGATTCAGGGCGTTACATATATATATATATATATATATACACACACACACACACACACAAAATAATTAAATTATCCTCTATACACATTCTATGCACTTTTAATACACATTCTATATGTTTTTTTTAAAATGGTTAGTTGGTGGAATTAAAATAAAAGAGTGGTTATCCCAGGACATTATTTTAAAAAGGACCATTTTAGTGAAAGTTTTTGTCCTAATAAATATGAAGTGTCCTTTTCCCTAAAATAAAAAAAAAAGATTTCTAATAATTTTGGGCTATAGAATTATATAACTTTTGGGTCATTATTTTGCATGTTAAATCAATTGTATGGGCATTTATGAAATTATCTCTTAATTTAAGTCACTTAGCTATATTAAATATACATAAATGAATGTAAGCACATTATGTAGTTACATATTTACCATCTAAAAATAGCTTGAAAACACGTATCAGAGTACTTAAGATGTTCACTTTGACCAAGGATGCAAATTTGGAATGATCATAATTGCATATTAAAAATGAATCAAACATTTAAGGCTAGAAAAATTTTATAGTTCATTAACTATCTGAATTTTTACCTTGTTATGAGGATTTATTTCCTCTCTTTAATCCTTCCCTGCCCTAATTTTTTCTTTTCTAATTTAAGGCTCAATAAGCAAAAACATACTTGCCGCTTTAACTTGTCGAGAGAATTTCTAAACAAGGATAAAGTCTTTATAACCAAGGAAAAATAATGCATCTTCTATATTTAGGTATAACCCCATTTGTATAAATAATTTTTTTCATTACAAAAGATAGAATCATAGTCCAAATAAATGGAGAGATCAATCTCTAGTGCTTCTTCATCAATCTCACTAGTTTTTATTATTTTGTTGTATGTTGATTTCTTTGAGGCAAGTTTAAGAGAAAGTGCGACCACTCATTTAGTTATGAGAGCGTGCGATTTATGTGAAGTTAGAGACTTTTGCTATAATTTTTTGGGAGAAAATCCTGAAGCTAATAGGGCAACAACAAGGCACGATCTTAAAAATCAATTCAATTGGCATATTCAAACTACATAAATATTGCAAGGAAGTTTCTGACAGTCACTACACATAAACCAAATCCAACATTCAAGCAAACTTACAAGGAGTGTCTTCATCAGTATTTACTTATGAAATTGAATTTTGATTTTACTGTTAAGACTTTGGCCATGAATGGTGATATGGGTGAAGCAATTGAAGGGACACGAAATCATTTATTACTTGTATGTCGTTATTTATGTAGTAACCAGATATTTTGAACCCCATTGCTCAGGATAATGATAATGTTGCTTCCTTCCTAGAACTTATTAGGGATATTTATTTCATACCCCTAATTTGATTATATTATTGGACTATGAATTAGAAGCATAATCATCTTTTGCTTCTTATAATTATATGATTCAATTTCTCTGTCATATGTATGAAATGATTTATCAAAAGTTTTGATGGCATTGAATCCAGATATATCTACATTAATATCCTAAATATATGATCAAATATTTATGACAGGTCAGTTGTATGATTTTAAGGAATTTTTGATGGTTTAATTATGATAAAATTGTCAACGTAAGTTGCGCTGGAAAGTCCCAATTTTGAGGGTAAACTACTTTCTAACAAAGATTACACTATACCCAGGAAGACTCAAATAAGATAAAGGCATGATTTCTCATTCAGCTGGTAGGTGCATAAGTAACAATCAAAAGTAGTATTGCTTTGACTAGTAATACTTTAATGTATCAAACACTCTAACTAGTTTGTGAAATTTGGTATTTAAATCTAAAATATGTTAGTGGTGTTTTAAATATTTAGACAAAATTGTAATCTTATAGAGCAAAAATTACCATTAACAAATAAACCGGACAAGCTTCTAGGGTGTGATGAGTATCAAGCCTCTATGATAGACAACTAAATACAAAGTGTTTGCCAAAAAATTTCTACATCTATATGCTCCACTATGCATAAGAGCTAGCCTTCTTGAGCAAGCAGACTTTTATGCACAACAAACCACATAATGAATCCATGTTTAGGAGGAGATAAAATATTTTATGATAAAATGTATAGGATTAGGTAGTTAAGTTGCAGAGTAGTTTATGCACTGTTACATTTAGTGTTATTACTATTTCATTGAGTTAGTTACTAAGAGTTGATATTCTTACATATGATCGGTCATAACATATTGAGTTATTTAGTATGTTAGGAAGATTAGAAGATTCTAGAACATATTGTAATGGTTTATAAGTACTCAGCTATAACACATTGTAATGCAGTTAAATCATTTAATACAACAAAAGCTATAGTGGTTTCAATTCATCTTCACTGCAGATGGATCCTTGAGCAAACTTTACATAGTATCAGAGCTCCAGCTCGATTCTTGAGTTGAGAAGAAATCTATGGAGTTTAGATCTCCATTGTGATAGATGCTTCTTTGATCAATTGTGATAGAGGTTCATTCAATCCCTGTTCTCAGCTAACATTTGGGGTAGAAGTTTCTTTTCTTCTTTTGATCTATGTTCTGAGTTTGTTCTTCTTAGACTCTGAAGTATTGGGGTAAATTATGGTTTATAGCTGCATTATTGATAACTACAGAGAAGTGAGATAGTGAGTTTTATTCCTATATCTGATCACTTAATTACTAAAGTTTTTGAGATTAAGAATGACACCTAAGATAGATCCCACTGATCCCTTGTTCACAGAGGCATTAGATGTATCTAGTGAATCCTTGATACCAATCAAACTTGTAGGATCTAAGAACTACGGAGTTTGGAGTAGGCCAATAAGAATTGCACTTCTAGGAAAAAGGAAATATGGATTTATGATAAGGGTATGTAGCAAGGATACATATAGAAAAGAGTTACATGATCAATGGGAAACATGCAATGCTATAGTACAATCATGAATTATGAGTTCTATAAGTGTATAGTTGCTCTGTGGGATCGTATATCCAACAAGTGCATTTGAAGTATGGAAAGACCTGAAAGAGAGGTTTGATAAAATGAATTATATAAGGTTGTATCAACTGCATAGAGAGATCAATACCTTTTCATAGGGTACGGATTCAGTATCAGCTTATTTTTCAAAATTAAAGAGTCTATGAAGTGAATATGATGCAACAGTTCCTGCTCCATCATGTGTTTGTCCAAAGTCCAAAGACTATGCAGATCACTTGTCTAAATTAAGACTGATACAGTTTTTGAGTGGTCTTAATGAGTCATATGATCAAGCAAGAAGACAAATCTTATTAAAAGGAATCACACCTACACTTAATCAAGCTTATGCAATGATAACTGAGGATGAAATTCAGCACTGGACTGTGCAAATGTCACTGGAAAAAAGTTTGATCCAATCACAATATAAGTGAGTAGAAATTCGGTAAGAAACTATGGAGCACAAAACAACAAAGGAAAAATATGTGATTGCTTCTATTTTAGTGGTCACACCAGTGATAACTGCTATAATTTGATAGGACATCCTAATGATTAGAGGCGGAAGAGAAGAGGAAGTTATAATAGTGGACTAAAAGGATCACATCAAGGCTTTAATTCTGGCTAAGAAAATAATCAATTCTATAGAAAGCATGGTGGACATGGTAGTCATGGACATCAGTATGGAGGACAGATGCATACTCAACATTCCACTAATAATATAACTGGTGATAAGACCTATGGAGGTAAATGACAGGCTGGTTCAACTAGTCATGTAGACAAAAGGAGGTTCATAGTGCTATTCTACCCAACGGGAAAACCTTCATTGATGGAGAGTTCAAATAAATCATGGATGTGCTGAACAAGGATACACCTGATGCCAGTCACAAAAATATAATAGGTAAATTTATTTGTTCACTATTTCACCAGATGTCATAGGAATGGATAGTGGATTCTGGTGCAACACATCATGTTGCAGAAAGTACGAATGTTTGTCAAAGTATTACAAAGTAGATAGATCAGAAAGGGATAAGGTACATCTTCCTACTAGTACTAAGATGGATTTATCTGATACTGGAGAGGCACATATGTTTAGAGATCTATGAGAGATGTGTTGTGTGTGCCTAGCTTTAAACTTAATTTATTATTAGTGTCCAAAATGACTAGACAGCTTTCATGCTTTGTTTGTTTGTTTTTTTCCTAACTTCTTTGTCTTTCAAGACCTTCTAAACAATATGTTGATTATACAGGTGCAACCTCTTACGAAGAAGAAGACCTCTCCTCACACTCTGATATACCAAGTGTAGTTCCTGAGGATGTTCCTCATAACTCACCTACAGATGCTTTGCCTTTAAATTTTACCAGTGATGTTGAGTTAATGCCTACTTTATCCACCCTAATTGTTGTGCCAAGAAGAACTCCTAGGTTGATCAAAAAACCTATTTGGATGAATGATTATGCAATGCCAGTGAAGGGAAAAGGGACAAGATATCCTATTGCCAATTATCTTTCCTACTAGAATATTACTCCTAATTGCCAGAAGTACATATCAGTCTTGTCTGCATTGGTTGAACCATAATATGACAACCAAGCTGCTGAAGATAAAAGTTGGATTAAGGCAATGAAGTTAGAGATCAAAGCACTAAAGGGAAATAACACTTGTGAGATTGTTGATTTGCCTCAAGACAAGCATGCTATTGGTTCAAAATGGATGTGTATAATGCATTCTTTCAAGGTAGTCTAGATGAATAAGTATACATGGAATTACCAGAAGGTTTCAAAAAGGAAGGACCACACAAAGTATGCAGATTTATCAAGTCACTATATGGACTCAAACTGGCTTCAAGGCAGTGGAATATTAAACTCACTGCAGAATTGATCAAAGCAGGTTTTAGCCAAAGCACTTATGATTACTCTTTTTTTACCTTGAAAAAAGATAAAAGAATAGTTGTCATACTAGTGTATGTGGATGATTTGCTCATCACTAGGGACATTGAAACCATGATAAGTGAAGTTAAAGAGACCTTACACAAATATTTTAAGATTAAGGATTTAGGAGAGCTTAAATACTTCCAAGGTATTGAAGTATCAAGGTTTGCAAATGGGGTTATATATACTGATATCTAAGACCAGACTTGCTAGTGCAAAGCCTGCTGTTACACCATTGGAATCAAATATAAATCTTACCTCAGTGGAGTTTGATAAAGTTGTTAGTGCTAGTAGAGATGTTGTTCTTAAGGTTGTAACATCCTATTAAAGGCTGGTTGGCAAGCTCATGTATGCAACTATCACTAGGCAAGATATTAGTTTTTCTATACAAACCTTGAGTCAGTTCATGCTGCAACTAAAGAGGTCTCATATGGAAACTGCTAATAGAGTAGTCAGGTATCTAAAGAGTACCATAGGTCAAGGCATATGGATGAAGACATAGACTACTGCTGAACTAACTTGCTGATGTGACTCAGACTGGGTTGTATGCCCTAACACAAGTAGATCAGTCACTAGATATGTCATACTTTTTGGAGGATCCTTGGTGTCCTGAAAGTCTAAGAAGCGGCATACAGTGTCAAGAAGTTCATCTGAGGCCGAGTATAGAAGTATGGCCGCAGCATTGGCAGAAGTCACATAGTTAGAAGGGTTGTATGCTGAATTAAATATCCCTGTTATCAAACCTATAAATATTCTGAGTGATAGCAATCTGCTATTCAATTAGCAGCTAATCCCATCTTTCATGAAAGGACAAAGCATATAGAGATTGATTATCACTTCATCAGGAATAAGATTAAAACAGGATTGGTGAAAACTGTGTATGTTCCTACTCAACATTAGGTGGATGATATTCTCACAAAAGGTCTTAGTCAAGATCAACATTATCATTTGTTAAGAAATCTTGGTGTGCTTAACATTTTTCATCTTTCTACTTGAGGAGCTGCGATAAAATGTATATGATTAAGTTGTTAAGTTGCAGAGTTGTTACTGCACTGTTACATTTAGTGTTGTTAATTTTTCATTGAGTGAGTTACTAAGAGTTGATATTGTTACCTGTGGTCTGCCACAACATATTGAGTTAGTTAGTTTGTTAAAAATATTAGAAGATTCAAGAACACATTGTAATTGTCTATAAGTACTCAGCTATAAGACATTGTAATGCAATCAATTCATTCAATACAACAAAAGCTATAGCAGTTTCAGTTCATCTTCACTACAGATGGATCCTTGAGAAAAGTTTACATTTTACATAAACACAATAACATTCAATCTCAACTAGACACCTGATAAAGCAAATAACTCATGGTTATAGAGTAGTTTCCCCTGCAATTATGATAAACTAACCCTAAACATACCACTCTCTCATTCAGTCCTTTAAAGCATTCAGCTTTTTCTATTAGCAGTTTTTATGTAAAGAATATGTATGAGTCGATATGCAAGCATATATCATTCTTTATGAATACTCTGTACATCAATTTCAGCCATATAGAATCTTTCTAATTCAATACAATCTGCCAAAGAAGCTTCCCAACAGAATTTATGTTCCACTATCCAAACTCTTTAATGTTAAAAGTTAAAGGCTCAGAGGCAACTCAAGCACATGGTGTCCTAAGGCGAAAACCAAAGGATGCCTTAAATTTTTAAGATAAAATAATTTTTTTAAAAAGTTTGAGATGCAAACGTGTTAATATTATAGTTGATTTCTTCTAATAATTTTTTTCCGTTAAAATAACTAATCCCTTTAATCCTTTTTGAGCCATAGTGATTTATATACATCGAAAAATTTCTACTAATTCTTCGCTTTTATATATGAAGTTTATTTTTTCTCTACAAATTTTTTAATATTTTTTTAATAAAACCCTATAATCTATTATTGCTAAAACTAAAAATAAAATGAGGCCCTCAATTTTGGGGTCCTAGGCGATTGCCTACTTCTTAATAATAAAATGACATAAATAGCACTTCAAATAAAGTTATTGACATGAAAATAGTCATTGAATTTAATTTCATTTTCTAGCCATTTGCTAGAAGTTTTATTCAATACTGATACAAATATGACGCATATCTTATACAAATATGTATTTTATACAATAAAGATATAATTTTATATGTATTTTATACATACATACATACATATATATACATATATATACATATACATGTACATACATATCTATAATATATTAAAAGTGTGAAGACCCTTAGAAAAGTGATTTAAACTTTTTGCCCTTCATTAAAATACTTTGTAATAGACAAAATCGTCTTTTTCATTTTTTTCTCTCATTATTATTTAATTAAATTAAGCACTCCTAAAATATATTATAGTAATAACAAATATATAATAAGAAATATTTGGAGAACTATATATAGGGAAAGTCTAATTAGCTAAGGAGAATTAGTGTCACTTTATAAAAGAATATGCCAATTAGAACACCAAAAACCTCCATAAAGATATTCCTAAATAGGAATGAAATAATATTGAAGAAACAATATTTAATTTACCCAATTAAAATAAGGAACATTTTCATATATAGGACAATACTTACCTTTTTCGAATCCAATTTTTCCTTTGACAAATTGTTCTTTCTATTTATTTTGGGAAATAAAATTTACCCCAAGTAAATTGTCTCCCTAATCAAACAGGAAAAAGGTTTATATATGATACTATATAAAGGGTGATGAAAAGAAAAGTTCCATAGTAATTTCAGTCAAGAAAAAAAATCAACAATGAGAAAAGTTTTTAAATTATTAGACGGTCTTTAATCAATAAATGGTATAAATAGTTATTGATTGATTCTTCAATATTCTTGTATAGGTGAAAAAATATTCATATGGAGAATGTGATTGAGACATTATGTCCATTTCAAGCAGATTTTAATGTTTGTACTAAATTTTATTTCTAATTTATATGGATATTATTTATGTGGTTAAGGTTAAATTATTAGACGTTCTTCATTTAATATTCTTCTATACTTTTTTTTATATGTTTTGTATTATTTTTGTGTTGATTGGTACTGTGACTTGATGTGTTTGTAATGTCTTATTTTGCTTGATACAGTTTGAAGTGTTTCTAATACTCTGTTTTGCTTGATACAGGTGGTAGATGAATGACTTTGAGAATTTTTTGTGTAAAGATTAGGTTTGATATCTCAATTGTCATGCTATTTTGTTGAAGTTTACATTCTGTTATCATCTACTATTTTTGTTATTATTTATTGTTTATTGTACTTCTGTAATTACTTTTTTTAAACAATTTTGGGTTGTTTTTCTTTGAGCCGAGGACCTCCATCAAGTTGAAGTGTGAAAACATAACTAATTGATGAGTGTTTTCATATTGTGAGCAATTGAGAGTATTTGAGATTTTAAAGATGTCGAACATATTATTTTGTTGCAGTTTCTATTCTGTTACCATCTAATATTTTTATTATTATTTGTTGTTCGAGGTCCTTCATCAAGTTAGAAGTGTAAATACATGACTAATTGAGGAATGTTTTCATATTGTGAGTTGTTGAGGGTATGTGAAATTTTAAAAATGTCGAAAGAATTCATCATTCGCAATTTTGGATATGCAACCTATTATTTATCTTTGGATATTGATTTCTGCTTATTGAGTTTGCTTTATTATTTTTATTTTTTAATTTAGTTTATATCTGATTAACACGATATGAAATTTGTTTTGTAAAGTTGCAGTCTTGCAGGTTCTTGAATAGACATAGTTTGTTTATGTTTTATTACTCATTAGATGCTTATTTTCATAAAATTTTAATTACACTATACAAATTTTACAAATACTATACAAATTTTACAAAGTTAATAATTTATACTAATTATATACTCATTGAACAGGTACACGTGCAAAGCGCGTACACCTAAATTAGTATATATATATATATATATATATATATATATATATATATATATATATATATATATATATATATATAATGCCCCTAGTCTGTACCCCGAACGCTACATGGTGCTCATAATATCAAAGAACCACAAACTAACCCATGACTGGTGCCTACTGTAATAACTTTGTAATAAATACATTAATGATTGCAGAAATAGGCGGAAACATATGCCATAAGGTTCAAATCTATAAATAAATCTGAATACGGTATCAAAATACCAAAACTGAATATAAGTACTGTAAAACTGAACAATAGTATGAAAATACTCAAGTCTAAAAAGCCTCTAAACTATCTAAACTATGGAGTTGATGGGACAAGTCCCCAACTAACTCCGACTACTAAAAATAATACTGAAATACTAAAAATAACAAGCATGTCCTCGAACTATGAGGACTCACCACTACTTTGAAAGCTGAAGATCTGAACTGTTAAAGGTGTTATGGAGCACGCACATCTGAACCTATGATATAAGATATCATAGCGCAAAAACCATGCGTCAGTACTTTGAATGTACTGATATGCTTAGTGAGGTAGGATGAAATGCATGGGTTCATATGCATGAACAATACTAACTGAATAACATCAGTTTGACTGAATAAGAGTACATACATGAATACATAGACTGTAACTAAGATTGTGATAATACTGAGTACTGAGTCTGAATACTAATAACTGATATCTGAATGACTGTATCTGACAGTCCTAAATTCTATGGAACTATACTAAGTTCCATACTGAGTTGAGTGACTATATCTGATAGTCCTGATTTTGTAGAACTGAACTGAGTTCTATTCTGAGACTAAGACTAAAACTGAAACTGTGGGAGGTAATCAATCACCTAACCGACATGCCCCTCTCTAATCTGATTGGGGTTTAACCTGTAATCTCAGTTGGAAGGGTGTCAATACCGTTCCACGGGTAAGGACAAGATGTGAGTTAACCCTCTCTGATAGGAAGCTCTTCCATCAACCCTCGCTGGTAGGAAAACTCAAATAAGATGTATCAACCCTCATTGTATCTGGCAAGAAGATATCTCAACCTATGCTAGCTATGTAGTTCTGTAACACAGGGATTTCTACTAAGGATCAAACCCTCTGTTAACAGAAAGGACCCCATCCCTGGGTTCGCTTGGTGTTGAATCCTACTCCCAACTGAACGAACACTGAACTAATTTCTAGTTTGTACTAGACTAGACTAAATTGTTACTGATATTACTATTTGACTGAACGGAACTGAGTTCACTGAGCTCCGTGGACTGATGGAATACTACTAAATTCTATTAACTAACTGACCACAGAGTGCTACAGAGGTATACACTGAGTCCTATGACTAAATTACAAATACGACTAAGATTTCCTGGGTTTTTGTAACTGGTTGAGTTCTACTGATCAAGTCAGTACTGAGATTACTTTTTAACTGATACTGGATCTAAGTAAACAGCTAAATTTTTGGGTATTAAATACCCCCAGGACTCTATAGAAAGAAAATAAAGTTTCACAAGAACTTGCTTAGCATAAGCAAGTACATTGAATTTATAATGCATCTATAGAGACATCTTATCAAACTCTTGCATGGTATTACTTGCAAATAAGCTAGCATGACATGATTTCTTTCCCTTATTAGTTCACATGAACAATTCATCAAGCACTTGGTGAGCATACATATGAACATAACACTAAACAACAAGTAGACATCATAATTCAAATCCTCATTGACAATTTTAAGGGTTTTGCATGGATCCTTATGATATTACATACATATCAGTTAACCTCACATAAACGTATCATAAAACATAGATTAGAATCCCAATTAATCATTATAAATATGAACATAATCAAACCCAATATAGAATTCATGAAATCCATAAACTTGAAGTTTAAAAATAGTTTCTTGGACTCCAAGGGTGGACAGGACCCTTGGATAAACACTTCACATACCTTACTTAATGAATTTTGAGAGATTGATGGTGAGTTCTTGAGTTCTTGATTTGAAATTTGAACACCTAAGGTTTTGTTCTTGAGAAATTTTGAGAATGAATGAGTACGATTGCTCTCTAATGGGTTTAATTTTGTGTTTTGAAGGATGAAGGGCATAGGGAAAAGACCTAATTAACCCTAAGGACGCGGCCTTTTAATGCCTGTAAACTGTGTTACCGATGCGTAGGACAATGCACCACGTCATTGGCATCAACGGGATATCCAACGCACCGCGTCGAGTCTGCATCGGTTCAGTGGAATTTGCACTAAATTTGGGGAAAAACTATCTTATCGACGCGATGCGTCGAGATCGTGTCGACCCACTATTTTGGGCACTCAAACATAGTCTAAACAAGATCCAAAAATTTCAAAACTTATCTGGGAACATCTATTGACCTTTCTGATCATAAATTAACTCTAATATCAAAATTTAAGGGACGTAAAGGTTTCAAAATAAGATTACTAACTTTCGATGGCTAAAATGGCACTAAGTCGAAATACTTAGCTAATATATTCTAAGTTTGGGACCCCTTAATAAGCTTAAAGGATTGAATTAAGCTAGAAATTTTGCGGGGTTTTACAATATCTCCCCTTTGGTAACATTCGTCCTTGAATGAGACTAACTAAGCTAGGAATACTGGTAGACTGAATTTAGACACTAGACATGCACAACTAAAACATGATTTCATAACTGAGATTACTGATATACTGGATTTCATACTGAAAATGCATATCTTATGTATGAGTACATAGCTAAACATGATTCATAAATACATAATTGGGAATACTAATAAGCTGATTTTCATATATATATATATATACTGAACATGCATATCTGATGCATGGGTACATGACTGGACTGACTCATGAGCGTATGATTGAATATGCAATGTAACTGATACCAAGCTTGTAAAGGTAATCTGAATATGGAACTAAGTGCAAGGAAAAATTATTACTTAAACTGAAATATACTGATGAACCCAAGATCATTTTTTTGGAGTACGCATGAATAGGAACATGAGAATAGGACTGCGACTGGAACGCAATGCATGAACTATATATCGTGAACTGAACTAAGCCCCTTGAATACGTAGCTTATGGTTGAGATTGGAACTTGAGGTTTCACTTATGGGTACCCACTACTCCAAAAAGGATTCATTACGTGAAGAGAACTGGGAGGTTTAGGTCATGAAAGCTCGAGGTTATAGTGTATCTCCCCCTTGGCACATTATGTCCCCAAAAGAATACTGACTTGGCTGAGATACTGCAAAAAACTAGAGTGATGCACAAGGCACTTACGAACTGAATCAAGACTAAATATCTGGGGCATGATACATGAACTAAGCTGAACACACAATTACCTGGTTGGTCCATCTTAGAATAGTTACATTCATGACACTTCAGATAGTACAACTAGATAGAAAAATAGAAAACCACACCAGACGAATTTGTCCGTCTAACTGCTAAATTGAATTACTGGCCTTACGGACTAACTCATACTAAAAACTTATTCTCAACTGGAGATTTTCTCTAACACTTTTTTTTGAGTTACCAGCAACTTTAGGGAGCAAGGAGAGCTTGGCATTTTATGAACAATATATCACAACGTGGTTAGAATTCTGTAATATGAGGTGAGGCCTACGAATCATCATCTAACATAGAGTGACTTGAGACTTATGCACTACAACTGCAAATTTTTAAGCTTAGACATATCCTTTGAATACTCTCTCAACTATACTCTCCACCTTAGTACGACACTTCACTTGGGACTACTAAAAAATATTCGTATGGCCGCTGCACATGAATGCCTAAGCATACTAACTTATCTGATTAACTGAATGACTGATAGCTGAATACTGGGTCTGCAAGGCTAAACTGTACTTAGTCTAAATAACTAGACTGAAACTGTAGAGTATCATGCATATGAAGAAGGGACTGACTGATAATATGAGATAACTGAGCATAAATTTATGAAAATTGCATTATATGAGAATGCAAGACGAAGCATATAACATGGTTCTAAAATAGTCTGCAAACTGAGGTACTGAATACTAATAACTGAATAACTGATAATTGTACGCTATGGTCAAGCAAACCTGAAACTGAACTAAGTTTTTGATCTAATTACTGGATTGAGACTAACACTATAACCTATAATTGAGACTACGCTTCAGATGGTAACTGGGACTGAACACACTGTAAGGAATGAGTGCAGAAGTCACGAGCTGTATGACCTGAGTTTGGAACTCCCGTGTTCATAGAATATGATTCATACTACTGAGTGAACTAGAACTTCTCGGAATAAGAACTGTAAATGTACACGATTCTATGAAAAGTATGAGAATATAAGTTTTGTTCATAGAGTTGAGACGTAAAGCATGTGTAGGTATCATTATGACTGAAGTACAAAACTTTGGACTAAGGTAAAAACAGGTTGGGCATCATTCCCACCCATTACTTTTGTACACATACTAATATTACTACAGAAATCTGGAAGCCTAACTTCCTAAGATATCATAATTGGACAGTTCCTATATACTCATTGGGCTATGATAGACTGACCAACTGGGGTTGAGGCTGAAAAAGGCTCTGCTAGAATTTCGGGACTGACTCTAAAATCAACTGCTATATATAGAATAACAAAGGAAAAATAAGCTCCTGGATCTATCAAAGCGTAAACATGCAAATGGAAAACTTATAATGTACCAGTGACCATATCAGGAGAACTTTCTTGATCTTGTCAGGATGAAGAGCATAGAGTCTGTTTGGCCGTTGCCTACTGGTGGCACTGGAAGAGGCACCCTACTTACTTGGGCGACCGGACTGAGCTGAAGAATGACTGTGCTAACTTTGTAGACCAGTCTTAGGATAGTCTCGAACTCTATGACCTGACTCGCCACAACCAAAACACACATCACTGTCATCTCTATTCATACCCTTATAATTCATATCACATTCTTCGCAAAATGGATTAGTACGAACACCACTTGTACTACTCTAGGTTTTGGAGCCTGGCGCCCCATTGTGACTTTCATTCCTGAACCTTGGTACTGGTGTACTAGCTAAAGATGGAAATGGGGCTAAAAAATTTTGACTAAACTGAGAACGATTACCACCCTCTGACCTTGACTGGGTAAAACTAAAGCTACCTTTTCTAGCTTTCTTATTTTCTCTCTCTTTCTTCGTAAGTTTCTGTTCCTCAATATGTTGAGCATAGATCTTAAGTGTAGATATGTCCATCTCCTTAATCAACATCGTATTCCTGCACTCCTTAACCACTTTACCCGATACCCCATACACAAACTTGCTCATTCTGGATCTATTGTCTTCTACTACATAGGGAGCATACCTAGCTAATAGAGTAAACTTGAGGGAATACTTTTTCACACTCATATTGTATTGCCTAGGATTGATGAACTCTAACACCTTAGCTTTTTTCAGCTCCAAGAGGAAGAATCTATATAAGAAGGTCGTAGCAAACTCTTCCCATTCTATGGGCTCTATATCTGCAACCTTGTCTACCTTCCACTGCTTAAACCACGTATGGGCTACATCTTGTAGCTGATAGGCATCTAACTCAGCACTCTCACTGGAATTCACTCCCATGATATCTGTGACTTTATGAACCTGATCGAAAAACTCTTGTGGATCCTCTTCAAACTTAAAACCTAAGAATAAGGGAGGATTCATTCGGGTAAAGTCTTGAATCCTGGCTGTAGTAGTATTGGCCAATAGTTTGGCTAGAACAGCAGCTGGTCATTCATTCTGATTTGCAAATGAATTGGCTAGAGTAGTGAATACAACTCTAAATTCTACATGAGAGACGTTCTCATCCAGGAGATCTGCCAGAGTGAGTTGAGGTGCAGACTGATTTCTGATTCTTCTTTCATTAGTCCTTTTGGGAGGAATGTTCTATAAGTGAAAGAAAAAAGTAGATTAGACTGAGAGTTTTACTAGAGCTCATGCTCACTAGCACGACATGAATACTGAAAGAAGAGAAACTTTTCCTAAAACATCTCGTAGCCTCTTGTCCATAAGTGTGGCGTAAAATATACCTATGCACAAGACTCTACTAGATGTTGATTTTAAAATTTTCTAGGATATTATTGAACCTTAGACTCTGATACAAAGTTTATAACACCCCGTATCTATTCACCTGATCCTACACGGTGCTCATAATCCCAAAGGACCTCAAGCTAACCCATGATAGGTACCTGCTACAATAACTTTGTAATAAATACTATAATAATTGCAGAAATAGGTAAAAACATATGCCATAAGGTTCAAATCTGTAAATAAATCCGAATACGGTATCAAAATACCAAAACTAAAAATAAGTACTATAAAACTGAACAACTGTCTGAAAATACACTAGTTTGAAAAGCCTCTAAACTGTCTGAACTGTGGAGTTGATGGAACAAGTCCCCAACTAACTCTAACTATTGAAAATAATACTAAAAATAACAAGCATGTTCTCAAACTATGAGGACTTATCACTACTCTAAAAGCTAAAGATCTGAACTGTTAACGATACTCTGGAGCCCACGCGTCTGAACCTATGATATAAGACATCATAGCGTAAAAAGCATGCGTCAGTACTTTGAATGTACTAGTTTACTTAGTGAGGTAGGCTGAAATTCATGGGTTCATATGCATGAACAATACTAACTGAATAACATCAATATGACTGAATAAGAGTACATGCATGAATACATAGACTGTACCTAAGATCATGATAATACTAAGTACTGAGTCTGAATACTAATAATTGATATCTAAATGACTGTATCTGATAGTCCCAAATTCTATGGAACTATACTGAGTTTCATACTTAGCTGAGTGACTATATCTAATAGTCCTAAATCTGTAGAACTAAACTGAGTTCTATTTTGAGACTGAGACTAGAACTGAGACTGTGGGAGATAATTTTCCAACCGACATGCCTCTCTCTAATCTGATTAGGTTCCAACCTATGACCCTAATTGGAAGGGTGTCAATAACATTCCATCGGTAAGGACAAGCTATGGGTTAACCCTCTCTGACAGGAAGCTCTTCCGTTAACCCACTGTAATACCCTATATTTTTGTGCTAGAATTCTAACCATCGTTCCTGCGTGTCTAAGCTCTAATCCAAGTGATTCTCACATGAATACAAGTTGCATGATAATTATCCTAGTCTACGGAGTATTTTAGAGGTGGAAAATGTTTATAGAAATGACATAGAACAAGGTTGAGCTAAGACTAATTGATTCATCCAAAGTTTGACTTTTGATTCTACAAGGGTCAACTTCAAACATGAATATCTATTAATATACATGGAATTTTTCATCACAAGACCTATCAAATTTTAGATAATTGAATTATCTTTCCAACGTTACTAATTTTGCAAAAATTCAATACCCAAACGAAGAGTTATGACCATTTTTATGAGAGACAGTAAGGGTATGCGATGGGCAATGTGCCGCCCAATCAAATGTGTACGATTGGGATTGCGAGGCACACTTAAATGTCTTCCATAAGGTGTGTGATGCACACCTTAAGGTGTTCCATGGGTTGTGTGCCGCATACTTCACTTCCAAGTGGCAAAAACACCCCTATATATGTCTATAACACGGGATTAAACTCCCACAACATCAAAATAAGTTTTCAAAATAAGTTTACTTTCTCTCAAAATCACCAAGAACATCCTTTAGGATTTCAACATAAAAACTCCAATAGCTAGAGATTCAACTGTGATAATCCTATAATTTTTGCATATTCGGAATTCCTGTTTCGAAGGCTACGAGTGACACCCAAAAGTTCGTAAATAGCATTACATCATTCGAAAAGTCATTCAAAGCTTCAAGTTTAAGGTATGTGGGGTTTTTCAACAATAACACCCTTTCGTTCTTGTGCCCAAAAATACTTTCTTTTATGAAGTTATGGATTTTATATGTTTTACTATGATTTTGAAGCATGAATTTATATCCTATATTGATTATCATTAGATTATGATGTTTTTGATATTTTAGAAGTGAAATTATATGAGAATGATGATATTTTGTGCCTTATGGATAAATTTCCAGATTTTGAAGGAAGTTATATATGTTTATGATGTAAAGCTTGAACCTTGATAAATTTTCATATGATGTTGAGACATGAGTTTTGAACTCTAATTGAGATTGTTATTTTTTTTAGAAATCATGTGTTATAAACACTTTGTGTTTAAATGAATTGAGATGATAATGAAGCTTTGACCTTTTGGTCGTAAAAAGGGGTTGATTTGAACTCGAGATGAGAAAAGAAATCCACTTTTATTGATTATTATAAAAAGGGTAGCATGATGGCTCCCGTTGTGAATTGTTGAATTGTTTATTCATGGATTTTCTTTTGAAAAGATCTGAGCTAAGTCTAGAAGTAGTCTTTAGCACCGAGCGGGAGGTATAGCAGGATTGGTACTTCCCTAGAACTACGTGCCCCCATAGGTTGTGAGCCTGAGGATGATTTATATGGTGATCACTAGTGTTTGGATTGATGATTTAAGGTTCTACTCCGATGGAAAGGATAGGATAGCTCTCCCCAATGTGGGTTAGACGTTGGACTCCATGTAGCTCACATGGTTTATGTCGGTTGCAAGAGACTCCTAATGTGTGTGTGTGTATTCCTCTATCTAATATGAAAAGTCTTATTCTTCTATCTGAGATGAAAACATATTTGTTTGAAAGACTGAGTTTGAGAAAGTCATTATTTTCGAAAGATTTAATGAACATATATTCCAAAGAGAATTGTTATGAGATTTGATTGCTTTGATGATTTGGAATTGATATGGAAGTGAATTGAGATTTATTATGATGACTCACATGTTTCACCCGATATATTTTACTCTCTTATGATTATGATGATTTTAATTCGAGCTAAGTGAGTCATTTATATCAGCATGCATAATTTTACAAACTGTGATGATATTAAGATATTATTTTATATATGCATTGCACCCCAATATGCTCAGTATGTTTCCATGGTAATGACCTACATATTCGTATGTGGGCTACATTTTCTCAGAATGTAGGTACAATGTATAGTGTACATCTTCAGATCCAGTCAGTTCGCGGGATGATGAGTCCTTTTGATTCAAGAGCTTAAGTTTGTTATATAGTTTGAGAAATGATGTATTTTCTTTATTCAGTCATATTGAGTTGGGTTAATTAGGAGTCATGACCCGTCTACCTAAAGTCAGTAATAGTAGAGGCTTCATAGACAGTCAGTAGAAGTTGATGTATTCCGTTTCTGTTTTGGTTGTAAAAGCAGAGTTATAATCCTGTAAACTTAGTTTTGTATCTATCATATTCAGAAAAGATTTATTTCCCGCAAAATTTGTATAGATTTATACTTTTTGTTTAATTACTTATGAGTTATGCCAGTAGAAGTATTAGCTTGGGGTCACTTGTGATCCTAAGCACAGTGTGACGTCTCAGGACACGATTTCGGGGCTTTACACCCTCGCTGGTAGGAAAACTCAAATGAGATATATCAGCTTTTATAGTATCTGGCAGAAATATATCTCAACCTACGCTGGCTATATAGTTCTGTAAATCAGGGATTGCTACTAAGGGTCAAACCCTCTATTGACAGGAAGGCCTCCATCCTTGGGTTCACTCGATGCTAAATTCTACTCTCATTTGAACAAAAACTGAACTGAATTTTAGTTTATACTAGATTGGACTGAATTGCTACTAATATTACTATTTGACTGAATTGAACTGAGTTCACTGAGTTTTGTGGACTGATGGAATACTATTAAATTCTATTAACTGATTGAGCAAAGAGTGCTACTGAGGTCTACACTGAGTCCTGTGACTGAATTACAAATACTATTGAGATTTACTGGGTTTTTGCAAATGGTTGAGTTCTACTGATCGAGTCACTACTGAGATTACTTCAGAACGGACACTGGCTCTAAGTAAACAGCTAAATTATCGAGTATTAAATGCCCTCAGGACTCTATAGCATGAAAATAAAGCATCACATGAACTTGCTTAGCATAAGCAAGCACATTGAATTCATAATGCATCTATAGAGACATCTTATCAAACTCTTGCATGGTATTACTTGCAAAAAAGCTAGCATGCCATGATTTCTTTCCCTTATTAGTTCACATAAATAATTCATCAAGCACTTGGTGAGCATACATATGTATATAACACTAAACAACAAGTAGACATCATAATTTAAATCCCCATTGACAATTTCAAAGGTTTTACATGGATCCTCATAATATTACATACATATCAGTTAACCTCACATGAACGTATCATAAAGCATGGATTAGAATCCCAATTAATCATTATAAAAATGAACATAATCAAACCTAATATACAATTCTTGAAATCCATAAACTTGAAATTTAAAAATAGTTTCTTGGACTCCAAGGGTGGACGGAACCCTTGGATGAACACTTTACATACCTTAGTTAATGAATTCTGAGAGATTGATGGTGAGTTCTTGAGTTCTTGATTAGAAATTTGAACACCTAAGGTTTTGTTCTTGAGAAATTTTGAGAATAAATGAGTATAATTGCTCTCCAATGGGTTTAATTTCGTGTTTTGGAGGCTGAAGGGCATGGAGAAAAGACCTAATTAACCCTGAGGACGCGGCCTTTTAATGCTTATAAACTGTGTTACCAACACGTAGGCCGATGCGTCGTGTTATTGGCATTGACGCATAGCCAACGTGCCGCATTGGGTCCGCATCAGTTCACCAGAATTTGCACTGAAGTTGGGAAAAAACTATCTTATCGACATGATGGTCGTTGCGACGCATCGAGACCGTGTTGACCCACTATTTTGGACACTCAAACATGGTCTAAACAAGATCCAAAAATTTCAAAACTTATGCGGGAACATCTATTGACCTTACTGATCACGAATCAACTCTAATATCAATATTTAAGGGACGTAAAGGTCTCAAAATAAGATTGTCAACTTTTGAAGGCTAAAATGGTACTAAGTCTGAATACTTAACTAATATATTCTAAGTCTGGGACCCCTTAGCAAGCTTAAAAGACAGAGTTAAGCTAGAAAAATTTGTGGGGTCTTACAATATATATATATATATATATCAATGATACAAATTCTATGTACATCCTATTAAAAATGCATATTCTATATAACAATGATACATTTTTTATCCGTAAATTAATTGATTTGCTTTTTCTATGAACTATTAATATGGTATTTGGATTGTATCTATATGGTATATGAACTGTATCTGAACTATCTGAGCCAAAATGACCCAAATTATAACATGACCATAATATGGAATTTGTGTGGATCAACTAGCCATGACTATCTAATGACCCAAATATGAGTCAATTGTTTGAAAAGGATCCGCCCATTCTTTTTCGTTTTTATAGGTAGAGCCGGCAATAAGACATGCCATGCATCTTCGGTCTTTGGAGCAAACACTTTATTCCAAGAGATCATGAGACCTTCCCCTTATAAGTTAAGCACTAGGATATGTCACTAATTAAATTTGTTACCTTTTATATAATGAACCAACCCATATTCATAATCTCAAATACAGAAATTAGGCATAAGTGAAAAAAAAGGAAGAATCAACCTCACTGATCTTCATCCATTGTACTAATTTTACTTAGTGTTACTCTGTTTGTTAGAAGTCTAGATACAAATCTTGTTAGCAAAGAATGTTTTTTATTTTAAGAAGAACAAGACTTTTTGTTATAATAATTTGGCACAAAAGGCAACAAATAAGCATGATCATGAAGGAATTGCATTTAATTTTGCATTTGAAATTATGAAGAAAATCTCAAGGTTGTGACAGTTGTTGTATATAGAAAAGATCCATTACCTTAAGGGAATTTATAGCAAATGTCTTTAACAAATAGATTTTCAGTACATAAATGACACGTTCTTTTTTTTGGTTAATAGGAAAATGCATTAAGATAAGTAAAGATTAGGGTTACTTACAAACACCGAATTCCACTCAATCCAATTGCAAAACAAAGCAAAAGGAGTTATCATTAGTAGAACTTGTTACAAAAACATTGACAAGTCTTTCAAAATAAGTTCCAGCTATATCTGCCCAAACCACTCCCCAAGCACACATTGGTGGAACTACAAAAATGGGCGTCTCCTGCAGATCAGTTGTCAGTGCTCCTAGCTTAGCCATGGCGTCTGCTACTCTATTTTGCTCTCTAAGTAAATGGCTACCTCGCCTTCCTAGATTTCTTATTCTTAACCTGCATTCATCAATTAAATCATCATAGAGTAAGTTACTAACTTTCAGCATGGTTATTATATCCTTGGAGTCTATGTTGATTTCAAGAGGTATGAGTTGATGCTCTTCAGCTATCTCAGTCCCTTAACTAAGGCAATGAGTTCCATTTGGTTATTGGTGGTATGGAGGAAGTGTCTAGAAAAACTAATTTACCACCCTCCCCTACTGTTCCTAATTATTCCCCCCAATCCCATCCTTTCCATAGTTATTTATGCATGAGTCATTGGTATTAAGCTTATAAAAGAAGTGTGCAGGAGGGTATCATTTCACATTAATAGTGGTCAACTTAGGAGCATGTAAAATTTTGTTGCTAGCCATATGGTAGAACTCAACTACTTTCATATGAATACAATGGAAGTTGAGAATATCCTTTTTGTTGTTGAAAGAATTGGAGTTCCTATTCTTCAAAATTGCCCAAAGAGTAAAAGGAAGGATATTATACCACAGGAGAAGTCTGTCAAACTTCTTATTCTTTATCTTTCTCTAGGTGTTTGCCAAATTTTGATTGTAAAATATGGAGATGGTAATCCCCAGGGCTTTCCCTTTTTCAATGATGTGATACCAAGTATCCACAGACTAGGGGCACTAGAAAAAGATGTGATGTCCTCAGAAGAATGATTGCAGCTGAAACAGCTAGGGGGAATATTAAGTCCCATGTTAGAGAGAGTGAGTTTGGTAGCCACAAGAAAACTTAATTTTTTGGGGGGGGAGTGGATTTTCCAAATCCAATTAAAATAATTATGGTCTTCCCTTGAATTCTTCCTTAGGCCTTAGTTTATAAAAGAGTAAGCACTTTTGCTTGTGAAGAGACCATTGTCAGAGTTGGACCAGATGAAGTGGTCGGAGTTAATTCTAGAGTTATGTCTGGAGATGTTGGTTATAATCTTGGCAATGGGATTAGGGATTTGAATGGAGAGGGTGCCCATATTTCAAGAGTGGTTACGCCAAATAGAGTTCAACTTGATGTTAGACAGGGCATGGTGGAGAGGGCCTTGTGTAAGGCTTCTAAGAGGTAGACTATTAGGCAGCCATTTGTCCATCCAGAAGTTGATTTTATAACCATTGTGGACAATTCATTGAGAAGCTTTGGTGCAATTCTCCCATCCTAGCTGTAAGCTTTTTCAAGTGTTGGAGGTAATTTTCTTGGTAGTTCTTCTCTGGTTGGTGTACTTGTTTCTAACCATAGACGTCCAGAGCTTGTTTGGATGGTAGTGATATCTCCAAGACAGACTTCTGAGTATGGTTTCATTTTTGGTTCAGTTCCTTTATATGCCCAATCTACCTTCTCTCTTAGGAAGAGTAAGGGCATTCCAGTTTATTGCCACCCCCGTTTTTTACCAAAAAGACTATTTTTATATTTGAAAAAAGGTTTTATTATTCAAGTGACTAAAAATGAAAATTTGTTTTGAAAATGATTTTTACAATTAAACTCACAGTCACCACTTGGCATAAATCGGGTGTGCCAAGTCACCTTTAAAAATCCTTTTTCAAAATGATTTGACACTTTAAACTGGTCCACAAACAGAGATTTTGGTTAAGGAATTTTACTAACAGAGGGAAAGGTATTAGGCACCCTTCGGTCCCGTGGTTCAACCACAGTCTCTTCGTGAAGTATATTGGCTAGTATGACATTATGAAATATATAAACCAACAAAACACATAAACAAGAAAAACAAACAATCAAAACTTCAAAAATAGTGTCCAATCCAATTTATTACAAACCAAAATAAAAATGTTGAATTAAAAACCTAAAATACTCTAATTACCCTAGCTATGATTTACCCTATGCCTCGAGCCTTGATCACGAGTCTCCTTTACGCATATGATACTTCGGGATATTTCCTAGTGAATAAGTACAATATGCCTTAGGGCATTCCCCGGCAAATGAATACAATTTCAGTTCCTTGCGACAAAAGAGAAATCATTCAACCAAACATCCAAATATTTAACAATACACAATTCCTAAATTTGCCTACTCAACCTATCATTTGCCTGCCAATTTTGACCTATCATGGTACTATTGTATTCAACGACATCAATGTTTACTCCAAATTAAACCACTTACAATGAATCAAAATAAATCTGCATTCACTTTTATCAATGTCAATCCCTTTTCCTAAAAGTTCATTCCTAAGTAATATGATTTTAATTTCCAAATGAGATATCATTTCATCACAATCCATAATCAAGTAAATCAACAACGAACCAACACAAAAAATTATTTATTACCGAAAAGGATCAATAAAAACACAATGTTCAATTCAATGCATCGAATATAATAAATAATGAAATAAAAGAAGACAAGAGTAGAGTTGAACCTTAATTGACGATTTCAATATCCCGAGCAAAGATAGAGCAGCGTTTGAAAAAAACCTCAATTCAAACCTTAACATGAACAATCCCAGTTTCAATTTATAATTAATTCTTAGGCGATAGATCTATTTTGCTTGGTTTCTGGTGGATTTCCATTGGAGCTGATTGGATTTCCAACTAGAGCTCACCAGTTTACGTATTTTTGGTGGTACCTGACATTAGAACAGTAACAGTGGTGGCGGTAGAGTAATTGGGTATTGGTTTAACTAATTTTAGGGGGGTTTAGAGCTGGTTTTGAGAGATTTAGGGAGGTAGTGCTTGAGTTGTTTCACTGGAACAGTGAGCTCTGGTGGTGAACAATTATTTTTCTCCCTTTTTTTTCTTTCCTTCTTCTCAATCTCTCTCTCTTTGTTTCTCGCTCAGTCTCTCTTAATTCCCCCCTATTTCATCAATTTTTCTTAATATTTTCCTATTTTTTATGTGTCCATTGCTCTCTCTGTATTACTCTCGCCATTTTTCTATCTCCATCAGTGTATGTGTAGAAGAGAATCTATCAGTATGTAGAGTATGTGTCCATATTTAATGAAAATTGGGGGCCTTTTTTAGAATATGTTGGTGTCCATCTGTTTGTGAGTTGTATGTGTTATGTTCTAACCCTCATTCTCCTCCGTGAATGGTGAGTGTCTGTTCTGTTAAAGGGGAGGGGAAAACATAAAAGAGAGTAGGGTAGGGAGTACGTAGGTATAGGGTTGTGGTGAGGTAGGTAAGGTTCTCATTCTTTATCAGATAAAATGGTTAATTTGTTATCAAGTTGCTATTTTTGTTGAGAAATTGTTGTTTTTATCTTTTTATGGAAAAGTGTTAAAATGAGGTGGGGTTTATGGTAAGGTGGGCTAAATAGATAAACTCAGCTTTGGGGAGGGGCAAAACTACGTGTCTACATTATGCCCTATTTGGATGTAAACACAAAGTGTTTACAGATAAAAAAGTAGACAACAAAAAAGAATTTTGACCCGATCATTATTCGAATGGAAGAAACAAGAATACAGAGTACAACCAAGTCCTGATTTTAGGCATCCTACCTATCCTAAGTTTTGTGGTGATCAGGTCATATCTAGTTTTTAGGGTTAAAACAATAGGGACTATACCAAATTGGAGAGTCGAGTGAGGTTCTGTTCAGGTTCCGATCCGCGGCTCTGTTATTACATCTAAAAATAAAATTACAAGTTAAAAAAAATAAATGCAATAACAAAAGTTCTATCTATTCAACTTCCCTTAGATATTGACTTGAGTCTTCAGTGCTTTAAAAAGTGATAAAAGCTCTGATCTTCTTTGGATTGAACTTGAGAATAATTTTTTCTCTACACAAAATCTAGTATTGGAGATGAACTTAAAGATTGACCATGTTCTGTTGGGGGAACTTCTAAGTTTGAACCTGAATTTAAAAATCTTCACCCTATTCTCTAGGCGGGCTCCTGACTTGCTATTTCATCACCTTGTAGCTTGGCCTTCAATTTCTTTACCCTGTTCTCCGGGTGGGCTCCTGACTTCCAATTTCATCACCCCATTCTCCGGACAGGCTTCTGACTTGCAATTTCATCACCTTGTTCTCCAGACGAGCTCCCGACTTGCAGTTTTCTCACCATGTTCCTAAGGCGGGCTCCTGACTTGAAATTTCTTCAATCTGCTGACTTTTAATTTCATCACCATGTTAGTCAGGTGGGCTCCTGACTTTTAATTTCATCACCCTATTCTCTAGGCTATCTCCCAACTTGTAATTTTCTCATCCTATTTTCTGGGTGGACTCCTGACTTATAATTTCCTCACCCTGTTCTCCAGGATGGCTCTTGAATTTCAATTTCATCACCTTGTTCTCCAGGTGGCTCCTGACTTATAATTTCATCATTCTTTTCTCCGGGCAGACTCTTGACTTGCAATTTCATCACCTTATTATTTGGGCAGGCTCCCGACTTGCTAGTTCATCATTCTGTTCTCCAAGAGGACTCCCGACTTGCAATTTCATCACCTTATTCTCCGGGTGGGCTCTCGTCTTGCTATTTCATTATCATGTTCTCTGGATAGATTCCTAACTTGTAATTTCCTCGCCATGTTCTCCGGCTGAAATCCTGACTTATAATTTCTTCACCTTGTTCTTCAGGCGAGCTCCTGACTTTCAATTTCATCACCTTGTTCCGGGGTAGGCTTCTGAATTGCAAATTTCATTACCCTATTCTCTGGGCGGGCTCTCAACTTTCAATTTCATCACCTATTCTCCGGGCGGGCTCCCATCTTGCAAATTTCATCACCCTGTTCTCTAGGCAAGTTCCCAACTTTCAATTTCATCACCCTATTCTCTGGATGGGATCTCGACTTGAAATTTTACTACCCTGTTCTCCAGGCGGGATCCTGAAATCAAAATCAAAACTAGAACAATAATTATCCTAAACAAAAATTATGATAAAGAAAGATTCCATATTCCAGAAAAATAAAGTCTCATTTTCTCGGAGGATCCTAAAGTGAAGTTCCAAATAACAGAATTAAATTTTCTTTTTGCCCCAGTTTATCATCAAAAAGCTTTGCGGGTGTCAAACCCAATCACAACTACTTGCAACAATGCATAATACAGAGATAAATCAAGATTCTGATCAACAAATGCACCTTTTGAGGAAAAATTGAATGACCAAGACCAACAAGACTGTCTCTGAAGAGTAAAAGTGAAAAATTCTTACTAAAAGAACATATTTTAGGATTGACGGCTCAAATTAAGAAGTCCACCTCCTATCCATGAGACATGAAAGACCCAAATTAGAGAATGTGTCTCATAGGTGTACAAGATGATTAGTTTTACCATAATTGTGATTACCAAACCTGAACAGCAACACTGCCTCTTGCATTTGCACAAATGAGGAATTGCACCACTGGATATTTGCGCTTTGAAGTCGTTGATTTGAAGTTAACAAGTGTTCTTGTTTCATACAAAGAAAACTAGTGAGTTTAAAATAGGGTAGTTGGCTTGAGGCTTTAGATTTTGAGGCGATTTCTGTTGTACTTATCCCATTTAATTTTGCTTTCAAGGAATGGCATATGTCATCAACTTATTGCACCATTAAACAAAATATTGATTATTAAAAGTGACTCAAAAGCAAACACAGTATCCCCATTTTGCTATGTCTCTCCGATAAATCCTTTGAAGCTTGGTACTTCCTCAATTCCCAAACTTATTTTCTGACAAAATTTTATGCTTGTTTTGTTTCGACTTACAATTATGTTTCTTTCATGTGCTGGTTTTTTATCTTGCTTTGTGCATTTAAAGAAGTTGGTAACAAGTTTTGAAATTCTTTCTCACTTGTTTTGATATGGACTTGACTCAAAAACATAAGATAAATGATTTTCTATTCGAATGACAGACTTAGAAGCATAAAACAGAAAAATAGAGAAGAAAGAAAAGACGATTTGTGTCCTTTTTGACGATTTGTGTCCTTTTTTAAAAAAAATAGAGAAAAGAAAAAAAAAATCTAAAAATGGCCCTGAAATTGAGTTGCTTCCTTAGGTCAATTGCACTATTAGACCTCATTCGGCTAGTGACACCTTGAAGGGTTTCCGCCAACAAACCTCTCTCATTTTCTTTCTCTCAGCTCACCATTGCCTTATGATGTCCATGAGGATTTTCACCAATGGGGCTCTCTTATTTTCATTTCTCTCAAACTCAGTGCCTGTGCGGATTCTCGTCAGTAAGACTACTCATTTTCATTTCTCTCAGCTCACCATCATTTTGCGGTATTCATGACAATTTTCACCAATAATACTCTATGATACTTTATCATTATTTCTCTTAACTCACAATCATCTTATGAGGCTCGTGAGGATTTTCACCGATAAAACTCTCTCTTTTTTTATCTCTCTATACTTACCATCACCTTACGGTGCCCGTGAGGATTATCATTGATAAGACTCTCTCATTTTTATTTCTCTTCTGATTCCTTATGCTGAGGAAGACAAGCAGTTCCCAAAATGCATCATCATATATATTGCATGCTTAGCCTTATCATTCTCAAAGATTGATATAAAGGTCTTTCTTTGGTTGTAAGTTGTATTTTGGATAGAGTTAGAAAGAAAGAATACAACTTGTACTTTTTCTTGATTCTGATTTCTTCTTCTTTTTTTTCATTGACTCTTTTATCTTGAAGACTTTTTCTGGATCTATTTTTCTTGACTCTCTTCTTTTTTGTTTTGGATACATTTTTTCTCTCTTTTTTTCTTGAAATTTTTCTTACTCTATTCTTTTACTCAACACTTTTTCTTGAACTTTGCTGACTCTATCTTGATTCCAAAAGAGAGGTATGAAAGAAAAATATAATTAAAGCTCAAACAGGGTAAACAAAGGATGACACCATGTTTAGAAACATAATGGAATGTTTTTGTCATATCAATCCTTAAAAAAGCAAGAACATAACGTGCAATATGAAAGTGGGAGATGAAGATCATTTATGATATTTTTTAAAGCACTAACTTGACCTGAGCATTTGTTTTACTTCTTTTTCTACACTTGTCAAACATACAACTCCACCTTTGTTGTACACCCTTCACATTGAATGACCCATGCTTTCGCGGAGCTGATTTTCTTTCTGTTTCTCTTGATATAGGATTGTTCATCCACTGTTTGACCTAAATGAGATATGCCTTTCAACTGATGATCAAGTTATTATTGTGACTCTCATTTCAAATAAGGCTTCAACTTGGTCACTAAATGTCTCAACACCCTAGCTATTTCCTCAGATGTTTGTTTTCAAACTTTAGCCCTCTAATTCAATGTTTTGTGATTAAACTAGATTTCAAAATCTGGCTGAAAATTCCATAAGCATGTCATATCACTAGAATCAAAATAAAATGTATTGTGAAAAGAAGACAAACAAACAAGTTAAAAAGCAAAAGAAAAAGGGACACTCCATTTAGTTGAAAGAAAAGATAGAAGGGTTTGAACATAAACGACAGACAGACAAAACAAGATAGATCTTGAACTACCACCCTGAAATAATTCAGATAAATGAAAAGAAAAGAAAAAAAAATACCAAAACCCCTTTCCTAGTAAGGAGAGGAGTATCTTCTCAATTTTTGAGCTTGACATCTTAGCCACTGGTTTGCATATCAGCATGACTAGAGCTTCCACTACTGTCAAACACATTCTCTTCAACAAATAATTTCTGGATCCCCATGCTTAAGTCATTATTTCCCATGTATTGTGCATTATCGTGTGTTGGTGAAGGATTCTGTGTGACACTCGTAGTGTCAATGTTTTGTACTACGATCAATTTTTCTTGAATCATCCTTTCTATTTCTCTTTTCAAAGCACGACAATCTACAATGAGGATCAAAATTTCTTAAATATGGGTTAGGAGTGTATCCAAGTAGAGGAGTTATCATGCTCAAATGTCACAATATCTGGAATAAACTGGTATACGATTCCCCAGTTAGTGTAAAATTCCTTTGACTTTATCCTCTTTGCAAATTCTGACTTTGGTTGAACCTTGTAAATAGATTTTTCTTAGTAAATTTGTGGGGGTTGAGGATGATGTTAAGGAACCAGTATATTCTATTATGGACAAGAAGATGGATGAGCATACAAATGTCCATTGTTCAAAGGATACTGAGGAAGTGAAATGGAATATCTTGTGTTTTGAAAAGTAGAACCTTATTGCAGGTAAGTATGTGGATTTGATGTGTAAATGCGGGATTAGGACTGAGAATACTGCTGAGTTGGACCTCTTGAGCTCTACTTTTCCCCTGGAATGACAACAAGTTTGTTTTCCTTCTTCTTCCCTTCAGTTTCCCTTAATTGATTGCAATATAATCTCAAATATTTCATGACATTCTCATGTCCATCATGCTCCTCAAATTTTGATATCTTAAAGTTTGGAGGAAGGTTGACATTTGAAGATATCCCTCAGTCCTTATATGAAACATCTGTATAATCTGTAAGTCCTAGGGAACTTTTCATAGCATTTTCTGCACTTTTTATTTTTCCAACCATTTTCTCTAGCTCTTCTGGTATGCTAAAATTCTTGTTAAGAAATTTTAGTGGTCCACTTAACTTATATGTAGGCTCAGGAGTATAGTAATGATCATCAAGAATATTGAACATAGACTCATTAGCAAATTTAAGAAGCGAACATAGACTCATTAGCAGATTCAGGAAGCACAACCGTTTGGTGGATAACGGTTGAAGCCGCAGTAAAGGGTTGAGCAAAAAAATTAGAGATGATATGTTGTGTTGTGAATGTAGTAGCTTATACTGAGGAGCAAGAAAAAGAGTGGTGGATGTATTGGGATGCAGTTGACGTGGAATGATTCTAAAGCATGTTGTGGGGCATCGACAACAGTAGAAAATTGACTTTACAATTGTGATGAAAAACTCAAAGTATTTGCCGGGTCAATAGTGGGAATGGAGGAGGAGTCATCCCACTTCCCCAAGCTCGATACATTTCCATCATTTATTGCCTTAGTCTCACATTTTCTTGCTTTAAACTCTCATTTTCCTGACTCTTTTATGGATCCATGAAATCACTCTCTATATCCTTGTTGGATAAAATTAACCCTTCCTTGGATTTGTTTTGATGTGGAACACTAGCCAGAATGTCACAAACCAACCACCTTAAACTAACTGAACAAGAGATAATAATTGTGTTAGAGTTCAAAACTTTCTCAAAATCTTTTCCTCTTTTTTTTCTTTTAAAAAGATCATCAAACCCAAGAAGGATGCCTACATATCTCACTCCCGAAAGAAGAGAATCAGGTATGCATAGTTCGTGGAGTTTGTCCAAAAAATGGACAGTCAAACTCTCTTTCATTTTCTTTTTCTTTTTCTTCAAACTTTAAGTAGGAAAGAAAATAATAAGTTGTCAAAAAAAATTGATGAAAATCTTTTTGAATTTTTCCAGCTTTAAAATCCCTATACAAAATAAAATCTATGATTACTAAATAAAAAAAAAATTTGTATTTTTCATATGGAGAAATGCATGGCTTAACTAATCTATTACCAAATGAATTCTTCTTTTTTCAAAAGATATTTACACAGTCTTTTTTGAATTTTGATTTTGAAACTCATACAAAAATTAAACCTAAAATTATCAAGAAAAAAATCTTTTAGTATTTTTCAGATGAAACAACTCGTGCATACAACTAATCTAAAATGAAGAGAAACTCTTTTTTTCTTTTATCATTATTTTCAAAAGATACGAACAAAAAATCTTTTTGGATTTTCAATTTTGAATATAATCCCAAAATGGAACCTAAAACTATTAAGGAAAATATTTTTGTATTTTTCTTTTCAAACCATATATGAAACACCTACTCTAAATAAAGAATAAAGAAATTTTTTCAAATTTTTTAAATAAGATCACCGAACCCTAGAAGGGCCGCCTACGTATCTCACTCCCAATAGAGGAGAATCAGGTTCACGTAGTTTATCCAGATTGGATAATTAAGAATTTAATAACAAACTAAACATTGACTTGTGTGACACGACCAAAGAGAGATGATGAAAAACGTCAATAAAATCTTTTTTGAGTTTTCAATTTAACACTTCACATAAAAACGACACCAACAACTATGAAAGAAATTTCTTTTTGATATTTTCTACTGAAATTGTTTAAAAATAAAACACCAACAAAAATAAAATACTTTTATGAACTTTCCGACGCAGAAAAATATGAGGACACTAAAAGAAAAATCTTTTTGCCATTTTCATTATATGAAATGTACAAAACTTCTATCACCTTTTTAAAAATTTTCTTTTGTAAACAGATCCTATTAAAAAAAATTTAAAATTTTTGAATTATTAATGTTTGCTAAAGGAAACAAAAGGAAAATATTTTTGATCTTTTGTATTTTGAGAAAACAGCGTGCAAAAGGTAAACAAAAATCTTTGTGAATTTTTATTGTGAAAAACAAAATCCATAAAGAAAAACACCTAAAAGCTTCGACTCTTTGACTCATTTTTTTCCTAAACACACTTTTTCTTAATTCTAGCACATGCTTAATCAAATCAGTCCGTCAAAATAACCCTATTACCCTCAAAGATGCAACAATTAGCACATAGGAATGCATTAGGGGTGAGTCTCCTATGAAGGACCAAGTGGGTCTCGTTAGGTCTCAATATGACACCGATAAGCATGATCTAAAGACTGACCTAGGATGGGGTCCACTAACAAGGTTGTTTAGGGAAGGGTATGGTCAATAGTGGCTGTGATAGCTTTTCACCCACTCTACATCAGCCGACGACTCCCCCACCTAAGATAAGGATTGCTCAATGAATGGTCGTGTACACAACATGTACTACAGGACTTGTTGTGAAAGAACAACTTGGGGTAATGCTTATGATGCCAGATATAAAGTAGTAACACGTAAGAAAAAACAATAAACACGTAGCACGTAGGCACTCAACAATGCTAAAATAATAACGCAAACAATAACACAAAAAAGGCGTCTATACACCCATAGTGCCAAATTAAGCTGATACAACTCAAAATATGAAGCTCAAATTCTAAAAATCCCCAACAGAGTCGTCAGAGATGTCACACCTCTTTTTTTTTTACCAAAAAGAATATTTTTATGTTTGAAAAGGGTTCTTATTATTAAAATGACTAAATATAAAAATTTGTTTCAAAAAGGATTTTTACAATTAAACTTAGAATCGTCACTTAGCATAAATTGAAAATTCTTTTACAAAATGATTTGACTTTTTAAATTATTCCATAAATAGAGATTCCGATTAAGAAATTTTGTTGACCGAGGGTAAGGTGTTAGGAACCCTTCAATCTCGTGGTTCAACCACAGTCGCTTCGTGAAGGATATTGACTAGTACGACAATATGAAATTTATAAACTAACAAAACACATAAACGAGAAAAACAAACAACCAAAACAATCAAAACTTCAAAAATAGTGTCCAGTCCAATTTATTACAAACCAAAATAAAAATATTAAAATAAAAACTTAAACTATTTTAATTAACCTACCTATGCTTAATCCAATGCGCCGGGCATTTATCACGAGCCTTTTTGCGTACATGATACTTGGGACATTTTTTGGTGAATAAGTACAATATGCCTCGGGGCATTCCCCGACAAATGCATAGAATTTTAATTTCGTACGATAAAATAGAAATTATTCAATAAAATATCCAAATATTCAATAATCCATAATTCCTAAATTTACCTACCCAACCTACGGCTTTCCTACCAATTTCAACCTGTTATGGTAGTATTGTATTCAATGACATCAATGTTTATTCTAAATTAAACTACTAACAATGAATCAAAACAAATTTTCATTCACTTTTATCAATGTCAATCTCTTTTCCTCAAAATTCATTCCCAAATAATATGATTTTAATTTCCAAATAAGATATCATTTCATCACAATCCATAATCAAGTAAATCAACAATGCATTAACATAAGCAATTATTCATCACCAACAAGGATCAATCAAAACACAATGTTCAATTCAATGCATCGAATATAATAAACAATAAAATAAAAAAGACAAGAGTAGAATTTAAATATACCAAGTGAAGATAGAGCAGCATCTAAAAAAAAACTCGATTTGAACCTCAACATGAACAATCCCAGATTTAATTTATAATTAATTCCTTAGGCGATAGATCTGCTTCGCTTGATTTTTGGTGGATTTCTGTTGGCGCTGATTGGATTTTTTACTAGAGCTCGTCAGTTTATGTGTTTTCGTTGGGGACTCGACACTAAAATAGTAACAGTGGTGGCGGCAGAATAATTGGGTGTTAGTTTAACTTATATTAGGGGGTTTTGGAGCTAGTTTTGGGAGATTAAGGAGGCAGTGTCGGAGCTGGCTCACTAGAACAGTGAGCTTCGATGGTGCACAACCATTTCTCTCTCTCTATTTTTTCTTTCCTCCTTCTCAATCTGTCTCTCTCTTTCTATTTCAATCTCTCTTAGTTCCCTCATGTTTCCTCATTATTTCCTCACTGTTTTCCCATTTTTTTGTGTTTCTATTGCTCTCTCCATATTACTCCCTCCATTTCTGTCTCCGTCAGTGTATGTGTAGAAGAAAATCTATGGGTATATAGAGTGTGTGTCTATTTTCAATGGAAATAAGGGGGCTTTTTGAGAGTGTATTTTATGAATTTATGTATAAGTTTTATGTGTTGCGTTCTAGAATAGTGATTATCTATTCTATTAAGAGGGAGGGAAAAATGTAAAAGAGGGTAGGGTAGAGGGAACGTGGGTATGGGGGTAAGGTGAGGTAAGTGAGGTGCTCATTCTTTATTGGTTAAAGTGGTTAATTTGTTATCAAGTTGTTATTTTTTTGAGAAATTTTTATCTTCATCTTTTTGTGAAAAAGACATTAAAATGAGGTGGGTGTATGGTAAGGCAGGGTAAATGGATAAATTCGGCTTTGGATAGGGGGGAAATTGTGTGTCTGCATCGATAAGGTGGATTGTTCTTTTTTCAGAATTAGAAACCGATACGAAGTTTCTTTGGGTTTTGTCAATGATCTTGAGGATCTTCCTAGGAATGGAGATATATTGCATGATATGGAGGGTGGTCCTTCCATCCATGTTAATAAAGTTAGTTTTCCAACCTGACAACTTATTGTTCAGGATGTCTATAATGGATTGAAAATCCCTATTGCAAGGTTTCTTATGAATGATGGGGAAGGCTAAGTATTTCCCAAAATTCTCTTTGGCATGAATATTGATAATAATTGAGAGAGAGAGAGAGAGAGAGAGAGAGATCTTGAGATCAGGGGGTAGTTTCTAGAGAAGATGACTTTGGTCTTAAGAGGGTTCACTTTCTAGCAAGAGAAATGGCTAAAGATTTCCAGGGTTCTCTTGATGGTATTGCAGTTTTTTATTAGTCTTCCATAAAAACCAGGTCATCAACAAAGAAGAGGTGAGCAAGGAGAGAGGCATTTCTGCTAATAGTGAAAGGTTCCTAATTCAAAATGTCTATCTCATGATCAATTCTTCTAGATAAGAGTTTTATGCACATTCTTAATAGATAAGGGGACAAAGGATCTCCTTGTCTTATTCCCCTACTAGGCTAGAAAAAATTAATTTTTTCTCTATTGAGAAGAATAGAAATGAAGGAGGTGGAAATGCAAGAGATAATGAGAGAACTAAGCTTGGGAGGAATGTTAAAAAAGATGAGATCTTGTTTAATAAGGCTCCATTCAATTTTTTCAAAGGATTTCTCAAGATTAATCTTAAGGATCATATTGCATTTCTTTTCTACAATCTTTTTGAAATGGGTAATTACTTCTTGAACAATGATGGTATCATTAGAGGTCCTTCTTTTAGGAAAGAAGCTATCCTGGCTATGGCTGATGATTTTTTCCAGGTGGGGTTTAAGCCTAGATGCAATGATCTTGATAATGATCATATACTGAGTATTGTAGAGACCAATGGGCCTATAGTTTCTAAGGTTGGAGATATTTAGGCATTTGGGAATGAGGCAGGGGTAAGTAGTGTTCACCTCTTTCTTTATTTGACTAGAATGGAAAGTGTCATAGCAGAATTAGATAGCATAGGGGCCCACAATGTCCCAATATTTCTAAAAGAATAGAGGGTGGATACCATCAGGACTAGGGGATTTCCTGGGTTTAAAAAAGAAGACAACTTACTTGATTTATCTAGGGGTATGTATGGAGTCAAGGAGGTTGTGATCTTTCTAGCTTAATGACTCTTTGGAGAAAGGGGTTGTTTGGAATCTAATGCTAGAGGACAGAGGATTAATAGAGTAATGGGATTTATAGAACCAGATAATGTTATTCTTGATTTTCTTAAGGTTATAGGTCCAGTTACCACTATCATCCTTGAGGGCAATGATTTTGTTTCTTCTTCTTCTATTAAGAGTAAAAGTGTGGAAAAAATTAGTATTAGAATCACCCTCAGAAAGCCAGTTTATTCTAGACTTGATTTTCTAGAATTCCTGCTCTTGGTGAAGGATGTCACTGTAGTCTCTAATGAGCTTCCTCTCAGGGTCATAGAGGAAAATATCGGTGGGGTAAGAAGAAGAACATTGGATGCCAGCCAGTCTAGTAAGAATTTCCATTTATTATGGAAGATATTCCAAAAATATTTCTTGTTCTAGGTAATGGCATTATCTTGGAAAATAGAGAAGGCTTCAGAGGGGGTGAAGGCATAAGAGAAGGATTCTCTGACTATATTATAAAAGTTAGAGTGGTTACACCACATGGTCTCTAGTCTAAAGACCTTACTAATGTTTCTGTGCTATTTTTGGAAGTTTAACTTAAGGGGCAGTGATCAGAGTGGGTCATAGGTATATGTCTGGCAGACGCCTCAGGAAAGAGTTTGATCCAAGGATTATTGGCAAGGTATCTATCCAGCCTTTCTAGAATAAGGTTTTGTCTATGCCTATATCTTTTGTTGGTCTAAGTATATTTACACCCTTTAAAGCCAAGATCAATGAGGTTGCATTGGTTAATGCATTCCCCGAAGGAAGAGGATTTTGAATTGCTAATAGGGTTGCCTCCAAATTTTTCAGAGGCTTTTAGCACTTCATTGAAATCTCCTGTTATGATCCAAGTTCTTGAAGGATTTACTTTTATGGATTTTGCAAAATCTTAGACTTTCCCAAAGATTTTTCATTTCTTTAAAGGTTATAATAGCATAGATGGTACTAAAGTACCAAAAAGATGGAGGGTTACTAACCTTGATGATGGTATGAATGGTTTGGGTGAGATGGTGATCTCCTGAATGTTCAAATTCACAGAATCCCACATGATAACAATACCTCCAGAGTTCCCAGTAGCAGGGAATTAAATATGGCTGATGAACCCAAGGATTTCAGCCATGCCTTTATGATCTTTCATGCAGGTTTCAAGAAGAGCAAAAAGAGAAGGTTTGTGAATATTGATCATTAACCTACAGTGGCATTTAAATTCAGCATTATTTGCCCCCTAACATTCCATATTATGCAATTCATCATTAAGGTTGGTTTGGGGGATTGTTTTCCAAAAGGATCCCTTTCCCCATGAGTGGTGGGGGAGCTGATGTTAAGTCCATCATTTTCTTCCTCTTCCTTGATAGAGATTTTATTTTGGTGGTGAAGTAAATGCTTAGGGCTGGGATCCAAATCTGTACGTTTATTTTTTAAAGTTCTAAAGGTATAAGGATTAGAAATATTTTGCTTATAAGGTCCTCGAAGATGTGAGTAAAGGGTTTGTCCAATGTGAGAACTTCTGCTTTTGGAACCTTCTTTCTGGATGACGATTGTAAGTTGCCTTCCTTCAAAGGTCGGATGGAGTGGTACCATTTATTGGGATAGACATATTTCCAACCAAGATGTTGGCTGGTGATCTATCGCAAGTGATTTTAAGATGAAGATTATTGGGTTCAAAAAGGGGCTGGAGTTGTAATTGTCCATTTCTATCTCTTTTAGTAGTGTTGGAAGTAGTATTTTGAGTATATTTAGTACTACTTTATGGGTATAATTAGGCTTTGAAGGGACCTTTCATATCTTCTCATCATTACCATTTTTATAGGCATTTAATGAGGAGATATTTGAAATGATAGTTTTTTGATTTTGATTGATGTGAGCTTTTAGCTCAGTAGGAATCATCGCTGGCTTTTGGGTGATAGAGGAAGAGAGAGAGTGGGATGATCGAAGAAAGATGTCCAGCTCATTACTGCATTCGACGTCTTTTATTAAAGGGTTGTTTGGGAATATCCACATTCATAGGGTCGGGTCTTGGGCTAACGGTGATATTTGCGGGCCTAATTTATAAGATTAGGCCAAAGTTTCATAGGTCTCTTTTTATTCCCCTTATTGAGCTCCACCATCGGAGAATGATACTTAGCATTGGGCCCGGGTATTTTGGTCCTTGTAACTCACAAACCTAAGTTTGCACAAGCTTTGAAAGCCTAAGAGGGGCTAGATTTTGGCCCAACAGATAGGCCCATGTTGGTGAGATTGCTAGGTCTTTCGTCATTGTTTCCTCCACCACCGGTGACCGTTTCTGACCGGTCTAGGATGAAGTATTAGAGAGATCAAATTTCAAGAAACTTACATGAGGCGGTATCGAATATATTTACCTCAATGCTTTGTGGTTGTGCTTGTTTACCTTCCATCTGTAGATGTTGCTTGATAGTTCTTCTTTTGGTGAAAGTCAGCATTTTCCAGCCATGTGGTACCGGTTTCAGGTTCTTAGGGTCTATCATTATTGTATTGTGTTCCTATTGTGATATATGTGGGCAGCTCTGGAGAGTATGGCCTAACCTTTCACATCCTTTACACAGGAAGCCTTCCCCCCATAGAGGATATGTTACCTATGTATACCGATGATCAATGAATTCTTGACTGGTGTCTCCATTGGGATTCGTACATAGATCCTGGCGTATTGCACACGAAGTGTGGCTGATGTACAAGCGTCTATTTTGAGGGGTTTTCCAATTGCTTTCCCACTTTAGCAAGAACTTTCTCATTGTAGAATTTTGTAAGGAGATATGGTATTCGTACCCAAATCACTGTAATTCGATCAAAAAATTAGTAGGGACGAAGCTTGGTTCTCACAACCTGATTGAAAGGAAAAATTCGGTGATAAATCAGGGTCCTCCCTGTGTAACTTTTCTCTGGGATTCCACTTTCTTGAATTTGATTGTGTAGTAGTCTAGACCCTGGTCAATCAAGATGATGGCCTCTTTTAGTTTCCAAAGGTCTGTGAGTTTTTTTCAAAAATAATCGTGGTTTAGTTTCTTTCCCACTAGCTTGATGATGATCGAGAATTTCCATGGAGAGTACAGTCTTTGCTTATCCTCGGGGGATAAGACTATGTCCTTGTCCCCTGAGGATGAGGAGTGGAAGGTTTTTCCAGGGTCTTGAATTCTGGGGGAGTCCATGGTGTCCGTGATATCCCCCCTTAAGATACCGCAGTGGCTTATTTTTTCGTAGAAGTTGAAGGAGAGTTTGGATCCAGTGGATTCGGTGGGATAGGAGGCTAATTAGGAATATTGGTCATATTCTGGAGGCAGTTGGTTGAAATTGTGGATTAATTCTAGAGATAAGGGAGTTTGTCTCTCTGTAAGGGGCCCTGTTTGAGTTAAATGACACATTCATTTCAAATGGTAATGTAGATAAATAGATATTTAGTTCATTTAGTTGTTTATCAACTTGTAGATATTATTTTAGGATAAAATTCATAAATAGCATACTTAAGACCATAATTATGAGATTCATAGCTACACTTTCATAATTACTTAAACTAGCACCTTGAATTTTGTATTTGAACAAACTGTTTCTATAAAAATACATATACAAATCGTTTTACTGCCCATATTTAACTCAAATCAGTTGAGTTAAATATGGTATAATCAGCCATGAATTAAATATGGAGAGTCTTTTTTCATTAAAACCTCTTAATTAACGTAATTTTCGTTATTTGTTACCAACTAAAATAAAAATTCAAATAGAGTTTCACATTATCGTTTTCATCAAAAAAAAATCAAAATCAAATTCAACTGAAGTTTCTTATGTTCAATATCTTCGAAAATTCAAATTAAACCATTACCGTTGTTGAAGGTATTTAATCGTAATATTGTTTTCTTATATGAATTTCGTCAGTTGTTTGAAATCGATCAAAATGTTTTTGTTCTGATTTGTTTTAACCATTACTATTATTTTGTTTTGAGCTGTTACTGATGTTTCGTTCAAATATAGTGATCAAAATTGATTTTTTGTTAAATTATTTTTTAATATTTTGACTCATTAATAATTTTTCATTAGAGTGATCAAAATTGATTTTTCGTTATGTTGTATAATTTAACAATTTATTGCATTAAATTATTTTTGAATATTTTGTAAACGAATTTCAAAAAAAAAGTAATGCAACAGTAAATTGAACTGATCGAACAATATAGTGATCAAAATTGATTTTTCAAGCTTCACAAACTCAATTTTTTGGAGTTCTGATTCTCAAAATTTAATATATTTCCGTAAAGTTTGATTTTGTATATTTCGGTTGTGTTCGAATATGGATGTTACAAAGTAATCACTACAAAAAATACATATGAAATTGGATATATATGTATAAAAATATAAATGCTTCCATATTCCTTAAATGTATATTGAACAGAACAAAAATACAAATGAAAGTGCATATGTATTTATAAAAAATACAAAATACTTTCATGTAACTTAAATGTATATTTAGTCTGTTAATTTGTATATATGGCAAACCTATATATATTGTATTGAAAAATATTTGAAAATGTATTTGTATTTCAACAAATACAAATACGTCCATAACCCCAACTACATATTTAAACAAAAAGAATACCCAAAGATATATTTCAACATTCCAATATACTGAAAATATATAACAATTATAAAAAAAAAATACATATAGGAAAATACCACTTCATAAATAGTTCATATATAAATGTATTTTTCATACATGCAACTTAGCGTATGTATTTAACATACAAATACACAAATATATAGTACCCCAAAATGTATATTTAAGTTATCAGCTTGACCAAAATACATATCAGTAAATACATATCAGCTTCACCAAAATACATATTACCCTAAAATGATATCAGCTTTACTGAAATCTCTAAATGCATATTAGTAAATAAAAAGACATATACACCTAAAAATACTTCATCCTCCTCATCTTCTTCCGATTCATTACCAGACGAGTTTTCAATATCGTCATTTACAACGTTGCTTGACTTTGCAATTTCTTTTGCTTTCATTTTCTTCTCATATTTTTACAATTTTATGACTTTTGGAGAAAGAGTTTTTTTCAACCATTTTTTTCTTCAAAATATCAGTCATCTTCATTGGATCGTTACAAAACTTGGACCTAAGATCCTTCGTACTCACTGATTTCTTCAACTGTATAAGAATAGAAACAGCTTTAAATACTTCGTCTTGAGTTAATCCAGGACTAAATGATGGTGCATTATTATACAATAAATTAATAGGTGGTATACCCCTATTTGTTCGTGATTTTGGTGTGTGTTCTGCCATTAGAGCATAAAAACCTCAAACTCGAAGTTGCTAATGATTTACCGTACAAAATATAAAAAAAATTGAGAAATTGATAATATGCAATAACTAAATTTATTAGTTACCTGAAATTATGAAACACTATCCTTGTCAAATCATGAAAAATATGTGAGAAAGAAAAAAATTGAAAGAGGAATCTGAGAGATTTCAAACAATAAAAGGTAAAGCAAAAATCAGTTAAAGAAAAGAGAAAAGAGAAGTGAAGTGAAAAAGGCAGCCTTATACATGGTAACTTTTCAAAGACAGTAAATGGGAGATCACACTTAAAATAATGCTATGTTTGCTACACAATGTAATTTCATTAAAGTAGTGCTATTTTCCACCTATTACTAATCAATTTGTTGAGGAAATTGCTATTGTGGGATCTTTCCTTGGTCTTATTAGAGGTATTGCTAATATGAATATATCTGGTTCATTATAAATAATAAACACCATGTTTTTTTTTCTTTTGGGTTAAATTCAATTGATCCTCTACAATCTATATCTACAGAATAGGAGAGAAAATTAATTTGAATTGTTGTTGCTTTAATCAACAAATATTAAAAAAAAAACAAAAAAAAATTAATCTAACACATTCAATTGTCATTTAAGATAATTTAACCTAACACATTCAATTTTGAACATTGGCTATTAGAAATATTTGACCAAAGCATAATGTTGTGATTAAAACTAATAATATAAGTATATTCTATTAACACTTTTGACCAAAATTAACAGTACTACATACTCTCCCGTCCATTTTTACTGGTCAACCTTTTTAGTTTGAAATATCCAATAATACTTGTTCAGTTTATAAATTAATGGATAATTTACTTATCTCTAAATATTTTAGCCTTAGCATTAAATATAATTCATTATCTATTCATTTTTCAAAGCATTAAATTTATTTTCTTCAATAGGTAATATAGTAAAATTACTGCTATCATTTATTGTTTCTTAATCATTGTGTCAATAGGAAAGTGAATAAATAAAGATGGATGAAGGGAGTATATTATATAACTGTTTACTATTGACTTGACACACATGTTAAAAATAATAAATAATAGGGTAAATTTAATATGTTACCCTTTGAATATAATTAATTTAATGTGTTTGAGAAATGCATTGTGTAATGAATAATATTTAATAGAAAAGATAAAATGGGTAGGAAAAGGTAAACTATGCATTGATTTTTCAAATCGAACAAGTATTGTTAAACATCTATTTTTAATATAGTGGACAAGTATTGTCGGACACAGAGGAAGTAGTAATTCTTATTCTTTTTGAGATATTAATAACAGTTTTTTCACACTTCTTATACTCCCTCGGTTCAAAATTACTTATCACTTATTTCCTAATTAAACTTCCACTATTACTTGTCATTTTTGACATATCAAGAAAAAATAAGTTTTTTTTCAATTTAATCCTTAACATTAATTGTTTATTCTCTAAACTACTTCCTTCGTCTCATTTTAATTGATCATCTTATTAAAAATAAATATCTCATATTAGTTTATCACTTACTAAATCAGGCTGGAGTTAATTAAGTTTTTCTCATTTTACCCCTACAATTAATAGTATATATTAAATGTGAATAATTACAATTTCAATATCAATTCCTATGCCCAATGAATATCATTAATATAGGTAAAGGGTAAAATACTAAAATTCATCATTTAATTTATGATTTCTTAATCACCATGTAAAATGAAATGTGTCCAACTAAAATGGAATAGAGGGAGTAATTCAAGGCAAGATAGTAACCATCAATTAATAGGGGTAATATGATAAAATAACTATATTAATAATTATTTTATTATTAGGTGTGTCAAGTTAAAATGTGACAAATAAAATTAAGCGAAAAGGGGAGTAATTTCTCTATTAATTGTTGATCCAATTGTCTAATATTTGATCATTCAATATTATTTTTGGTGTAAGAAAAAAGTCTTGTTAATCACCAACTAGAATGGTGTACAACTCATGTCAAACAAAACAAAACAGTAGTGTCTAGCTAGTCCAAGCCACCCCACCAGGGGTTGATCTGCTTCCATAGCAAGGATTGCTGATTAGTCCAATCCAAGAGCTGGGTCTTCTTGGACCAGCTTGGCTAATCTAATTATCCGTCACTATTTGCTAAAGATTCATTTATTCAATGTATGTATCCAGTTATCCACTCCCTACCCCTCTTATACTTATGTGATGTTTGTTGCTTAAATGTTCTATTTCTGCCTTCATCTTTTTTCTGTTGACAAATTACTTCAGGTCTCAATATTGTATGATTTCACATTTACCTCATTCGTTGCCCTCTATATTGCACGCATCAGTACAGCCAGTATAATTAGTCCAAATCTTCTACATAGGCTTCCTTTCAGTATCTTGAACAGCCTTCTCCATAAACTTGAATGACTCATATTCACGTTTGTTCTCTAACCACTGCAGCATATCATTCAAGTAGGTTTGGGACAAGTGACATTTAAAAATAGTGGTTATTGAGGTCTTCGTCTGCATCCCCACATAATAGGCAAAGTCATTTCCTGACAAAACCCCATCTTTTGCATTCTATTTAACGTGCTCAAGGTTGAGGCTAGAAAAGTATTTGTTTTAGATTCCCAAAATTGAAGCCCATAAAAAATTAGTAGCTAATTTTACGATTTTAGTTTTACTAAACATTATTGGAGATTGTAAAAAAAAAAATACAGAATTTGATTATTTTTTTCAAAAAAGAAAAAAACTATTAATTTTTATCATAATTATTTTAAAACTTTGAACAAGCAACTCAAATCTTCATATTAATAAATGAAGCTTTTATAACAAGATGTATTGTAAACACATGATTAACATCTTGTTAATTAGAATTAATCCTTACTTTTATAAGCAAAAATATCACTATGTGAAATTAAACAAGTGATGTCTTATAAGAATAAAATTGTAAAAAACTAAATCTTTAGATTGATCAATAGTGAAGCTTAAAAGCAATGTTCATCAACTGTAACTTGAAAGCAAATAGAAAAGTGAGCTTAGAGAAAAGTTTTACAAAACTAAACAAAGAAAATAACACAATCTTTACACGTTTTTTAAAATGCTAAAAAAAAAAGCTACTAATCTAATAAAAAGTCAAAAAAGCTACTACCTAGACCTATAGCCTTTAGAAAATTCTACAAGTCTAGAAAAGTCTATAAGTCTACAATAATTACAACTTTTACGTAAAGACTAAAAAAATCTATACAATGATCATAAATAATTTAATATCTTGTCTCCATTGATGTTGTCGTATCTGCTATATCTCCATTATTGCTTCTTATCTTATCTTTTCAGCTGGCATTTTGTCTTCTTTTATTCTAGATGTACTTTTGGAATAATGTTATCTTCTCCATTACATCTTGAACGCTCTTGCGGTACATTGTTTTTCTGGGTTAAGTAATGTCATCATCCATTATCTGACATCTTCCATATCTGCTTGCCGTAGCTCTTTTGAATTAGAGTAAATCATTTGATGATCTCTCGAATAATAGCTCCATATTGGGTTTCCATTAGTATAATTATTTGCTAGTTCTTGGATAAAATCTATTTCATACGTCAGATATCCGCACCCCCCTACAATTGGTATCAGAGCCCAGTAATTCAAAAAATACGGAAGTGAGATATATGTTAAAGTTATTAGAATTTACCTATAAATTATTAAATTAATTATGAGAAGACCATTTAAAATTAGAGAAGCTTTTAGAAAAATTAAAGAATCTTTAATCAGTAATTATTCAGAATATATAAGTCTAAATAAAACAAAAGAAAACCCACAAAGATTAGCCTACTTAATTACATTAACATATAGTATTGAATCAAAATTAATAATCCATTTAAAATCTAGAAGAATGAGACACATACTATCTAATTATAATAAAATTAGATTTAGATATCCGCCAAGATATTATAAATATAATTTAAAATGAATAAAGTACAACAATACAAAGAATTAAAACAAATTATTTCTGAAAAACGTAAAGAATTAAAAATAAGAATAAAAAGACTACATTATAATATATTTGCCGGAGTTAGTAAAAACTCAATAGATACACAAAAAGATGAAATATCAAAATTAGAATCACAAATAGATAGTTTAGAATATATATATATATATATATATATATATATATATATATATATATCAACATTACTATTCACAATAAAATGAACAAAGAAGAATTTATAATAGATGAAAAAATATATGAAAACCACGAAGGATCAAAAATAAAAATAGTATTTTCTAATCTAGGAAGAAGATATAAGAAAATAGGTGAACATTTATATCTAATGTTAGAAAAAGAAGAATTAAAATTAGAAGATAAATTAACAGCAATGGTAAGAATAGAAAAAGAAAATGAAGAGATAGATAGGAAAAAGAAAATAGAAAAAATAAAACAACAAACTACGGAAGAAATACAAAAAATAGAAGAAACTAAAAATAGTAGGATTGCTGAATTAGAAAAAGAACTACAAATGTTAAAAGAGCTGCATGAACAAAGGCAAAAAGAAAAAGAAGAAAAAGATAGAGAACAAAAATTGCTGAACGAGATAAATCAATTTAAGGAAAAATTGGAAATAAATAATATAGATGTTGAAGAGACAGAGACAGATAATTATGATTCCAAAGATAGTGAAACATATACAGAAATATTAACAAATACAAAAAATTTAGAAATTAATGAAAAACAAAAAGAAATTAATGAGGAAAACTTAGAAAGTACCCACACAGAAATAAATACTCTTGATAAAAAAGAAGATGAAAATATAATACCTAAAACAACAGAAATAAGAAAACCTATGTATTATAAGAATAAGTTTAAAAAATATAATGAATATGACAAATGGATACCAAAATAAATAATTAATAAAAATTATAACTTTTTAGACCTAGACTGTGTAATAGATACAGAAAAAACAATACAATTATGGATAGGATATATGACAAAACAATTATTAGATAATAATATAAACATAACAGATGCACCAGAATATATAGAAAGAACACTAATAGGATCAGTAAAACTATGGTTTTCAAATTTAACTGAAAATAGCAAAAAAGTATTAAGAACTAATAAACCTATAGAAGGAACATCATCAACAACAACTAAACTAACACCTATAGAACTATTAAAAAAATATGAAACAGCTATAAAAGATGAATTTGGTAGTACGACAACAATAGAAGAAGAACAAGATGAAGAAAAAGATACAAATAGGAATTTAATGTTAAAATTAGCAATATGTTATATGTGTTATATAGATGAATATACTTGCGCATTTAAAGAATATTATTATAAAGGAGCATATAGTATAGAAGAAAGTAAAGAGATAAGAAAATTATATTTTAATAAATTACCCGAGCCATTTAGTTCAAAAATAATAAAAAGTTGGGAAGAAGCAAAAATAGTAGATACGTTAGGAGCAAGAATAAAATTTTTACAACAATGGTATAGAAACTTAAGTGAAAAATATAGAGAAGAATTAAAAATGGAAAAAACATTAATAAGAAATTTAGCATGTTGCAAAAATAAAATAGCACCCCAATTTGGATGTGAAGAAAGATATTATAAGAAAAGAAAAAGACATAAGAAATATAAGAAATATAAAAAATCAAAATATAAATATAAGAAACCAAGAAAAAGATATTATGTAAAAAATTATAAATATAAAAGACCATATAGAAAGAAGAAATCTATAAAAGAATGTACTTGTTATAATTGTGGAAAGTTAGGACATTTAGCTAGAGATTGTAAATTACCTAAAAATCCAAAAAATAAACAAATATCAGAAATAAAAATAGATAATACAGAATATATGCAGATAGATTATATAGATTATGAATTAGAAAGTGAGGATAGTATATATGAAATTTCAGAAAACGAAACAGATAATGAAATAGATAATGAAATAGATGAATCAAATGACTGAAGAAGATATAAAAATAATAACAAAGGAAGAATATTTAAATGATGAAGGAACGGAACAAAAAATAATATTTGATAGTAACATATTTGATGAGATAAAAGGAAAAGAATTAGATTTAAGTGTAGAAAAAATATTTAAAATACCAACAATAAAAAATATTTTTACTAGGAAAAAGGATGAATATTATGTAGTATGCCAAAAAGAACATGTAATAGACTGCAGATATGCAAAAGTCAAAGCTAGTATACCACTAGTAACAAAAAGAATAATTAATAAAGAGATAAATGATATAAAAAGTAAAGGAGATCCAATAAAATATGTACACCTTGGAGGTACAGAGATACTAATAAAATGGGAAATAAATAGGAAAGAATTATGTTCATTATATAAATGTTTGTTAGCATTTGAGCCATTTATTGTATATAACAAATTTATTGTACGAACAGATAATACAAAGGTACGCTGGTGGTTAACAAAGAAAATACAAAATTCAGTTACAACAAAAGAGATTCGGAGACTAGTTTTGAATATATTAAATTTCACATTTACAATTGAAGTGATCAGTACTAACAAAAATGTTATTGCAGATTACATATCAAGACAAAGCTACACAGACTGAAATAATAGAAGAAGAAACTCTAGAAAAAAATACTTAACACCCTAACTATGCTTTCAATGAAAGTGGATAGTATGGGTAATGAGATAGAAAAGCTAAAGACTAATGAAGATAAACTGAAGTCTATAGCTACAAATCAGCTAACTCAGCAGTGTGCAGAGCTATGTCGATCGGAAGACATTAAAGTTCCAGAGCTAGAAGGAGACGTTGGGACACTCCATAAAACCCATAACATTTGTCAATCTACTTCTGCAGGTACAAGCAAAGGAGTTAATCGACCAAGATACCAGAATATGAATATGAATAAAATATTTGAAAAACCATTTACACCAAAAACACAAAAAGACCACTTGTTCATACCCCCACAAGTTACTACATACAGAGATAGCCTAAACCAAGATAAAAAAGTTTACAACTACACCGCCCAGAAATACATAGAAAATATATACAGAGTACAAACTTTTCTAAACCATAACCCCAGAGCTACAAACATCAAAGAACCAAACACCAACTATATAACCCAAAAATTACAAGGATATAACAAACTAATTGCACTACCCAAAACTAACCCAAGCCTAGTAAAAACTTGTTTTGACTATGGGCTATTAAACACCATATATACCCAAGACGGAGAAGAATTAACAGCTATGGAAGAATTACACAAAATATTCACCACCTACAAAAGGATAACAAAAGGAAATCTATTTTACATAAAGTGTTATACTGCACCGGCAGAGATACTATATGACGAAATAAAACCAGGTATACAAGTTGTAAACATAGGACTAACCAGAGACATGATCATACCAGAAGATATTACACAGCAACTGGAGATACCCAGAATTGAGATACCCGACTTCTACGCAAATAAACGACTTATTGGACTAGCTACGATTATCCAAGAACTAGCAAATAATTATACTAATGGAAACCCAATATGGAGCTATTATTTGAGAGATCATCAAATGATTTACTCTAATTCAAAAGAGCTACGACAAGCAGATATGGAAGATGTCAGACAATGGATAATGACATTACTTAACCCAGAAAAACAATCTACCGCAAGAGCAATTAAAAAAGGATTTATTTCAGACGCACTACTGACAAGGTATTGTAAAATAATTGGACATAAATATCCAGATCACCAATGTTCAAGATGTAATGGAGAAGATAACATTATTCCAGAAGTACATCTAGAATAAAAGAAGACAAAATGCCAGCTGAAAAGATAAGATAAGAAGCAATAATGGAGATATAGCAGATACGACAACATCAATAGAGACAAGATATTAAATTATTTATGATCATTGTATAGATTTTTTTTAGTCTTTACGTAAAAGTTGTAATTATTGTAGACTTATAGACTTTTCTAGACTTGTAGAATTTTCTAAAGGCTATAGGTCTAGGTAGTAGCCTTTTTGAATTTTTATTAGATTAGTAGCTTTTTTTTTTTTTAGCATTTTAAAAAACGTGTAAAGATGATTGTAGAGATTTCGTTCTATAAATAAAGGAAGCCGAAGGCATTGCAAAGCAAGCCTTCATGCGTTGAAGCAAATACTCTCTCCATTCCACAACAAATATTTTACTCAGTTAATTAAAAAACAGACATATTTCAATAGAAAAAGCTATGGAGGAACAAACTTCAGAAATATCAAAACTACCCGAATAGGTATATTTATTTATGACTATGAATAGCTAAATTCATAATTCCCAACAATCATGATATGATAAAATAAATTCATATTAGTTACTTTATAGTAGAATTATTTGAGGAATAATATGTTAAGAAGTTTATTAGCAAAGTGGAAACGGAGAAAAATCCCTAAGAACTATGCCATCCTAAAGGTGAAACCAATAAGGCAAGAAGCCGTGGCGGGGAGTAACCAGAGTAGAGGCGTTGTTTAAGGGAAAAAGTATCCAGATTACCATGTTAATAGTGACCGAAGAACATATTATTTAAGAATAATCTAGTATATAGTAATCTAAGATGACCATATTTTGTTATGTACATGGTCGAAGGGAATATTTTGAAAAAAGCAATTTTATGAACATGCATAATTATTTATCTGATGTGATGGTAGATAAATTTAAAATACTTATTTTGTATGCACTTAAAGATATAAAAGTAGCAAATATAAGAAAAATCATATTAGAAAAATCATTTGGTGAATATTACATGACTAGAGTAAATTATATACCATACCTACCTAATTACTCTTACAAATACTTACCATGACAAATTACATAGAATTTTTGGGAAAAAATATGAAAAACATACAGATACTAGAAAAACAGATGAAAATAAATATAGACAAATACATGGAAAATAAAGATAGAAAATATATAGAATTTCTTAATATGCAAAAATTACTAAGACTAAAACAAACAACTACAAAATATTATAATAAAATCAATTTTAAAAGATAGATCATCTAGATTATCTTAAAGTTTTAATCTTATATATACTTAAAGATATAGAAATAATAGATATCAAGAAAATAATATTAGAAAAAGTAATAGACTATGAAATTGAAACCATAAATTGGCTAGAACAGTTATACGAAGAAATTTACCCAGAAGAATATTATACAGATTAAGAGATGTTAGAATATATTAGACAAACTAGAGAAAATCAAGATAATCTAAATAATGAAATAAATTATAGAAACCGAATTATAAAAATAATGGAAAATCTAAAAGAAAAATTAATATGGATAGAAGAAACCTTAAAAAATTTAGAAAAAAGTACATGTGATAGTTTATATAATTTAAAAAACTCACTACGAGAAGAACAACACAAGATAATAAATAACATTGAAAATCTAGAATTAGATATACATTACAGTATAGTTAGGATAAATTATTATACAGAAATTTGTAACTCTGCAATTACTACAGGATAAAATAATAAACCAAACAAATTAATGAATATATCTTACGAAAAGAATAAATCATTAAGAGATATTAAAATAAAATTTAAAGATATTAAAATAAAATTTAAGAAATATCCACGCACAAAGAAAAATAGATTCACTAGATACCTAATAAATCTATTTCATACGTCAGATATCCGCACTCCCATCTTCACAGGGTCCAAATGTGACTTGACATACATACATGTATGGGTCCTGCACCTGGCTGCATTAATAATATCTTTTCTTGACCAATGACACTATATCAAGATCTCGAAACTATTGCAGTAGATAATTTACAGATCCTTCATGTCTCCGGGTTGTTGTTGAAAATTTGATTGGTTGCTATTAAGGGTGTTAAACGGGCCAGGTTGACCCGTCCCATTTAGTAAACCCGGTCCGGTTTTACCCGTCCCGATCAGTCCACAAGCTGTAGGGTAACGGATTTCGGACGGGATTATTTTTTTGGGGCCCGAACCATAACTGGTCTAGGCCCACCGGTTAACCGGCTCAGTCCAAATTAATTTTTTTTTTTTAAATGGAATTGGATCATTGGGCCCTAAAGTAGCCATTGGCTCAACGACTATATAGCCGTTTTTGGGTCCAAACGGCTACTTAGCCCACTTTTATTAAAAAAAAAATAATAATTAAATTGCTTTTTTAAACCCAAAAAAAAATCTTATAAATAACCTACACTTTTAAATCATTTTCCACACAGTTTTTCTTTCTCTCAAATCTCATTCTCTCTCAAGTCTCAATTCTCGATTCTCAATTCTCAAATAGTCTATATATTTCCTAAAGTACTCACTTTAATTTTTTAATTTTGCGATTACAAAGTACGAGTGAAAGTTTCTAAAGTCGCAACCTTCGGATACTTCCAAAATTTGGTATTGTTGTTCCATCTCTTACGTTTAATTTTTAATTAGTGTATTAATTGTTGAATATTTAATTTTATTATATTTGTGTATTTTGAATTTTTGTAGTTTAATTTATATTATGGATAAATTAAGAAACCTTGCCACTAAAGGTGTTAAAATTTTTTGTCCCAGAAGTGGTAGTGGTAGTAAAAAGCGAATTACTGGCGGTAAAGGTAGTTCATGTAGTAGATATACCTATGTGCCTCCACCTCCGATACCGTTTAGTCAATCTTTTGAGAAAGAAATAGGTGTAGGTGCTCACGATATGGATTATGTAGAAGCTCAGGAAAATTACGGTATAGAAGAAGAAAATGAAGTAAATGCGGTTAATTTAGATGAAGATAATGAAAATATTGGTGAGACACCTGCAGTAGAAAATGCTAACGCTAGATCTGAATCGGTTAATCTCCCTCTCCGTCCTCCTCGTGCCCTAAGAGCTCGTAAAACAACTAGTATTGCATGGAAACTTTTTGAACCTATATCAGATATGAGGTGCAATGCAATATTTATCAACAAATCTATAAGCATAAAAGAGGAGGCAAGCAAGGGGTTACGGGTATGTTAATGAGACATATAAGTAATAAGCACGATAGAGAGTTAAAAATTGCACAAGGCGGTGCGGATGTTGGTGGGCCAACACAAACTAGAATGGACCCAGCAAGCGGTCAGGTAATGAAGAAGTATAATAAATTGAGGGACCAGGAAGAAATAGCAAAAATGATAGCTGTTGGTTGTTTGCCTTTTAGTTTTCCTTTTTCTGATGTCTTTATTCATTATATTCAACCAATTTATAATCTTATGTTTAATGGTATTCCTAGAAGTACTTGTAGGGCTAATATTTTTAGACTCCATTCACAATATTATTTTTATTTATCAATACTGTTAAAAAATATTCAATGTAGAATGTCTCTAACTTCTAATCTTGGTCGTGCTGTAAATAAAAATGATTATTTAACCATTACTTTTCACTAGATAGATAGTAATTTTGTTATGCCAAAACGTATTTCTTTTTTTTTTTTTTGTATAATGAAGATCGTAAACATACTGGAGATTTTGTTGCTGGTTCGATTACTAAAGTTGCAGAATTTTACGGTATTAAAAATAAAATCTTATGTATTGCTTTTGATAATGTTTCTAACAACAAGACTGCTATAACAAAGTTAAAATCTAAGTTATCTCCGCCGTTACCTGAAATTTTTCATGTTAAGTGTGCTTGTCATATATATAATTTAATTGTAAGAGATGGTCTTAAGTTTTTTTATCTTTATATTGAAAAAATTCGGCTTGCCGTTGGTTTTATTCAAGGAAATAATCGTAGAAAAAGAATTAGAGACTTTAAACTTAAATGTGAACAAAATGGACTTGCACCAATATTGATGTCCTAAGAAAGTGATACTAGATGGAATGCTACGTATGATTTTTTAAAACTTGTTATAAATATAGAGTTCCTATTACACTATATTTTAACCAACATTGTGGTTCGTTTGTTGATTCTACTCACTACATGCTACATGTTTCTGATTGGGCTGTAATTAATGATCTTGTTAAGTTTTTGAAAAAAATTTATATAGTTACGGTTGAATTTTTCGGTGCTTATTATCCTACTGTTTGTAATATTTTGGCATATATAGCCGATATTTCTGGTTTGCTCAAAGAATATAAATATAAAGAAGGTTACAAAGAAGCTATTGGTGCCATGTTTGCTAAATTTAAAAAAAAATTCTGATTCCCCCTATTTACTTGGTTGATGCTATGCTAAATCCGTGCATGAAATATACTACTATGTTTCACTTTAGTACTCTTATTTATGTTAAGTTAGAGATAAATACTAACAATGATTCTGATGATGAAGAACAAGAACAACCTGATTTGTGGACGGCTATGGCCGATGCGAACGCTTACATAGATAAATTATATAACCACTATGCTGATTTAGTTGATTTAGCTGTGCCGACAAATATCACTCCAACTGTCGCTCCTCATCCTGTCGAGGAACCATCATCTTCTAAAAGGCCGGCACATAGTGATTTTCCTGATTACTTTTATGATTTATCTTGTTGAAACAATGTTGAGGCAAGAGCTTACACAACAACTTATCAGGAAGAGCTGAAGTATTATCTCCAAACACCGTTCGAGGATCGTAGACAACGGATCAACGCGTTGGATTGGTGGAGGAATAATAAAGCACAATATCATGTGCTTTCAAGATTAGCTGGAGATATCTTGAATGTTCCAATGCCAACCGTTGCATCGGAGAGCTTTTTTAGTCAGGAACGACAACAGCTTGGAGACAACCGACATTCATCGAGAAACAATACAATGAATGTTCTAGTTTGCCTTAGAGATTAGATTAGAGCGGAACGAAGAAATCAAGGAATGGAAGCGGAGCTGAACGACGAGCAGAGACTTGAAGAAATTATGACTTCACGGGAAACGCAACAGAATCAAGTCCAATGCATAATTTTGCCCCCTTTGACTTTGACTATCCTATGCAAGTTCCCATTAAATTAACATGAATGAGTTAGGAAAAATGATGCAAAATTTATAGATTTTTCATCTATGTAAATTATAAATTTTGGATCATTTTGCAATCAATAAAATTCAACATTCATTCACTCCTTAGTCCTTACTTTGTAATTTTTTTCACTTAATGATTGAAATTGAATTTCTAGTTTAAATTAAATACTTAGTTTTAATATATTACTATTTTACTATAAAGTATTATTAATTTATTATATTAAGTAGCATATGTTTTATTTAAAGAAGTACATATATTTTATATGCGTACGTATATATTGAATGGTACATATATATGTGTACATATTTTCTAAAGTAATACTCCCTCCGTTTAAAAAAGAATGACCTAATTTAACTTGGCACGGAATTTAAGAAAGTAAAAAGACTTTTAATTCTTGTGGTTTTAAATTAAAGTTGTGGCAAATGTACCAAAAGGTCCTTCAATCTTGTGGTCTTAAGCATGTCATGTGTAAAGTTGAAATTTAAGTATTGTTAAAAAAGGAAAGGAGTCATTTATTTTGAAATGGACTAAAAGGAAAAGTAGGTCATTCTTTTTGAAACGGAGGGAGTATATATTCAACGTATACATGTGTATAGGTTTTATAAATTAGTATATAACTATATATATTGTATGTATATATATATATATATATATATATATATATATATATATTGTAGTATATTTTATTTAAAGTAGTATGTATATATTGAATGGTACGTATTTGTGTATTTATATTCTATGGACGTATATATTTAACGTATACATGCGTATATGTTTTATAAATTAGTATATAACAATATATATAGTGTGTGTATATTGTAGTATATATATTGTAGTGTATTTTATTTAAAGTAGAATATATATATTGAATGGTACCTATATATGTGTATATATCTTCTATGAGCGTATATATTTAGCGTATACATGTGTATATGTTTTATAAATTAGTATATAACTATATATATAGTGTGTGTATATATTTTGGTATATTTTATTTAAAATAGAATGTATATATTGAATGATACGTATATATGTGTAAATATCTTCTATAGATGTATATATTTAACGTATACATGTGTATATGTTTTATAAATTAGTATATAATTATGTATATAGTGTGTGTATGTGTGTATATTGTAGTATATATATTGTATTGACTGGTACGTATATATGTGTATATATCTTCTATAGAAGTATATAGTTAATGTATACATCTGTATACATATATACTCTATATACACTATATATTTTATATGTGTACGTATATATTGAATGGTACGTATACACGTATGCACATGTATACATATACACTATATATTTTATATGTATACGTATATGTTGAATGGTACGTATATATGTTTATATATTTTCCAAAAGTAGTATATATTTAACGTATACATGTGTATATGTTTTATAAATTAATATATAACTATATATATAGTGTGTGTGTATATTGTAGTATATATGTTGTAGTATATTTTATTTAAAGTAGTATGTATATATTGAATGGTACGTATGTATGTGTATATATCTTCTATGGTACGTATATATTACATGTGTAATTGTGTATATATTTTTTAAATAGTAATGTAGTATATACTATATATATAGTGTATATCTATTGTTTAGCGTTTTTAAAATGTATATAGGTGGTATATATAGTGGTTATTGGAGATTTTTTTTTTTTTAATTTTGACTGGATTTTTAACCGATTTTAACCGGGTTTAGGTGGGTTGGACCAGGTTGGGTTAAGTGGGCCGGTTCAGAATTGTTTTAAAATTTTTTACTGTTGGACCCGAAATCGGATCGGCCCGTTTAACTAGGCCCGAATCCGGACTGACCCACAAATCGAATAAAATTCATGGGCTGATTCCGGGTTGACTCGGCCCAGCCCACTTAACACCCTTGGTTGCTATTGATTGACTTCTGTCACATTTTATGAACGGGATTCCAAGGACATCTCTTATCAATTATCAGCCTGAGAACCTCACGAAATATTTTTCACTTTTCCTTAGCCAATTATCTTCTATGGCTATGTCAAGGAATAGTTTGTTCTGTAAGTTTTGCGATCTATCTTGAGAGTAATAAATTGGAAGACGAGAAATATCAATTTAGCCTTTTGAAAATGATGCTAAGAGCTAGAGTTATACGTGTGGTTGAACCATATGGTATAGAGTCTTCTCCCGTAGAAGAAACTTATTTTGCTCCACTTGGAGGCTATTAAATGGGACCAAATCTAGAATAACAATCAACTTCTACATCTATATCAACGACAATGAAGTATCCCATACGCTCATAGATGTAGTGGCGGATGGAATAGACAAACTAATCAGAAAATACGTTCAGGATCTAGTTCGACCTAAGCCAAATACTGTCATGTCTTTTTCTAGCCATGTGATGGATGTGTACTTTTCAAACGTGTACCGTGGTAATTTTGATCAAATTTATGGCAAATTATGTGCCTCTAGAAGAGAGTCCTGGAATCTTACAATGCGGACGTTGCTAAGTCTAGTTTGAAGAAGATCCTATCATATCTTCGTCTAGCGTACACAAAGTTGTTTTCTATCGAGTAGATGTATTATTTTGTGGATTAATAAGGAGCATATGGTCATAGGGGTCAGAAGTTGCTACGATGAGAAACAGCGTATGACTGACCTTTTGCTGATGATCAAGAATAATTGATATCTGAAGAGCCTATCCTTGAAGAAAGTCAAGAGCCAGTTGAACTACATGAATGTTTTTTATTTTGTCAGGGATGATTTATTGCTCATATGTGACAATTTCAATTTTACGAAATGCTGATTTCTTCGATTCGCTAGCAGTTCACTTTTTGCTAGTTGATAAAATCACAATTTGGATGTCACTACTAGAAAACTGTCAATTACTTGGGGATCTTACCTAGGGAAAAATATCCCAAGAAATACATGCAGATTTATATGAGAAAATTTTAAATTCCTCAACATTAGAATATGTTGTTGTTTCGGGTACACAAAATCTATATTTTGGCAAAACAACTTCAACGCAAGTTCAAGAATAAATTAAGAACACTTATGAAGTTTTCCAACACCTTCAACACAAGATCAAAATGACCTTTCAAAGAAGTGTGTTTTCAGTATTTTAAAGAAAAACAGATGAAGCAGAAAAGCCAAGTTATTCACGGAGTGTCCTGTTTAAAGGTTTATTTCCTGGAGAAAGATCAACCAATTCCCACGTATGGTTGCTTAAGATTGAATCAATCTCACTATTGACTGCCTCTTTCCAAAACGATGAGTCTGACAACGACATCGCTTCTTTAAATATTTGAGGCTCATTTTCTAAGAGAAATGTTACAAAATCCTATCCAAACAAAGTTGAAATTCTTTGACGTGTACTATATCTTGGATTCTCATAATTATGTACATCCTCACTTGATTCATATCGAGGTCGCTTAGACCCTCTACTAGACTATTTATGTCTAGTTTTATACGGATAAATTTATTCAAGGAATTCAGCATTATCTGATTTAATTACCGTATTTTCATTGATATCTGGATGTTCGGATTTATGAACTAAAAACTGACATGCTTTACTACTTTTAGTATATCCTATGAACATGTAGTCCACTGTCTTAGGTCCTATCTTTACTCTTTTAGGCATATGAACTTGGACCTTCGCTAGACACCCCCATACTTTGAAATATTTCAAGTAGGGTTTCCTTCCTTTCCATTTTTCGTATAGAATTGATAGTGTCTTACTATGGGGCACTCTATTCAGTATTCAGTTAGCTGTAAGGATAGCTTCCCCTCACAAGTTTTGCGGTAAACCTGAACTTATAAGTAAGACATTCATCATTTCTTTTAAGGTTCGGTTTTTTCTTTCCGTAATTCCATTAGATTGAGGTGAATACGGGGCTATAGTTTGATGGACAATTCCATTCTCTACACATATTTCCGCAAAGAGAGATTTGTATTCTCTTCCCTTATCACTTCTAATAGTTTTGATCATTTCTTGAACTCATTTTCAATTTCTGTTTTATAGTTCCTAAACGCATCTATTGCTTCATCCTTACTGTTTAGCAAATAGACATAATAGTATCAAGTGCAATTGTCAATAAAAGTTATAAAATATTTTTTCCACCATGAGATGGTGTTGACTTTATATCAAAAATGTCAGTGTGGATTAAGTCTAAGGAATTGAAATTCCTTTCAATGGACTTATACAAATGCTTAGCATACTTTGATTCCACACACGTTTGACATTTTAATTTATTACACTCAAAGTTTGGCAAAACTTCTAAGTTAATCAGTTTTCGTAATGTTTTGTAATTGACATGTCCTAATCGTTCATGCCACAAATCATTAGACTTAAGCAAGTAAGAAGAAACTAAACTTTTATTGATTTGAACATTCAGTACATTTATTTTGAATAAGCCTTCAGTGAGGTAGCCTTTTCCTACGTACACTTCTCCTTTACTAAGTATAATTTTTTCGGAAACAAATACACATTTGAATCCATTTTTATCAAGAAGTGATATAGAAATTAAGTTCTTCTGTAACTTCGGTATATATATGACATTGTTTAAAGTCAACACTTTGCCTGATATCATTTTCAGGCAGACCTTTCCTATTCCCTCAACTTTGCAGTTGCGGAGTTTGTCATATAGATCTTTTCTTCACCTTGAGTCAGAGAAAATGCAACAAACAACTTCTTATTTGCATAAACGTGGCGGGTGGCACCGGCATCCATCCACCATTCTCGAGGATTTCCCACCAAGTTGCATTCAGACAGCATGACACACAGATCATCCATTTATTTCTTAGATTCAACCATATTTGCTTGGTCCTTCTTTTTTCCTTTCTTTGGAGCACGACAATCCGTTGACTTATGGTCAATCTTGCCACAATTAAAATATTTTTCCTTGAATTTCTTGTTAGGTTGACTGCTTTCTTGTCTAACTTTCTTTTTTTTTTTCCAAATTATTGTGGTCGTCTTCTACAATGTTTGCTCTATTCATTGCAGAATTTTCTTTTAACTTTCTTTCCGTGGCTTTGTTGTCTTCTTCAATGCGCAGTCTCACTATGAGATCTTTGACTGTCATCTTCTTTCGTTTATGTTTCAAGTAGTTCTTAAAGTCCTTCTATATAGGTGGAAACTTCTCTATTATTGCTGCGAGTTAAAATGCCTCATTCACGACCAAACCTTCCGCAAGGAGATTGTGAATGATAACTTGCAATTCTTGTACTTGAGATACAACAGACTTGGTTTCAATCATTTTATACTCAAGGAATCTTGCAATGAAGAACTTTTTGGTTCCAACATTCTTAGTCTTGTATTTTCTTTCTAGCGCACCCCATAACTCCTTTGCTGTCTTCATTCCACTATACATGTTATATAGGTCATCTTGGAGGCTACTTAGAATGTAATTCCTGTATAGAAAATCAAAGTATTTCCACACCTCCATAATGACAAATCGCTCCTGGTCCGAACTTTCTTCGGGCACCTTTGGAGCTTCTTCAGATGTAATCTCTGAAGATACAACGTTGTAAGCTAGAAGAATATTTTCTGTTGCCACCTTTTAAAATCAACACCTGTGAATTTTCTGAGTTTTTTCACTGGTGCCATTGGCAGAGAACTCATACGACTCGTTGTGACAACATTAGTTGCTGCTACGCTCGTCCCAGCATCATTCACATGACTGTCCTAATAAAGTTGTAGCAACTTTAAACACCCCTTGTTTCTAGTTTAATGATGAAGTTTTTATGACTTTCAATTGTTAAGCAAATGACCTTTAACTTGTGATGAAGTTTTTATATCTTCAAATCACTTGTTAAGTTTAAACGGAGTAGAAAGTGTATACCTTTAATCTCCAGAAACCAAACAATACAGATTCTAACACAAAATCTATATTTTGGCAAAACAATTTCAACACAAGTTCAAGAATAAATCAAGAACACTTATGAAGTTTTCCAACACCTTCAACACAAGATTAAAATGACCTTTCAAAGAAGTGTTTTTTCAGTATTTTAAAGAAAAATAGATGAAGCAGAAAATCCAATTTATTCACGGAGTGTCCTTAAGGAAATAATTCCCCTCAAGTACCCAAGGTTGCGGAATTTTCCTCCCAAGATAAAATGGCTTAACAATCCGACAGTAGTGGTACCTCAAACGATCGGATTCTCTTCGAACTCACTCAAAGGGAGATGATCACACAGAGTTTTTCAGAAGACAAGAAGTGTTTTAATTCAAAAATTTTCATTCCAAAATCTGTGGAAAAATGCAGGTTAATATAGACATTAAGTGCCCCTTCCGAAAGGTGGCAATGGTTCATTAGAAAGGTGTGTCCCTTGGAACAGTTATATCTATCCATTCGAAATAGTGTGTCTTTTCTGAACATCCACAACCATTCAAATAGTCATACCTTTTCTAAAATAGTGTGTCTTTTACACGACAAGTTCTATCTCTTCCGAGAAACATTTCTGTATGCAGAAGCATGCACGTTAATGGAGGATCAAAAACTACAATAAAACTGTCAAATCCAAATCCAAAGCCGAGTCGAGCGAGCGATAACGACGATGACGCGAGGCACCTCTTGGTTCTTGCCTCACTTACCATGTGGAGTAGGTGTTTCTTAATGTAAACACTTGAAAGTTTCATTCTCCCACCAATGTGGGAGAATTAGTAGACTGACCTATTTTTTTAGTACATTTTTCATTTTGAGTGTTATCTCAATTTTTTCCTCCACTTGGTTTCCTCCATTTTCCATTCACACTTTTAATCTTGAACCCAACATATGTTACCTGTGAACTATATATTCCCAATCAATTTTGCAGGTAAATTTAGCGCTATATTGCACAAATTTTGGACTTACGACATTACCTGGCGAGATGTATCGACAGGTATTTTATCTCTAGATAAATCCGTAGGTACATGGACAAATATATATATATTTTAAATCCATAGAAAAATCTCTAGGTAATTTATCCTACGGATTTACGTAGAGATATTTGGTAGAAATTTATGTGGTGGATTTTATTATATGAGAAATTTGTTGGGGATTATTTGCTGAGAATTTTGCTGGGGATTTATTCTTGGGGATTTACCTACAAAGTTATTACTTGGAAAATTATTGAGGGATTGTGTTGCTACAAATTTAGCTAAAATTATTTCTTGGGAATTTACCTAGGAAATTATTACCTGAAAAATTATTGGGGGATTGTGTTGCTAAAAATTTAGTTGAAATTATTTCTTGGGGATTTACATTGGATTTTTGTGACTTGAAAATTTTAAATAGGAAAGGTATAAACTTGAAGAATAAAAAACAAATAAAAAGAAATTAGACATTAAATCGGGGGACACATATAATCAAGCAAAGGATGCTCAAGAAATTAAAATTAGTTTGTCGACATAGATGGTATCATAGATGTATTCGAGCTGAATAAACCTTATCTTGACTCGTTATGTTATCATCAAAAAATTAAAGAGGTGAAATTTCGTTGGCTTAAGAGAGGGCCAAGAACGACTCAGGGCTCAAATAGAGCGTGTTTTCTATTAGTTTCTATTGGTTAATTTAAATATAATTGTAAGGCATCATACTATGAACGACAATATAATATACATTTAGGAGTCGTTTGGTGTGAGATATAAGGTATAATAATCACGAAATAAAATAAAACATTATTTTATTTTACATTGAGTTGAAAGTATTAGGCAGTTTCAGAATTATATATATGATGAGATCAGGGGAGGGCATTCTTTTTGTTCGATATGCTTGTTTAATATTAGTTATATTTTTTGATTTTTGGATTGACGAAAATGACAACCGTAATCAAGCCAAAATAAATTCGATTTGGTTCGATTTCTATAAATTCGGTTCAGTTATTTTGAATTTTTATTTTGGTTTTGAAGATTAAAGTAGTGAGTTTTTCTTTGTCATGACTGGGAATTTAAAATTGGTTATTTTTTTTTAGAAAAAAATAATTTTTTTCAAATCTACTTTTCATTTCCAAATATAAATAAATCAACATGGATGAAATGAAATGAAATAACGGAAAAACATTATTTATATTGAATATATAAAATAATATATATATATATATATATATATATATATATATATAATTTATATATATAATAAATATATATATTATTTATATAATTTTGATTTGACCAATTTTTTTTGAAAAAAAAAAACTAAACTGTTTTAACCGAATTTCTAAAATTTTAAATCACAACCGATCCGAAAAATTGAAAAATCAAAATCAAAATTAAATTAAATCAAAATTAAATTTTCTCTAAGAGGACAAGGAGAAGACCCGAAATCAAAGTTTTAATTGTTTGAGAGTTATTCGAAATCAGAGGTTAGTTTATTTAGCTTCTACTGTAAGCTCACCACTTTTTTCATTTGCGAAGGTCCCCACTCAGTCATTTTGAAGTCAAAGGCTCTGGTTTTGTATGTGTTGATATCAAATTTTGACTATCTGATACTCTTTTTAGGCCGTTGTTTTATCAAAATCATTAATTTCAAATATTAATAATTTTTTACACATTATTACTGTATCAAACAAATATTGATGTGTCACATTCATGATTTAAAAAATATACAAAGTATTTTATTACTTTTATTATCATTTTGTGCAATTCATCAATTTAAATGTAATATTTTTACGTAGTTTGTGAATATTTTATTTAGTATTCACATGCGTAAATTACTAATACATTGTCTATTATTATTATTATTATTATTATTATTATTTTCATCATCATCATCATCATCATCATCATCATCATCATCATCATCATCATCATTATCGACAGTTTTAAATTTTGTATTCATAATTTATAGGTGTCTATTTTAAATTATTGTTATCTTCGATTTTAAAGTAATATATTATGTGTTGTATTTTTATTTACACAATTTATTCATAACTAATTTGAAAATAATTATATTATTTATTTTACTATTATTATTATTATTGTATTAATCCGCAACCTTAGTCAATTTAATTTTTCCAATTTATTTATATTCTAGCCTGATTTTGCCAATTTATAAAATTTTAGCCTAATTTTATCCAATTTATTACAATCCTAGCCCAAGTTGTGTCCAATTGAACTCAATTTCAAATTCCATTCATTTTTTTAACCAAATTCTTAATCTTTAGATCTCAGTAGTTGATCAGTATTTATTTATTTATTTATTTATTTATTTATTTTTATTGTTATTATTATTATTATATTTAAATAGCAGCCTAGGTCGATTCAATTATTTTCTCAATTTTATTTAAATTCTAGCCAACCTTATATCTAATTAATGTCAATTTTAACCGATTTTTTAATTCAATTTGATTCATTTTTAAACCAAATTTATATCGAGTCGTATTATTTTTCTCGTTATTATTAAATTTATATCGATTCTTAATATGCGTTGCTTTTTTTTTCGCGGATTATAGTGCCAAGTAATTAACAAATAATTTATATATTTTTAATAAATGCGATGGATAGCATCGTTATTTATTTAAAAATAATGATAATAAAATTTTCGAAAGAGACGTTATCTATCGAATTTTATTTTATTTTTTTATAATAAAATCTACGGACTATGTCGCTATAATTTTTTATTTTTAAAATATCAATTCTAGAAAAGCGACGCTATCCGTCGCAATTTTTAATTCTTTTTAATTTTTTTATTATTTTTTTACAAAAAGTGATGGACAATGTCTCTATAATTTTTTATTATTAAAATATTAATTCTAGAAAAGCGATGCTATCCGTCATAATTTTTAATTATATTTTTTATATTTTTTTACAAAAAGCGACGAACAGTGTCGCTTTTGTTAAAAATAAATAAAAACTAACTTTATAAAAAATACATTGTCCGTCAATATTTGGTATTTTTAATTTACTAATAAATAAATAATTTTATATTTTAAAAAATAAATTAAATATATAAAATTTTAAAGAGCGACAGACAACGTCGATTTTGTACGATTTATATATTGTATTAACCTAATTGAAATCCAAATTCAATTTTTTTAAACCCAATTTCTAATCCCAATTTGAATCATCTCCTCAATTTTAATCTTAGTCGTTCATCATCTTTGATCAACGACCAATATTAAATCAACTTTCACTATTTTTTTTCTTGAAATTGGACTATTTCAGACTATTTTTCTTGAACCGGGGGTCCATTGAAAACAACCTATCTACCTTAGCAGTAAAGTCTGCGTACACTATACCCTCCAAAGACCCCAATTTGTGGGACTAAATTAGGTTAGTTTATTTTTATATTATTACTTTTTACATTATATATTGTTTTACATAATTTTCCTAATATTTATTAAATCATTTCCTCAATTATACATGCCCATAATTTACAAACATTGTCAATTATTATTATTATTATTATTATTATTATTATTATTATTATTATTATTATTACGTCTTTCCTACATTTATTAAATAACAACAACAACAACAACAACAAACCCAGTGTATTCCCACTTAGTGGGGTCTGGGGGGGGGGGGTAAGATGTACGCAGTCCATACCTCTACCTCTAAACATTTATTAAATAACAGCCTACATAATTATTAAAAATAGTAATTTTATTTATTTTTTTAATATTAATTTTATATAATTAATATATTTATTAAATATCAACCTAATTCAATTCAATTTTTCTAATTTATTTAAACTCTAGTCATTTTATACTCAATTTGTGTCAATTGAGTTTAATTTGACTCAATCGAAATCCCCAATTCAATCATTTTTTAACCCAATATTTAATCCCAATTTGACTCATCTCCTCAATTTTAATCTCAACAGTTCATCTTATTTGATCAACGGTCAATATTAAATCAATTTTCACTAATATTTTTCTTGAAACTGGACAACTTCAGACTATTTTTCTTGAACCGAGGGTCTATTAAAAATAAATTATTTACCTCAGTAGTAAGGTTTGTGTACACTGTATCCTCCACTGACCCCAATTTGTGGGACTAAATCGGGTTAGTTGTTGTATTCATTTTCTCAAAATCTCATAGAGAAAACAATCAAAAGATATCACCTTGATTTATTATTATTATTATTATTATTATTATTATTATTATTATTATTATTATTATTATTATATTTATGCTCAATTTATTTCAAATTTATTATTAGTAATTTTTATATAATATTTTCTATGTGACAAAAGTAATTTATTTTTAATAATAACTATTTTTATAATATTTTTTAATTTATTATTACTATGAATTTATTATTATATTTAAATAGCAGCCTAAGATAATTCAATTATCTTCTCAATTTTATTTAAATTATAGCCAACCTTATATCTAATTGATGTCAATTTTAACCTATTTTTGAATTCAATTTGGTTCATTTTAAACTAATTTTCAATTTCCTTTTCAATTTTAATCAAAACCGTCGATCTCCTAAGATGACGGCTGAGATTAAATCTTATTTTTCATATAAAAAACACCCAAATACCAAAACCCTAATCTAACTCTAAAAAACTTCAGCTATATCTCTTCTCTCCGACTCTCTCCGGTCGCCTTCATCATCATTGCCATCGCTAGCGACAAGCTGGCCAAGTTATCTGCACCACCGCTGCATGAAAGAGTTGCTGGCAACCACCCTCATCATTGTTATCATCGGCGATAAGCTGGCCAAGTTGTCCACACCACAACCACGTGAAATAGCCGCCGACAACCACCAAACAACTGGCAAAATCTCCAACACTGAGTATACCTTTTCTTTCTCCATTTTTATAATTATTTTGCTTTTTGTTTTTCTGAGGTATTGATAACAAATGCTTGTACACAACCTTTATTATCTGTATCAATGATTATTCTGTTCTTTGATGGCTGCTCTTGAATTGAAATTACCTTCTCCGTTCCATTGATAGCAAAATATCCTCCAAGATCAAAAGGACATTATCCAAGTTTTGCTAGTTGTTCTTCATATTTTCCATACAGCACGTAAGGTACAACTTCTTAGCATAATAGACATTCGTCCAATGATAACATCCTTCTTCATTGATTTTGTTTTTTTCCCTTTCATTGTTGTTGTGTAGTCGACTGTGACATAAATAAGAGTCGCATAGGTAAGGTTAGATAGACGACATTTTTGTGGACTTAGTTTCTCAGTTACACCAACATAAATCATTAATGGTTCACCAATACGGATATCCGTGTACCTAGGATAAATACAGATAAATACTGGGGGTCCCTGATGATTCGCTATACTCCTTCCATTTTATATGTTTCATTTTAGCAAATCAAGATAATTTTACTTTTCTCTCATACTACCCTTGGTATTAAGTTCATGAAGTAGCAGTTTATCCGTATAAAGCTCTGAAGTGAACTCTTAACATTGAACAACAACTATAAGTTATTATTTACTGCTTAGTATTTTGGTATTGCTTTGTCATAGTTTTTGTTCTTCTCCATGGTTTAGTGTAAGCTACAGTCATCTAGCTAATACCACTAAATTTACGGTGGATTTGTGTCATTATGGTGACAAAAAATGATTTAATTAAATGTTGACAAGAATAGATGAGAGAGATGTCTCATTATGGTGATAAAAAATGGTTTAGTGTTGTCACTTGAAATGTGAATTCATGACTTAAAAATGGTTAAGTTTAGTCACTTGAAATGTAAATTAGAGAGTTAAAATGTGTACTAGTGACTTCAAAATGATCAAGTGTAGTCACTTGAGAAGTGGATTAGCGACTTGAAAATGGTTTAGCGTAGTTACTTGAAAGCTGAACTTGTGTTTTAAAATTAATAAAGTGTAATCACTTGAAAATGTAAATTCATGACTTGAAATTGGTTTAGTGTTGGCACTTGAAATGTGAATTCATGACTTAAAAATGGTTAGGTTTAGTCACTTGAAATGTGAATTAGAGAGTTGAAAATGGTTAAGTATAGTGTTTTGAAAATGGTTAAGTATAGTGACTTGAAATGTAAATTAGCTATTTGAAAATGGTTTGAGTGTAGTGACTTGAAATGTGAATAATTTATTTGAAAATTATTAAGACTAGTGACTTAAAAATGATTAAGTGTAGTTACTTGAAATTACAAAATTGTGACTTGAAAACGGTTAAGTGTAGTTACTTGAATTGTGAACTTGTGACTTAAAAATGGTTAAGTGTATTCACTTAAAATGTGTATTAATAACTTGAAAGTAATAAAGTATAGTTACTTGAAAATGATTAAGTATAGTGACTTAAAATGTGAATTAGTTAACTGAAAATAGTTAAGTGTAGTGATTTGAAATGTGTACTAGTGACTTGAAAATGTTATAAGTGTAGTGACTTACAATGTGAATTAGTTATTTGAAAATGGTTTAGTGTAGTGACTTGAAGTGTGTAGTAGTGACTTGAAAATGGTTTAAGTGTAGTTACTTGAAATGTGAATTAGTTACTTGAAAATGGTTAAGTGTAGTCATTTGAAATTGTGAACTTGTGACTTGAAAATAATTAAGTGTAGTTACTTGAAATATATACTTGTGACTTTAAAATGGTTAAGTGTAGTCATTTGAAATTGTGAACTTGTGACTTGAAAATGATTAAGTGTAGCTACTTAAAATGTATACTTGTGACTTTAAAATGGTTAAGTGTAGTGACTTGAAATGTGTACTTGTGACTAAAAAATGGTTAAGTGTAGTCACTTGAAATGTGGACTTAAGTTACTTGAAATTATGAATTTGTGATTTGAAAATAATTAAATGTAGTGTCTTGAAATGTATACTAGTGACTTTAAAATGATTAAGTGTAGTAACTTGAAATGTGTACTAGTGACTTGAAAATAGTTAAGCGTAGTTACTTGAAAATGGTTAAGTATAGTGACTTGAAATATGTACTAGTGACTTGAAATTGGTTAACTGTAGTTATTTGAAATGTGAATTAGTTACTTGAAAGTGGTTAAGTATAGTGACTTGAAATGAATGATTAAGTGTAGTGACTTGAAAATGATTAAGTATAGTTATTTGAAATGTGACTTAGTTACTTGAAAATGGTTAAGTATAATTATTTGAAATGTGAAATAATTACTTGAAAATGGTTAAGAATAGTGACTTGAAATGTGAATTAATTATTTGAAAATGGTTTAGTGTGCTAATTTGAAATGTGTACTAGTGACTTGAAAATGGTCAAGTGTAGTGTCTTGAAATGTGAATTAGTTACTTGAAACTTATCAAGTGTAGTGACTTGAAATGTGTACTAGTGACTTGAAAATGGTTAAGTGTAGTTACTTGAAAATGGTTAAGTATAGTGACTTGAAATGTCAATTAGCTATTTGAAAATGGTTTGAGTGTAGTGACTTGAAATGTGTACTGGTGATTTGAAATGTGAATAAGTTATTTGAAAATTATTAAGTGTAGTGACTTGAAAATGATTAAGTGTAGTTACTTGAATTTGCGAACTTGTGACTTGAAAATGGTTAAGTGTAGTTACTTGAAATTGTGACTTGAAAATGGTTAAGTATAGTCTCTTGAAATGTGTACTAATGACTTGAAAATAACAAAGTATAGTTACAAAATAAATATGTTTGGTTAAATGAAAAGATTTTTGCTTTGAGAGTTTCCCATTGAGTAAATCTTCTTGTATAATTCATTGCAGTGTACCTGACAATGTATAATCCATTGCAGTGTACCTTGTATAATCCATTGCAGTGTACCCGGTCAAATAGACTATACAAGGTACACTGATGTCTTTGACAACGTGAATGAAAGTGATTCTAATCCTGATAATGTGGATGAAAGTGATTCTGACTCTGATGATTGGTAGTTTTATTGAGGATTCAAGTTTGAAATATTTTGTTTTGGACCATTTAAGAATCATACAATCTTGATGTGGATGTTATGAATTATGTTTTTTTTGTTAGCTGTAATGGTTTACATTAGACTTGTATTGAATGATGTTTTTGAGAATTATTGGAGGTTTTGAATAGATTTTTGACTAATTTTGAAATGTTTCCAGTAATTTACGTGTGAATTATTACTTGAGAATTTCCATGGGGATGTACATGCTAAATATTCATGAAAATTTTCTTGAGAAAATTTGTTCTTGGGAATTTACTTGGGGCATTTCATGCGAATTTTCTTGCGAAATAGTTTCATAAATATCCGTAAGAAATTTTCTTTTGTTATTTAGGAATTTTCACCTCTAAACTTCCTTTGGATTTACTTGAGAATCTTCGTGGGGAATAATTTGTGAATTTTTTTGTGGAAATCCGCAGGTAAAATTCTTTTTTATGAAATTTTACCAAATAATTCATGCAAAATTTTGATAGTTAATCGCAAATAAATTCGAAAATAACGTAACTGCGGATTTATTTCCGCACCTGAATTACCTAGAGATTTTATAAATCCGCAGATAATCAAATTACTTGAAGATTTTACCATATTATCTCTATGAAAATCCCCAGGTAATTAACACTTTTCTTGTAGTGTGGTTTTCTTGTAGTGTGTGTTTATTATTTTTAATGTAATGTGATTCTTTGGTTCTTTGTATTTACAATGAAACTTTATATGAATATTTGATCATTAATTATCTAATAATTAAAAAAAAAATTCAAACCGTGGGAATCCATATAGAATGCCGTTATAAAATCATCAATTCTCCAATCAACGAAAATATACACCATTGCCTTTTGGGTTCAAATACACTGCTGGGAAGTCCCGTGAACCCTTTAGATACATATTGGTGCCCACATCGAACATATATGTTGTTAGCATCCCAGCTGAAGCTACATTGACAAAAATAAAAATCAACCAACGATCGTTTGTCCACCCAAAATCTTTACCCCACGTTTGACCTTCAGCAAATGCTGCACGAGTGGTATCAATAATTAACTCAGTACCAACTGTGGAAAAAAATGATGAAGGGACCAGCATGTTATTCTTCCTACCTAGATCATGACCTCATTTCAAATCCCAGTAGCCAAGTTGAGCATTTGAATTCCAAATATATGTACAAAAGTAGCTTTATGATCTCTTTGCTCATTGCAACTTTTATTTATTAACAAGTAGTGTAGCTCCATCAACGATAATACCACCATTCCATTACTAGAAGAGCCCAACCCAAGACCCAAACCCACACACTACTGATCACTACACCTAGTATCCAACAAATATAAAGTTACAAATGCAACTCGATAAAGTGCCACATCCTTTTCCAATGCTTGAGAATAAGGTAATTTAGTTCTTGTTGGGTGTCCTAGTAGAGAAACAATCCAAACACTCGGCATGTGCTGTTGGGTTCGAAATCGAGAGTACGTCATACGGAAGCTTATAGTTGCTAAACATAATGATGATAATTCATATGACAAAGAGACACATACTAAAAAAGACATATTATTAATATGATTCGGCCAATTGACCTACATATTAAAAAACATAAAATTATTTGAGAGAAATCTCCCTCTAAACAAGACTGTTAAAACAACTACATTGTGGATACTATTGTATTGTGATTTGAGAAGAGATACTATTGTATTTTTATATGAGAAGAGGGGACTTCTATTTATAGAGGTCCAAAATCATTCCTCCAAAAAAGAGGTTAGACAAATATGAAAACGTTTTATATATATTTTTTTTTAGAAAAAGTAAAAGTAATCATGGTATTAGTAAAACTTAAATTTAGTAAGAAAATAAGGGCAAAAATCTCAACAAATCTCCCATTTTTTATTTGATTTTCTTAATTTGATCCGCCTTCTTCATGTCATATGTATAATTTTGGTTCACAGTCTTCATCACTGCTATTTGGCATGCTTAAAAATTGAGATTTTTTGGGCTAAAAGTATATGAGCCCTTTCGGGTTAAAAATTATTGGAGCCCTTTACAGGGTTAAAAGTGAGCTTTATTTTCAAAGATGTTACAACAAGATTATTGAAAATATGATTGACAATCATCTCCACATGTAATTTTTTTTGGACAAAAATCTTCATCATCGTCAAGTTGGTTGCAACTTTAATCTCAATATGTCCTCGATCCGAATCATCGAACCATTGAACCATAGGCTCTAATACCACTTATTGGGTTCGAAATCGAGAGCACGTCATGCGGAAGCTTATAGTTGCTAAACATAATGATGAGAATTCATACGACAAAGAAAAACATACTAAAAAAGTAATATTATTAGTATGATTCAGCCAATTGGCATACATATTAAAAGGCATAAAATAATTTGAGAGAAAGTTTCCTCTAAACAAGACTCTTAAAATAACTAAATTGTGGATACTATTGTATTTTGGTTTGAAAAGAGATACTATTGTGTTTTTATATAAGAAGAGGGGACTTCTATTTCACTACTAAAAAATAGTTTTTCCGACCACAAAAAACTGATCACAAGTGGTCTGATTTTTTATTTTAAAAAAAAATATTTTTTTTAAAAAAGCGATCACATGTGGTCGCTTTTATATTTTAAAATTCATAAATAATTATTTCAATAATTTTTATATTAATTATTATTTATTTTAAACAAATAAAAAATAAAAAACGACCACTTGTAGTCGGTTTTGAAATAATTTTTTTTTTAAAAGCAGCCACTTGTGGTCGGTTTTATTTAAAAAATATTATTAAAATGTATTTTTAAAAAGTGACAACTTGTGGTCGGTTTATTTTAAAAATTAAATTTTAAATATTTTATAAAAGCGACCACAAGTGGTCGGTTTTGGAATTAAAAAAAAGATAATTTTAAAAAACCGACCACTTATGGTTGGTTTTATTTAGAAAATATAATTAAAACGTATTTTTAAAAAGCGACCACTTGTGGTCGATTTTATTTTAAAAATTAAATTTAAAATATTTTATAAAAGCAACCACAAGTGATCGGTTTTGGAATTAAAATAAAATAATTTTAAAAAACCGACCAAAAGATATAATTAAAAAGTATTTTTAAAAAATAATCACTTGTGGTCGATTTTATTTTAAAAATTAAATTTAGAATATTTTATAAAAGCGATCAAAAGTGGTCGGCTTTGGAATTAAAAAAGTAAAAAAAAAAATAATTTTTAAAAACCGACCACTTGTGGTCGGTTTTATTTAAAAAATATAATTAAAAAGTATTTTTAAAAAGCTACCACTTGTGGTCAGATTTATTTAAAAAATTAAATTTAAAATATTTTATAAAAGCGACCACAAGTGGTCGGTTCTGAAATAAAAAAAATAAAAAAAAATAATTTTAAAAAATCGACCACTTGTGGTCCCTTTTATATTAAAAAATAAAATATTTTAAAAAAGAAACCACTTGTGGTCTATTTTTATTAAAAAATAATTATATGTTAAATCAAATGTATAATTTTTTGAAATTACATTGATCACACGTAATCGGTAACCAATATAATAATAATAAAAATCAATCAAACTTGGATTTTGTAAAAAAATATACTAAGAAATAAATAACATAAAATAAATAAATTACGTTAATCATAATCTTTATCTTTTACTTATGTTTCAATATATAAAATAAATATTATCCTTTGTATATACGTTAAATGACGTTAAACATAATCTTTGTAGAATAAATATGTCTATATCATACAATTGAGGCAATAATATTAATGTGATGTATATAGTATGTATTCAAGAGTTGATATATATATATATATATATATATATATATATATATATATATGATGAAGTGATCAATTGATGAATGATGTACTCAAAAACTAGTAGTATCTATCCAAACATATTGAATACCTTGATTTGAAACGATAGAAGTAATAATACACTGTACGTTGAAGTTATATTAATGTACGCTAATCAACTTAATCGATAACTCATCAAAGTATGTATATGAAATATGTTGCATTATATTATTGGATAATATACTCGTGTACGTATGTGATCTATATAGTACGTATTAAGAACTTTATATAGTCGATAGTGTGTATATGTATAGGTATATATATAGTATATATACATATTATGTAGTGAAGGTATATTAATGACATAAGCTAAACTAACTGATAATTCATCTGAGTATATGTGAAATACGTTGTATATTATTATGGGGTAGTAAAATCGTGTATGTGATGTATATAGTACGTATTTGAAAGATGATAGCCAATTGAATATATTTATAGATATGTATATCTCGTATAGTGACGTATGCAGTAATCGAAAGATAGATAACTTAATCTATATATCAAAATATTTTGAATAATACGTTGATATCATACTGTTGAGGAAATAGATATACTAATTATGTCAATGTAGACACACGTATATTATTGAAGTTGTAATAACGTAAGACAATTAATCGATAATTTATCTGATTAACACGCTGTATTATGAGGTATATATATATATATATATATATTGTTGATACCCAATTTTGACCTCTCGATTCTCCTCTTAGGCTACTATTTTACAAAAATTATTAAATTTAAAGTATTAATATTCTTACATATTATTTTGGTATTAAATAAATATTGACGTGTAACATCATGATTTTAAGACATACAATTTATTTTTATCATATTTCTTATATAATTTATTAATTTAAATATAATATTTTTGATATTTATTAAATTATCTTTGTAGATATTCATTCTCATAATTTTATAAATATATTTTCTATTATTATTATTATTATTATTATTATTATTATCATTATCATATTTATTATTATTATTATTATTATTACTATTAGTATTGTTATTATTATTATTATTATTATTATTATTATTATTATTATTATTCTATTTATTAAATAGCAACCTAATTTGATTTCATTTTCCTCAAATAATTTAATTTTTGGCCATATTTTTATGTTAATTCTAGCCATTCATATCAATTTTGACCCTATTTTGTAATTTTTAATTTTAGTCGTTGATCAAAGTTGATTCGACAGTTGAGATTAAATATTCCCATTTCTCTTCTTTTAAACAACAAACCTCAATCTTAATCTTATTTTTGAACAAAATAGCCGCCGTTTCTCCATATTCTCTCTCTCTCTCTACTCCATCAGTCCACCGCGACCACCGGCAAACTCCCGTCGCTGCCGCCATCCAAGCCTCACCTGTCTACCACCAACGAGCCACCGTCGGTGGGTCTCTTTCTGTTCCCCGTTTATCCAACCTTCCGGCCATGCAATCGCTGCCCTTCACTCTCATTATTCTCTTTCTCCTCCACTCCGCGAACTACGTCGCTATGTATCCAGCGACCACCGCACCTCTGATTAACGCCGCCTCCCATCATTATTTCTTCATCGGAGGTGATGACTGGTGAAGCCCTATAAACAATAGCATGACCTCACCATTGACACTGCCACGACACAATAGACATGGAGCCAACGACCATCGCCGCTGTGTTGTCCTTAAGCTTCCATCTCCGTTCTAGATTTGGCCGAAGCAACTTTTCCATTGGAACATTGGCCAAAATCACTGTCAGTTTTATCTTTACTCTTTCTGCTTCAATTGTTGTAGTAATTGCCTTTGATATGCTAGTTGATTATCCCTAGTTATGAATGTGAACAAATTCTGTTCTGTTGAGTGTTAATAAGGATGTTAAATTTATGGCTTTGCATGATTACTCTTTATTATTTTGATTAGGTTCATTGAAATAGTTTGACTGGCCTTCAATGACCCCAACTAATCCCATACCTTATTTACTGATTTTCATATTACATAATTTTATACTCTTAATCAATTATAAGGAAATGAATCCCTTTTGACGGATTCTGACTTAATGATATATGATTTACTTGCTATAGTAATTCCTTGATTAAGGGTTTTGAATATTTTCTACCTTTTCATTTCCTTGACCGATTGTCTTGCCTTTTTCTTAATTTAGACAACTTTTCTATTAATCTATTTTTGGCAGTTTTAGCCTATTCTTTGATGGTAACTTGGGAGGTGACTTAGTGACTTGAAAGTGATTAAGTGTAGGTACTTGAAATATGATTTTTTGTATTGAATGCAGTTTAGTTTGGTAAATTGGGAAGTGACTTAGTGACTTGAAAGTATTGAAAACGTGAAGTTTTCATCTTGAATGTAGTTTAGTTTTCTAACTTGGGAGGTGACTTAGTGATTTGAAAGTGATTAAGTGCAGTATAACGCCCTGAATATGGTATCCGGAATGCTACATGGTGCTCATGACCCCGAAGGACCACAAGCTAACCCGTGACTGATATCTGTACATGTATACTGCATAATATACTGAATAATGTGGAAACATGAACTAAAAGGCTATAAGGTTCACATAACTGAAGTAAAATATAACATCTAAATGGGTTATGAAATGCCCAAAACAACTGAAATAACTGTCTGAACATAATAGTCTGGAAAGCCTCTAACTGACTAAATTGCCTGAGTAAGAAGTTGATGGAACATGTCCCCAACTAACTCTAACTAATAAACTAATTAATGAGATAATAGGGAAATAGTCATTTCCTCAAAAGATGAGGACTCACTGCTAACTCTGACTACTGATATCTGCAATTACTGATGCTCTGGAGCTCGTGTCTCTGAACCTATGGTATAAGACACTATAGCACAAATACGTCAGTACTTTAAATATACTGGTATATATGTGAGGTAGGCTGAATGCATGGGGTTCATATGCATGAACAATACTGGCTAACTGACTAATATGAATGTGAGAATACATGCATGCATACATAGTAACTATATTTGAAATCATGATAACATGAGTATGATGATGACTAACATGACTAATGACTGAATTCTGATAAATGATAACATGAGTGATTGTATTTGACAGTCCTAAATCTGATGGAACTAGCTGAGTTCCGTACTGTATCTGAGTTGACTGTATCTGACAGTCCTGAATTTTGAAGCACTATCTGAGTTTTTTTACTGAGACTGATACTGAGACTATGGGAGATAGTCATCTAACCGACATGCCCCAAATGATGCATTACAGTTGAATTGGGGTCCGATCTATGCCCTGATTGGAAGAGTGTCAATACCGCGCCACTGGTAAGGAAAACATGTGAGTGACCCTAATATAACAGGTAACTCTAGTGAGAATGGTGGGAATCCTCATATAGCAGGCTAAGACACCTCATCTACCCTTATATAGCAGGCTATGATGTCTCAACCTATGTTGGCTACATAGTTTTGGAATGCAAGGATTGCTTCTAAGAATCACACCCTGATATAATAGGTGAGTTCCCATCCTTGGGTTCGCTCGGTGCTAATTTCTACTCCTATCTGAATAGACACTGAACATGATTTACTGAATTGAACATAGACTGAGTTATTGAATTCCATTGACCGACGGAATACTACTGATATCTGACAACTGACTGAGTTCATGAGATCATGGAGATTTCCTGAGTCATAAGACTGTCTGAAGTCTAAGGATCATAGCTTGACTGAGAGTATCGTGAAAACATGACATGGCTCTAGGCACACAGCTAATGTTTCGGGTACAATTACCCACTGACTCGATAAAAGAGAATTGACGAAGCATGACTTTATCAAGTACAAGACCCACATCAACAATACATAATTTAATAAGTTGTGAATTTCACGAAGTACAAGGTTATCATACTATCTAGCATGGATGAGAATGTTGATAATCATATCATAATCTTATATTCTAATATCATGGCCATTCCGACAACATACACATTTTACAATGATATCATGAAAACCATTTAAGCATAGGAGGATGACAAGCATGTCACATTTAGCTTATGTCTTGAGCTATAAAGCATGATTTCTACTTTTTCAAGCATTTTATCAACCACCTTGTATGCACAACTTAGGGCATAAGTGAATTCATCAAATTACACATCATAAGCAACTAAATTCATGGATTTTATCTTGTATGATAACATAATATCACGATAAACTCACAAAGATTCCAACTTTGAAATCAATCAATGTCAACAACATGATTACAAATAACCCACAATATAAATACCATAATTTATAGATAAAAAAAGGTTCTTGAGTTTCATGGATGGAAGAAATCCATGAATGAACACAACACATACCTTAGTTCGTGATTTCATGAAGATTGAAGGTGAAACTTTCTTGAAATTGGATCTTCTATGAAAACCCTAGCTTGTTCTTGAGAGAAACTTGAGAGAAACTAGTATATTTTTGGGTAAAAAGTGGCTGAATCACGTGTTAAAAGGATTAAATAGGGGTGGGAAGTTGACCCTTTTAATCCTGGATGCGTAATTTAATTTCAGTGAAAATTTCCCGAATTGGACCCTTGGTGCGATGTGGCGCTATCGCACCGTGTCACTGGATTTTGACAATTGAGAAATTGAGGGATGGCGCGACGCGGAGCCATCACATTGCCCCTTATTTTACGACTTGAAACTTTGGCACGATGTAGAGGAAATCACGCTGAGACACTGAAAAAGGACAATTACCATTTTAGCTTGTGGCGCGGCGCGCCACTGACCAATATGGCGCTGTTTTACGATGGAAACTTAAAATAGTCATAACTTCTTACTTGGTTATCGAATTTAGGTGAATTTTATATCAACGAAAAGCTTATTGAATTTCCCACATGAAAAAAAGTGAAAATCTTGAAAATACCACATGTAAAAAAGTGGATTCATCTTTCAAAGTAAGTTTCTAACATTCTTGAGACGATTTCAAGCTAGAAAAAAGTACGGGGTATTACATGTACTTACTTGAAAAATATTTTATTTATTTTAAATTTTCTTAAAGTTGGTAACTTGGGAGGTGACTTAGTGAATTGAAAGTGATTAAGTGTAGGTACTTGAAATATGAATTTTTGTATTGAATGTAGTTTAGTTTGGTAACTTGGGAGGTGACTTAGTGACTTGAAAATGTTGAAGATGTGAATTTTTCATTTTGAATATAGTTTAGTTTGGTAAATTGGGAGGTGACTTAGTGACTAAAAGTGATTAAGTGTAGGTACTTAAAATGTGAATTTTTTATTTTGAATTTTGTTAAGCTTGGTAACTTGGGAGGTGACTTAGTGACTTGAAAGTGATTAAGTGTAGGTACTTGAAATGTGAATTTTTCATTTTTCATTTTGTTAAGCTTGGTAACTTGTGAAGTGAATTAGTGACTTGAAATGTCTAAGTGTAGGTACTTGAAATGTGAACTTTTTAGTTTGAATTTAGTTTAGTTTGTTAACCTGTAAAGTGAATTAGCGACTTGAAATGTTTGAGTGTAGTTACTTGAATTATGAATTAGTGACTTTTGTTTTGAATTTAGGTACTTGAAATGTGAACTTGTGTTTTGATTTTAGTAAAGTGTGGTCACTTGAGAAGTGAATTAGTGACTTGAAAATGTTTAAGTGTAGGTACTTGAAATGTGAACTTTTATTTTGAATTAAGTTTAATTTGGTAACTTGTGAAGTGAATTAATGACTTGAAAATGTTTAGGTGTAGGTACTTGAAATGTGAAATTTTCATTTTGAATTTAGTTTAGTTAGGTAACTTGTGAAGTGACTTAGTGACTTGAAATGTTTAAGTCTAGTTACTTGAATTATGAATTAGTGACTTTTGTTTTGAATTTAGGTATTTGAAATGTGAACTTGCGTTTTGATTTTAGTAAAGTGTGGTCACTTGAGAAGTGAATTAGTGACTTGAAAATGTTTAAGTAGAGGTACTTGAAATGTGAACTTTTCATTTTGAATTTAGTTTGGTAACTTGTGAAATGAATTAGTGATTTGAAAATGTTTAAGTGTAGGTAATTGAAATGTGAACTTTTGTGACTTGAACTAATTACTTGAATGTGATTGATTGTGTAGATGAAACCTGATTATAGCTGGATATATCAATGAAATATTTATAATAGAATGGGTGAGGCTGATACTGAGGATAAGGATGATGAATTGTAGTTTTTAGTCTTTTGTATGTTTTGTAGTTTGAATTTGAAACCTAGATAAATTTTCTAAATAATTTGATTATTATTGTTTGTATTTTTATGGTAGTTGATTGTATATTAAATGATTGGTGGGTTGTATTGTATAATGGAATGTAGCATAGCTAAATGCTATTTTTTTTTTTACAAAATTACCAGAAATGCCAATCACATGTGGTCGATTTTTTTGAAAATTTTTAATATTTTTTTTCACAAAATTACCAAAAAAATCGACCACATATGGTCGATTTTCTGGAAAATTTTACAAAAAATCAATCACATGTGGTCGGTTTTCTATAATTAATTAAAATTATTTTTCTATAATTAATTAATTTAAATTAAAAACAACCACTTGTGGTCGGTTTCTTTTGAAAATTTATTTTTGTTTAAAAAAATCTTTTTTGTTTTACAAAAATAATATTGAATTTTAAATATATATATTTTTCAAAAAAAAAAAACCGACCACACGTGGTCGGTTTTAAAAAAGCTACCACGCTTTTTTTGACCATGCGTTTTGGTTGCAAATGTAAGAAAACTGACCACTCTTTTTTTTAGTAGTGTTTATAGAGGTCAAAAATCATTTCTCCAAGAAAGAGGTTAGCCAAATATAGAAAAGTTTTATATTTTCCTTTTAAGAAAAGTAAAAGTAATTATGGTATTAATTTTATTTTCCTTCTAAGAAAAATAAAAGTTAAGTTTTGTAAGAAAATTAGGAAAAAAATCCTAACATGTATAATAATACATGTATACTCTTCTCAAGGAACGGTGAGTAGAATTGATTATCAAATGTTGATGCTTCCTCGAGCAATGGAATGCACTAGATTTAGCTAGAAAATATGCTTTAAGAAACTTTCAAATGGATATTGGATGTCAACTTATTCGTCAAAAGCATGTAGCACCACAAACTCTTTGGCACCAAAACGTACCAAAAATGATTCCCTATCATCAACATGTTTTGTGATAAGAAAAGAACCAAAACCATCAACTATGATCTACAGGCTGCGGAAAAAGATGGAGAAACTACTAATTGTGATTATGTACTTTGTCAGAAGTCAATTCTTAACTTACCTCAATCTGAAGTGCTACAAGTTCAACAAATGGATTTGATAAAATCTGTTACATAACATGTATACTCGCACTAATTTATAGCTGGAACAGCTCACAAGAGGAAGAAGAAGAAGATCAAGGTATTTATTATTGTGATAATGAGAATCGGAAGTTACAATTACTCCTTAGCTGACTAAGTGTTTATTTATAGAGTTTGTACAAAGTATCTAGAAGCATCTAAAAGCTTCTCAACTTATAGTGTCCTAGCTGGAAAGTTGTTAGAACTAACGAACTACTCCTTGCAACTAACTAACTACTACACTATTGGACAATGCAACAGACTTAAGCAATAAAACAGTAACCATAGTCTGTTATCAGTTGCTTCCACTTCATCCATGTGTATTGGTAATCTTTAACACTCCATCTCAAGTGAAGGATGCAAAATATTGAGCACACCAATCATGCTAAGAAGATATAAATGTTGCTCATGACTTAAGCTCTTGGTCAATATATCTGCCACTTGATACTGTGTAGGCACCTAAACTGTCTTGACTAATCCATCTTTGATCTTGTCCCTAGTAAAATGACAATTAATCTCTATGTGTTTGGTTCTTTCATGGAATGTAGGATTAGTTGCCAATTGAATAGCTGATTTGCTATCACTCAATACTGTGATAGGCTTGTGAATGAGGACACCTAGTTCTGAGAATAATCCTTCCAACCAAGTTATCTCTGCCACTGCTAAGGCCATTCTTATATATTTAGCCTCAACTGAACTTTTAGAACTGTGTACTACTTCTTAGATTTCCATGATATTGTGAGCCTCCAAACTATATTACATACCCAGTGACAAACCTTCTAGTGTTAGGGTATGCAGCCCAATCAGAATTACACCAGCAGGTTAGATATGCATTTCTCTGTGACTTCATCCAAATACCTTGCCCTACTGACCCTTTGAGATATCTAACAACCCTGTATGCAGCCTCTAAGTGAGATCTCTTAGGTTGTTGCATAAACTGACTCAAAGTCCGGACTGCATAGCAAACATCAGGCCTTGTGATTGTGGCATACCTAAGTTTTCCAATCAGTCTCTGATAAATAGATGCATCTCTTAGAACTATATTATTAGTGATTCAAGTAGCTTCATCAACCTCCACAGAAGTTAGTTTAATGTTGGATTCTAATGGTGTGGGTGTAGGTTTTGCACCTGCAAGTCTAGTCTCTAAAATCAACTCAAACAAGTACTTCCTTTAATTCATAATAATCCCCTACTTTGATCTTAACATTTTAACACCTAAGAAATCACCTAAATATTTCAACTTAAATTGTTGATCCAGTGTTGTCTTTGCTTCTTTGATCATAATCTCATAGACACCAGTTATAAGAAAATCATCCACAGAGACTAGAATGACCACCATTCCTCTTTGTTCTTTTAAGGTGAATAAAGAATAGTCATATGTGCTTTGATTAAAACCAACCTTTAACAAGGATGAAGTGAGTTTGATATTTCATTGCCTTGATACTTGTTTAAGCCCATATAATGATTTTAATAACCTGTAAACCTTATGCTTTCCTTCCTACTGAAAACCTTCAGGCAGTTGCATGTATACTTTGTCATCCAGGTCACCTTGCAAAAAAGAATTATACACATCTATCTGGTACAAATACCATCCCTTTGACACTGCTAGAGAAACAACACACTTGACAGTTACCATTTTGGCAATAAGTGAAAAAGTATCATGATAATCCAACCCCTACTACTGGCTATATCCTTTGGCAACTTGTCTTGCCTTGAATTTTTCAACATCTCCATTTGCCTTGTACTTAATTTTGTATACCTATTTTGAACCTATAACATTCTTAGCTGGTGGTAAGTCCACCACTTCCCATGTATTATTATCTTCAAGAGGTTGTATTTCCAACTTCATGGGTTGAGTCCGTCTTTCATCTCCACCAATTTCACTAAAGTTTTGTGGTTCCACCAGAGCAGAAAAGCTATCAACATAGCATTGATATGTAAGTGAAGTATTATCATAAGATAGATAATAAGCAATGGGGTATCTGGTACCCTTCCTTCTTTCTGCTGTAGTATAGTCCTTCAGCCAAATAGGCTCTTTAGTTACTCTTAAAGTTCTTCAAGGTGAAGGTTGCATATCTCTTATCTCTATAGTAACTGGTACATCATTGTTTGGCTCTTGATGTGGCAAAACTTCAGCCAAGTATTCAGGTTCTAAACCATCTTGTGGTGATCCATTTGTGTCTGTAGAATGACTGATTACATGATCTTCAGTCTCATCAGACTCAGTCTCACTGTGGTAGTCATGTAGTTGTAGAAACCCAGCTACATCATATTTATCTTGCCTATTGGAAAATGGAAACACATGCTCTTGGAATATAACATCTCTGCTAACAAACAATCTATTGTGAAGTAGAGTACCCCATCATCACTGCTGGCTTAGCTTTTTCTACAAACTTATCACCTTTAGGTAATACTGAAGCATAGCATAGATAGCCTACTACCTTTAAATGCACTAGTGAAGGAGTCCTGGAAAATAACAACTCATAAGGGCTTTTGTTACCAATTGATGATGATGGTAACCTATTCATCAAATATACTGCAATTTGAATCATAACTCCCCAAAACTTGATAGGCATTCTAGACTAAAATCTAATAGCTCTAGTAATGTTCAATATTTGTCTATATTTCCTCTCTACCACACCATTTTATTGAGGTGTATGAGGATAACTACTTTGATGCAAGATCCCTAAAGAGTTAAACAAATATGAGCATTGTGAATTAAAGAACACTCTCCTATTGTTTGACCTTATGACCTTGACAATAGCTCCAAACTGATTTTTGATCATGACCATAAGATTCTTAAGAGCCATGATAGTTTCAGACTTTAACTGTAATAAGTGGATCCAAGTTTATCTGCTGCGGTCATCAATAGTAGTTAAGAAATAAAACTTCTTATCAAAATTTGGAGTTTTATAAGGTCCCCAAAGATCCATGTGTACCATATCAAAGCATGCTTTAGACTTATTATCACTAACAGGAAAAGCCAACCTAGTTTTTTTGGATAGTGGACATATAGGACATTTATGTGATATCTCAACATTCTTATTGTGATCTAAGATATCTAAAATCTGTAATACTTGATCAGATGGATGGCCAAGTCTGTTGTGCCATATACTGCTATCCTTCACATTGACTTTTGCAACTAAGTTTCCTTATTTTCTTTATACTTTTGAGAAACTGTTGTCTTCATGTCCACTTTTGATCATATATAGACCTCCTTTTAGTCTACCAATCCCCCTCAACCTGTCATTGTAAAGATCCCAATAGACACAAAAGTCAGGGTAAAAGGATATAAAATAAGACAACTGTCTAGTGACCTTGAATACTAAAAACAAATTGATTTTGAAATCAGGTACAAACAACACATCATCCACCATTGCATTCTGAAATATTGTAGCTTTACCAGTGTGTGAGACATCAACTTTAGTACCATTTGGGAGATTCACCTTGCTCATTCCTGGCCTAACTACTGTACTTGTGGATAGTGCAGTATTATATACAGCTATATGGTGAGTAGCACCAGAATCTACTATCTATTCTTGAGTTTTATTATGAAACAATGAGCATACAATCATACCTGACATGTTTCCCTGCTTCACATCTTGAGGATCTTTGTTTAAGAGCTCCATGATCTGTTTATACTCATCATTTGTGAAGCCTTGTCCCTTGATCATCACTGTATTATGTACCTCTTTGTTCCCTTCATGGGTTGCTAAACTTTGCCCTGCATCAATAAGGTTAGAGTGAGAATTATATGTTCCTGCATACTGATATCCTACTGGTTTCCATGTCCACTGTTTCTCCCATATGCTTGATGATTATATCCTCTTGATCCTCCATTATTATAATTGTTCTTCTTTCTTAGCTTCCAATTATTTGGATAGCGTATCAGTTTGTAGCAGTTCTCTTTGGTGTGTCCACCAAAATGGCAATATTCACATTTCTTTCCTTTATATCCTTAAGATGCATAGCTTGGATCTGGTCCTCTATTCATCTGCATAGAAATAGGATTTGATTTCTCAGTGATTGCAACCAAATTAGTTAAATGTTGCATCTCATCCTCCATAATCATGGAATATGCCTAATTTAGTGTAGGTGTAATTCTCTTTAGTAGGATCTGCCTTTTGGCTGAGTCATATGAGTCATTCAGTCCACTTAGAAATTGAATCAACCTTAACTCATACACATGATCTGCATATTCCTTCAATTTTGGGCAAGTACATGATGGAGTGGAAATCATAGCATCATATTATTCCATAATTTTTTTTAGCTTTGTGAAGTAAGTTTCCATAGAATCTGTTCCTTGGGACAAAGTACTGCTCTCTCTATGTAGCTGATACAATCTTATTCAATTGACCTTGTCAAATATTTTCTTTAAATCCTCCCATACCTCAAATACACTGGTTCCATATACAATTCCAGTCAATAACTCTGCACTGATAGAGCTCATCAGCCATAAAAGTACAATTGCATTACAGGTTTCCCCACTGCTCATGCAATTCTTCTCTATAATTTCTCTTGCTACAAGCTCCAGTTACAAAATCAAATTTTTATTTTTCTAACATTGCTATTCTTAATGAATGACTCCAAACACCATAATTCTTTGAACCGATTAACTTGATTAGGATTAAAGTTGCACTAGACACTTTTGAAGGTCCAATATACAGTGGATCACTAGAATCTATTTTAGGTGCCATTTCAACCAATAATCTGCTGAATTTCACACTGATCTATAGTTTACTTTTAACAATTGACACAAACTGATCTAGGAAATTGAAGAAAAAACTCAAAAAACAACTCAAAAAGAACAATAATTGAATAAAGATATCTAACCAATAAAGCTTTCCTCAGAGATCTTCAGCCAGAAACTCAGAGATCTAAACTCTGCTGAAGTTGTATATCAACCAGCATCGTAGCTGCAATAACCCTGTCTTTGTTACCATGATAAAATCTGTTACATAACATGTATACTCACACTACTTCATAGCTGGTACAACTCATAAGAGGAAGAAGAAGAAGATCAAGGTGTTTATTGATGTGATAATGAGAATTGGAAGTTACAGTTACTCCTTAGCTGACTAAGTGTCTATTTATAGAGTTTGTACGAAGTATCTAAAAGCATCTCAACTTGTAGTGTCCTAGCTGGCAAGTTGTTATAACTAACTAACTACTCCTTGCAACTAACTAACTACTACACTATTGGACAATGCAACAAACTTAAACAACAAAACAGTAACCATAGTCTGTTATTAGCTGCTTTTACTTCATCTATGTGTATTGGTAATCTTTAACAAGATTTGTTCTTTCGTGATGCTTACAAAATATCCCATCAATTTAAAAATGTGTTCCAAGTGATTAAATTTAGATAATAAGACCGAATTGATATTTTAAAATTTTGGGTAAAAATTCAATCAAAAGTTAATCCGCTAGAATTTCTACATAAGAGTAGGACTAAAAGTCCATAACTCCTCCCAGATTTTAGTACAAAAGAAAACTCAAAAAATTAGACATAATTTGACTTTCTCTTCCTATACTTCATTTCACCAAAGAATCAGCAACTTGATTGGATTCTGTATTTTAATGTTGAATCTAATAATCTCTCTGGTTGATCAGTTCTTTAGCTTTCTGAATTGTATCGTGCATTTGCCATGGAGGTATGCTTTTTCCTTGTAACATATCAATAACAAAAAGAGAGTCACATTCAAGAATAAAATGATTCATACCAAAATTCTCGTATCATCTCAAGCCAAAAGAGCTTCCTTGGCCTCTTCCAAGATGCTACTCTCTCTTCCTATGGAAGAATGAAAAGCCATTATCATACCTCCAAAATTATCTCTGCAAATACCTCCTATACCAGATCTTCCTTCTTTATCTTTTCTCCCGCAATGTTAATTTTTAGTTAATTATCTAGTGATCTAGTCCATTTAACAATTATGCATTCAATCTTAGGGGTAAGATCATGATCTGGAGCAAATGATCTTCCAGTTAGTACTCCAAATAATATTACTTATGCTTTTCGATAGAACCCATCTGAGGTCCATAAGGACTTGGTGCCTGCTTCTCTCAGCAAAAACAGTAATGTCTCCATACCTATTAGCATATCTGGCCTTCTATATTTCCCAGCATATTATAATAGAAGTGATATGTAGATTGCATTGGTATGTATTGCTGATAGATTTAGTGCTCCACCACCTTAGCATCATAATTTTGATTCCCAAAAGCATTCCAAGTAGATTCTACAATTTTACCTTCTACAAAAGTTTGATGAATAGTCTCTTTTCGAAGAGACCTGTCATAAGAACATTTAGAAACATAAGTATAGCCAAATTTTACCAAAATATCATTCATGGACAATTTTTCTTTCAAAATTTCCACATAAGAAATGACATTTTAAAAAGAAGATATTTATGCTATTTTCCTTGCAGAAATTAGATTTTTCTTTGCTCTGTCTAGCAATGGCCCAAGTTGACGACGTAGAAAAAATCCTTTCTATTTGGCATCCATAAAGCTTGATCAAGCTCATTATCCATGCCTATGAAGTTCTGGCAATTTTTGACCATATTAAAAAAATCAGACCATTTGGCCCATATATAATAAGTTGGATCACTCATATTTCAGGTGGATAAATATGGGCTTAAATTTTTTTAAAAACTCATAAAATTAATGGACAAAATGGGTAAAATATGGGTACTCATATAGAGACCCAGTTGCCGACAACTTGTGGACCGTTTCTCAATTTCTTAGTCCAAAATTTGGACTCCAAATTGGCTCTCAGTTTCTCATAATTGGATTTGTACTTGGAGGAGCCAAAACTTGACCATAAAGCAAATCCAAATTTGGATGTACTTGCATATTAGAAAGAAAATAGTGCAATGCATCCTGAGCTATCATTGATGGCACGAGATGTATTGAGCATACTTATTAGGACTATAGCCTCATAATCTATCTTTAGCATTGGAGGTCGCATTACAGGAAAATTTCAAAGTTTAATTTTACCTACAAATGCTAAATCAAGGTTGTGTGCTAGAGATTAGCTTAATGAACAAGAAGGTAAGTGATCATTTGCATATTATGATTTCATTTTGTTATGTTATAACTTATACTAGACTTATTTTATATTTTAATAACTTAGTCTCAGACTGTGATGATTCGAACAACGATAAGGATGAAATTATGGTAGACCTCCAACCGTATCTTGCTAGACTTGACTCGCATTAATAGGACAAGAAGGTAAGTCATCTATCTAGTGATTGCTAGACTAGATAGATACTCTCTGTTTTGGTTCCTAAAATATATCTCTCTCTTTTGTAGCATTCACTTTTCTGCCAAACTGTGATCATCTCGGTTCTATCGTACAGATAGTAAGTCTTATTGATGTAAGATCTTCGCTATTATGATTTTTAATATCTTTCTATTTTTGTTGCCTATGTTTAAGACTTTGATCGATAGTTTCTGCATTACATATTAGTTTCTTATAAATACTACAACGACAAGTTGGATTTATCTCGTCTTACTTGCTATTCTTGTATTTGGATGGGCAATCAAGCAATTTGTAAATGTTATACAATGACATTTGTCTTCTGGTTTAGATAAAAAACCGAAGCCGATGCTTGTTTGTTGTATGACATTAACAAAAAATAGTAGCACTGATGTAGACGTAAAACAAGAGGCTTCTGCAATAATACTTTCTGAATAGTGCATTGTGATTTTCTATATACCGCATTTAGTCACACACTCTGGTAGTCCTTCTAGGTAGCAGCTTCTGTGGTGATGACTTTAATTGAAAAGTTTTTTGATACATATATTCTGTAGGAAATGATCTAAAATTTTTGACTAACAATTGCTTATGGTCTAAGACCTATGTGTGTTATTTCTCCCTCTATAGTTGTGCCTATGATTCTAACGAGTGTATTCACTATTGATTTTTTTTTGTTTCGTTGGGATATTATAAAGGCAAGAGAGGAATGCAATATGAAATTCTGTGGCTTATACGATTGTGGTATTTTATTAGGAAATGAAAGTCCAAGGAGTCAAGGAAACTCATCTCCAATTGTTACGAGGTGTTAGTGGTGCTTTCAAGACTGGATTCCTAATGGCCTTAGTTGGTGTAAATGCTGCTGGAAAGACCACTTTGATGGATGTATTAGCATGAAGGAAAACAGAAGGCTCCATTGAAGGAAGCATCCGTGTTTCTGGTTATCCTCTTACATTGTATTACAAACTTCTGTGGATGGTGAATAAATAAAGCTTTGTTGTGTGAAGTAGTACTTCAGGAAATGTCTTACAATATATTACAAACTTCTGTAGGTGGTGAAGAAATGAAGCTTTGTTGTGTGAAGTAGTACTTTAGGAAATGTTGTTGTTGATCCTTTATTTTTGCTTTTGATGGTGTGTATGCTTTTAATATGAGTTATTTGTGGAACCAGATTGTAAGCAATTGTCTTCTATTTTTCTTCTGTTTCTTTGGTTTCCCTTTGGCAAGCAAGCCTTTATCAAAGTGAACACATTATAAAAAGTTTTCAGTGAATAATTTCTATATACTGCAGTGCATAGTTTGGTTATTATAGTGAGTAGTGGCATAGTTGTATGTATTGTTTTTTTTTTTTAAAATTTGCATGCAATTTATATATATATTTTTTGCTTTGTGGGTGTTCTTTTAGTTCTTTTATTTTGCTTAGAACAACTAGCGATTCTTGCTGGTACGAATTGAGGGACATTTTCTTGTTATTTCCATATTACTTTTCCTTTGTCATCTCTTGTTGTTTTGTCTTTGTAGTAATTTAATAAGTGGTGTACTTAGTGTCAAAGAGATTAAAGATTCCTCCTTTTAGTCTAAGTGGAAAATGTGGTTTAGAATGATTTTTACCCAATCCATATTTGACCAAATCCATATTTACTCATATTTATATGGGCGGATTGCAATACAAACCATTTTTGCTCGATCCATATTTAACCCGTCCAAATTCAATCCAATCTGCCCGTTTTTCACCCCTATGCCTATGCATATAGACAAGATATGTTCCGCAAGATATTCTGAAATTTTATGTGATTAATCTGTCACCTGTTCTCAACAATAACATTATGGACTTTCTGATTGTTAGGAATAGTTTCAATATAAATGTTATGAGCAATAGCTCCCATTTCATTCCAATTATTCCACGAGGAATCACAGGTTCATGCATTGATCCTCCATAAAAGATTGTCTTCCACTTGATCTCTAATTTTAAGCATGTTCCTCTACATATGAGATTGAGTGGACTTTCTTTGGATAGCTATTGTGGAAGAATTCTTGAAATATTTATAGTTTAGGAATTCTGCCCATAAAGACTTGAACATTCTGAATCTCCACCATCTTTTCATATTAAAATTGGTGCTAACTATTATTTTTTCTGGGTTTAGTAAAATTTGTATTATTCAACAATAACTTCAAACACATGTTCAAATTAAGATACGAACAATCAAATAAAGTTTAAACTTTGTATTTACAACTTTGAACTATAACAATAAGTTCAGCCTAACTTATGAACAATCAAAAATAAAATTCGAACTATTTTTTTTGAAAATAGAAAAATCAAATGTTAAGAACATCAACAAAAGTTCCACAAACTTATGAACTCTCAAAATGAAGTTCTAAAAACTTCACAAACAAGTTTAAATAGTTGAAGAACTATCAATATGAAGTTCAAAATATTTTCTGGTAGTAAAACCAACTTTAAGAAAAAGAGATGAAACAGAAAGATTCAAGTCCACCAATTCATGGTGTGTCCTTAAGGAAATTATTTCCCTCAAGTACCCAAGGTTATGGAATATATCCTCTCAGAATAAAATGAATCACTTCGACAGAATAGAGATATCTCAAATCTGTTAAACTACGAACGTACTCAACAGCAGCAAATCACACTAGAGTTTTTTCAAGAAAGAGGAGTATTTTCTTCTTCAAATTTCATTTCTATACTTGAGAAAAAATCAGGTATTTATAGACATCAAGGTATTTCTTCATGAACAGAAGCAATGGTTCAGAAAGGTGCACTCTTTCATATAGGTGTAGCTCTTTGAAAAAGGTATAACTCTTCAAAAAAGGTACAACTCTTCGAAAAAGTCACAACCCATTGGAAAGGTCATAACCATTCAAACAGAAAAGGTGCATATTCAAATTGCATCCTTTCTCTTGGTATATTTTCAGAAAAAACACCTATTCATTTTCCAATCACACCTCTTAAAAACTCAACAATCCCTCACATGAATAGGAAATGACTATTTTATAAAAAAATCATAAACAGGTATGTGATTTACAGGTAAAGACTAGTTGCATCTAGATAAGTGGGTTTTTCTTTGAACTTTGCATAGTGAACTTGTACTGGATGCACTTGGTCAATGGGTAAATTGATATGTACACCTAGATAACAAAATTCACACAACCAACTTTTTACCATTTATGGTTCTCACGGTTTTGTTTATTTCAGCCATGAACATGTCCTGATTTCATGAGAGCTTAGAGAATGGGGCTTTACTAACATTCTCCTTGAAGTGGCTTTCACTTCACCCTTATGTAGGTGATTCCTAAATGTTTAATCCTATAGATCAAACTATTTTATCAAACCTGCTAAATTTAGAAACCATTAAAAAGCTTCAAACCATCAGTCTTATCCTTATTCTCTTAAATTTGTCTTCATCATGAGAAATGTTTGAGTATATTGACAATGTTGAGCCAGAAGTCACAACTTTGTTTGATCTCCTTGAATTTAGCTCTTGAGATCTCTAGTCTGCTAGGTAGAGTTACCGCTATGTCGACTTGTCCTAGGCCTTAAACCCATTCCCTTTGACGATCTCTCAACTCTCTCTCTAGATGGGCCTTTTGTAAGTGAATCCAACATATTATTCTTTGACTTCACATAGTTAATAGTGATAATTCCACTAAAGAGTAGTTCACTAATGGTATTATGTCTCCATCTTATATGATAAGTTTTAACGTTGTATATCATGCTTCCTGCCCTACCTATCGCTGTTTGACTATCATAATATATACTTATTGGTGCCAAAGGTTTTGGCCAATAAGGAATATTTTTCAATAAATTTTAGATTCATTCAACTTCTTCACTGGCTTTATCTAACGCGATTCAAATTTCATTGTAGAGCGGGCAATACATGTTTGTTTGGACTATTTTCAAGAGACTACTCCTCTACCTAAAGTAAATACATATCCACTCATGAATTTTACTTCATTTGTTCCAGTGATTCAATTTACATCACTGTATCCTTCAATTACCATTGGATATTTATTATAATGCAAAGCATAGTCTTGAGTATTTTTTAGATACTTTAAAACTTTTTTCATTGTCATCCAACGAGTTTGATTGAGATTACTTGTGTACCAACTCAATTTACTAATAGAAGATGCTATATATGGTTGTGTATAATTCATGATATATATATCAAACTTCCCAACATTCTTGTGTAGTCCAACTTTAAGTCACTTTTACCTTCATTCATTTGAAGTGAAAAGCTCACGTCTAATGTAGTCTTGGCAATACCGAAATCGAAATACTTGAACTTGTCAAGTACCTTTTTAATATAATGAGACTGTGACAATGCCAACCCTTGTGGAGTTTTATGAATTCTTATCCTTAATATCAAATCCGCAACTCCAAGGACTTTCATATTAAACTTGTTCTCAAGCATTCATTTCGTAGCATTTATGTCAGAAATGTCTCTACTGATGATCAATATATCATCCACATTCAAACAAACAATGATTTTGTGATTTGGAGTATGTTTAATGTAAACACATGTATCACATCATTATCTTGAAGCCGTTTGCAAACATGGTTTGGTCAAACTTTGCATGTCACTGTTTGGGTTCTTGTTTTAGTCCATAAAGTGACTTATCAAGTTTGCACACTTTTTTTTAACCAGGAGCCACAAAACCCTTGAGTTTTTTCATGTAAATTTATTCCTCTAATTATCCATTTAGGGATGCTATTTTCATATTTATTTGATGGATTTCAAGACCATATACCACCGCTAAGGAAACTAACATCTGAATGGACGTTATCCTTATTACATGAGAGTATGTATCAAAATAATCAAGGCCATCTTTTTGTCTAAAGCCTTTCATTACAAGTCTTGCTTTGTATTTATCAATAATCACATCAATTTTTATTTTCCTTTTGAAGATCCATTTAGAACTTAAAGGTTTATTTTCTGGAGGAAGATCAACTAACTCCATCAACTAACTCCCAAGTATGGTTGCTCAAGATTGAATCAATCTCATTATTGACTGCCTTTTCAAAAGGAAGCGTCCGAAGATGACATCACTTATTTAAACGTTTGAGGTTTATTTTAAAGAAGAAATATTACAAAATCTATAAAGAGTCCTAACAGGAACTATACTATCTTCAGGTGGAGTTTTATAGAGAATTTATGCATTTTTTTGAATAGTGATACCTCGACTGTGTAGGATATTATGTTGATAGGTCCACAAACTTAGGGTATTAATCTTTAAGGAGGGATATTGTGTTGATGAGGAAAAACTAGTCTAAAATTCCATAGAGTTGACTTTCTAGAAAAGAGCCTTGATAAGACCGTGTTTCATTCGTACCTATGTATTTTTTCCCATACTTCAAACTTGATGACACTTTACTCAGCCTTCCATAGTAGTATTGTTCTCATGACTTGGATTCATGCCCTATCCAATGAGTCATAATTCTTGTCCAATCCTTAGAAGAAGAATTAATAGTCCTACTCTTGGAGTAGATCCTAAAGCTCACATTCTGTGTCTTCCATGTTGTAGCTTCCATGTTTAAAAAAATCATGCTTATTTACTCATTAGTAGATTCTATAACCCTTGAGTTGTTTCATCTTAGTTCATGTCAGTAAGTAAAACTCCAGTCAAGTGATATGTTAGTGGTTCGATTCATATGTTCATCCAAGTGTTGTCCATCATTCAAGGATGAATGATCCCAAAGAGGAAATATTGTAACACCCTAAATCATTCTTTATATGTGTATAGGTCTGAACCTAGTGATTTGTAATTGTATATAATTATTAAGATCATTTCTTAGCGTGGTAAGTGCTTTGGATGTGAATTATAGCCATAAGAAACCTCTAGCACAAAGTCAAGTTAAGAACCTTTCTATTTGGTTAAGTTTTTGTATAAGTTCTGACTAAGGTCAAATTAAAATGATCACTCTACCTATAAGTTTTCGTATAAGTTCTTACTAGGGTTAGATTCAAATAAAGAGTTATGTGGACCATTACCCAACAAATTAAAGTCCTTCAAGTCTTCTTTCCAACATCACCAATCGTTTGTCCATCCGAGACTCGAGTAAAATGTTACTAGCATGATGCAATGTAGTAAACCATAACAAAATGTTGCCTCATTTCACAAGGTGCAGGCCGCGTTTCAGATCTCCAAAGGTCATTAAAAAGGTTTTTTTGCCCTTATACCCCTAGAAACCTCCAACCTAATTATTTAACTCCTAAAAGGACCTAATTAGTCATAAGTTCATTGATTATCTCCTCTCTTCCTTTTCGAGACTCCAAGGCTCAAAGCTTTACAAGAAATCAAGCGTAGGATTCTTTCAAGTAGGGTTTCTCAATTTTCATGTTTCACAGGTTTGTAAAGCTATCTTTTGAGTGAGTACTCTGTTCTCCCCATAACCAACTTCAATTTTAGTTTCAAGTCATGAATCAGGTTAGGATTTTTAGGAGTTGAAATCCTTGAATTTAATTCTTGATCTCTTGATGAAATTTTGAGCATATTCTATGATTTTTAGTAAGAATTCCGTCAGTTTGAATTATTTTTATTGATTGATACCTAATACATGTCCTTTAAATTTTAATGTGAAATTCCAGCTTATGATTAGAAGTACCACATCAATATAACACATGAGATATGTTGGGTATATAAATAAGCAAGCTTACTACCTAGTGGTGCATTTTAGAGTCGTGCGGCTCTAGGCCAAGAGTGAACAATATCACTAGTGGGTTGGTCCATTACAAATATACTAGATCCACTCCTCTGTTAACCTTATTTATGTGGGTCAGAGTTCAAACTGAGTCTATGAAAATTCCAATAAGGCAAAAAAACCTTAATCTTGAGTCTAGGCAAATCATATTAGGTAGGGCTAATCTTAGTGAGGACATTGAATCCATAAAAGGTGTTGTATGTGGCACTCTAGCTTAGGATTAGAAGTCTCACATTGGCAAAATATAGGAGCGATGTTGGGTATATAAGTAAACAAGTTTTACTCTCTTGTGACAGATTTTAAAGTTGTACAGGTGTAGGTTCAGACTGGATAATATCACTAGTGAGCTGGACAGTTACATTAGCCTCACATTGGTATCTAAAAAGTAAATGAGATATCCTATGAATATGATAGTTTTCTATAAATGAGTAAATGAAATCTGATCTGTTATACTTTTTCATTCAATAAAGTATAATTAAATATGAGGTGTATTTTAATAAAATACAAAATACACTTGATCTAAAACTTTTTTGTGATGTTTTCACACCTCAACTATGAGCTTTTCCTTTTTTTTTTCATATTGATGATAGTTAATTAATAAAAAAGAAACATCTGATAGTTGAAGTGTGAAACTCACAAATAAGAAAAAGTTCATACGTGTTTTGTCAACTCTTATATAGTCCATATTATTTGTTATATCAACCAAACTTATAAATTCCACAATAAGAGTAAAAGATCTTTAACTAACCAAACAAAACAAATTAGATTATGATTTCTAAACAAACAACAATTTCCATTGGCTTCTTGCTTGCAACTACTATTTCAACAAATTCCCCGGTGAAAATAACCGACTTGTGTGCAAGCACTAACAAAATTAATATCTCAAAAGGTCACTCAATTATTAAAATCTATCTTTAAATTTCATTGAACCTTCTTTTGTATCAATAATATCACTCAACTTAGCTCTTTTATCTCTAAAATCACTCGACTAAATATGTAACACCAGTGTTTCCCTAGTATAATCTATGTCCCAGTGCATGAGTATTCGCATATAAAAATTTCCAAACACTCATTATTTTTTAGTTTAGAGCCTAACATTACATAGGAAATTCAATTAGCTTTCCAATGATATAAAATACGCCCAAAATCCGATAACCGGGTAAGAAGTTATGGCGATTTTAAGTTTCATTCATTAGACCCCGTCATTTTAACCCTTAACGCGTCACGGAGAAAGTCCAAATGATAATTGTCAATTTCCAGTATGACTCCACGATCATGGCACATCGTGGAGTAGACCAATTTTTCGTTTGGCAATTTCCAGTAGGCCTCCGCGATGTTGGCACATCGCGGAGGTGGCCAAATTGGCATTCCAAAGGCTTACCGTGATAGCTCTACATTGTGGTATTTGTCCAGGTCCCAATTGTCCCTTTTCCAGTGGCTTGGCGTGATAGTGGCGCATCGCGCCAAGGCCAAAAATTGGGATCTTCAGTTTTCAGCTTCAGTTTTTAAATTTGTTCAAGGGTATTTGGGTCTTTTACCATGACCCTAATTAACCTAAAATATGAAATTTAACCCCTAAACACCCTAAGTAGTCATCATTATTTCAATTCTTCAAACAATATAATATACTCTTTTCAAGAACCAGAAATCCGAGCTCTCAAATTCAAGGCCAATCCTGAAGAACTCACCTAGAAACTTCAAGAAATTCATTATCCCAGGTATGTTAGATGTTCATCCATGGATCCCTTTCATCCATGGAGTCAAAATATCATATTTTAATTACCAAGTTATAATCTTTCCAAGCTAATGTACTATTGATTTTATACCATGTTACCATGAAATTATTGATATCATTCAATCCTCCATGTTTTTATGTTATTATTTATTGAATTAAACCATGATTTATATCTATTATGTTTAATTCATGCTATTCCATAAGTTCCATGACATTCCTATGATTGTTTTTAACCATGAACTACCAGTGTTTGGTAAAATGCCTATAAGAGTGATTAATTTAATAAAAGCCTTCATGCTTTGTCCCCCTAGCGTTAGTGTCAATTTTTCATTGTTGTTTTTGAGTTCTGGGGGTATTGAATACCCAAAAACCATAGTTGTTATGTAATCTAGTCTCAGTACATTATAGAATACTCTTTAGAACATACTATGAGCATTATCAGTATAGTCAGCTATCAGTCAGTTAAACTCAGAACAGTCTAGTATTTCAGTGTCTTTCAGTTAGGAGTAGGATTTAACACCGAGCGAGTGTAGAGATGGCAGTTTCCCCATCAGATAGGCAGAGTCATTTGTAGCAGTCCCTATACTCCAGAACTACCTAGCCAGCATAGGATATGAGAAGTCACCCGTCAGATTAGGCTTGACTATCTCGCAAGGGCCACCCATCAGTTCAGGCTTGACACCCTTAGTCCTTTGGACATTATATCAGTTTAGTGGCTCCACACAACCAGATTTAGTACCCGTGGTATAGTATTAACTCCCGTCTAACTGGGATTACAGGGTGGACCCTGTTTAGCTCAAATTCGGGAATATCAGTTAGATGATACCTCCCACCGTCTCAGTTACAGTCCTAATTCAGTTATGCAGTCCTAGCGCTATTTGACTAAAACATACAAATATTAGTATTTTTTTAGTATTTCAGTTTACAAATTTTACTCAGTCCAAGTTATATGCTTGTCATGAATCCCAGTGTCTACAGATTTTCATGTATCTTCAGTATTTATTAACTGTCATGTATCTTCAGTATTTATTGACTGTCATGCATACTCGGTATTTATAGATTCTCCATATTTTCAGTATCTATAGATTTTATGTTCTCTACTCAGTACTTCAACATGCATATTCAGTTAATTATTAGTTCTGTTCATGAAACTATGGTTATCATCCTACATTATTTAGCATACCAGTACATTTAAAGTACTGATTGCATACCTTTCTTTTGCGCTATGATGTATTATATCATAGGTGCTGACGCTCAGTTCCTGGAACTTTTGCACTATGATGTATTATATCATAGGTGCTGATGCTCAGTTCCTGGACCGTGCTTAGACTTCACTTCTCAGGCTATCAACAGTACAATAGCAGTGGTGAGTCCTCATCATTCAAGGATAAATTATTTTACTTTATATCTCTATTTCAGTCGTTAGCAGAGTTAGTTGGGGGACTATCCCATCAACTCATATTCTGTCAGTCAGTTTTAGAGACTTTTCAGACATTAGAGTCTGTTATTCAGTATTTAGATTTTCAGTTGACATGTCAGTTTATCAGTATTTAATCAGATTAAGTTAGTTTTTCTATAGATTCATATTTCAGTATTAGTTCAGTCATAAAACCTTATGGCAATATCTGATGTTTTCCACAATTATGATATTATTATTCAGTGCTCACAACAGGTACCAACTCATGGGATAGATTATGGTCCCTCAGTTTTGTAAGCACCATATGATGACTAGGGTTAAGTCTCGGGGCATTATAAACTTGGTATCAGAGCCTAAGAGTATCCTAGAAAGTCTGAAAGCCGCATCAAGTAGAGTCTTGTGCATGGGTATGTAGCGCACCACACTTATGGACGAGAGGCTACGAGGCATTTAGGAAAAGTTTCCCTTCTTTCAGTATTCATGTTGTCCAAGTGAGCATGAGCTTAATTTAAACTCCTTTTCTAATCCATTTACAGAACATGCCTCCCAAGAAGAACGAAAGAGGAACAGGAAACCATCCAACCCCTAAGCCCGTCCAGGCAGATCCTCTGGATGTGTATGTCTCGCATACAGAATACAGAACTGCATTCACTACTCTTGATAACTCTATCGTAGCACAAAATAAATGGCCAGCTACTGTTCTGGCTAAGCTAGTTGCCAATACTACTGCAACCAAAATTTAGGACTTCACCCAGATGAATCCTCCTTCTTTCACAAGATCCAAGTCTAAAGAGGATCCACAGGAATTCTTAGATATAGTTTAGAAAGTTATGGATACTATGAGGGTGACATCTAGTCAAAGTGATGAGTTAGATGTATACCAGTTACAGGATATAGCCCATACTTGGTTTAACAAGTGGAAGGTTGATAGGGGTGTAGATCCAAAGGCTGCAGAATGGGAAGAGTTTGTCACTACTTTCTTAGATAGATTCTTCCTATTAGAGTTGAGGAAGGACAAAGTGTTAGAATTTATTAACTTGAGCCAGGGAAACATGAGCGTAAGGGAGTATTCCCCCAAGTTTACTCAGTTAGCTAGATATGCTCCTCATGTGGTAGTTGATAACAGGTCCAAGATGAGTAAGTTTGTGTCCGGTATATTTGATAGTGTGGTCAAGGAGTGCAGAACTGCACTACTGATTAGTGAGATAGACTTGTCTAGGCTGATGGTCTATGCTCAACAGATAGAGTACTAGAAGATTAAGAAGAGGAAGAGAGAAAACAAGAGGGCTAGGACGAGTAGCTTTAACTTCAGTCAGCCAAAGTCAGAGAGTGGTAAGCATCCTCAGTTTCATCAGAGGTTTTCATCCCCAGGACCTTCTTCAGCCAGTGCTCCCGTACCTAAATTTAAAAATAATAGTAGGGATAGAGCACCAGGCTCTAAGTCCCAAGTCAGTGTTAGTAGTGATCATACAAATCCTCTATGTTAGAAATGTGGCAGACACCATCAGAGTAAGTATAGAGCGGGTAGTGATATGTGCTTTGGGTGTGGCAAGCCAGGCCATCAGATTCGGGAGTGTCGGGTAGTTTCTCAGAAAGATAGGGATGTGCACCAATAGGGCCAATCCCATTAGTCGTCAGTTCCATCCGGTCGCCCAACTCAGCAAAGTGCCGCTTCCAGTGCTACCAGTGGTCAGCTTTCGAACAGATTATGTACTCTTCAGTCCTTCTAAGATTAGGAAAATTCTTCTGACATAGTTACTGATATGTTGCAGGTCTTTCACTTATATGTTTATGCTTTACTAGACCCCGGAGTTTCTCTTTCTTTTGTAACTCTATATATAGCTATTAATTTCGGAGTCAGTCCCAAAACTCTAGCAGAGCCCCTTTTAGTGTCTACCCATTAGGTGTTTCCATTATAGCTAGACAGGTATACAGGAACTATCCAGTCACAATATCTTAGAAAGTTACCTCAGTTGATCTCGTGGAGTTAGAGATGATGGATTTTTGACGTCATTCTCGGTATGGATTGGCTCCACTTATGCTATGCCTCAGTTGATTATAGAAATGGAATAGTTCATTTTCATTTCCTAAATGAACTAGTCCTTGAATAGAGGTATAGTACTATAACTCTTAGGGGTTAATTAATTTCGTACCTTAGAGTGAGAAAAATGATATCCAAGGGATGTGTCTACCATCTTGTGCGAGTCAAAGACTCTAACTTAGAAACTCCAACTTTTGAGTCAGTTTTAGTTGTTAGGGAATTTCCAGATGTGTTCGCAGAAGATCTCCCCAGAGTTCCTCCTGAAAGGGAAATAAACTTCGAAATAGACCTTCTTCCAAATACTCAGTCCATATCTATTCCGCCATATAGAATGACTCCAGTTGAACTCAAAGATTTAAAAGAACAGTTAAAGGATCTCCTAGATAAGGGATTCCTCAGACCCAACATCTCCCCGTAGGGTGCACCTATTCATTCGTACATAAGAAAGATGGTTTTCTCAGAATGTTATAGAGTACCGCCAGTTGAACAAGGTCATAGTCAAGAATAAATATCCACTTCCTAAAATTAATGACTTATTTGATAACCTTTAGGGTGCCAGTTACTTTTCCAAAATAGACCTCAGATCAGGCTATCATCAGCTCAGGGCCAGGGAATGTGACATTTCGAAAATAGCTTTCTAAACTCAGTATGGTCACTTCAAATTTCTAGTCATGTCCTTTGGTCTTACCAATTCCCCAACAGCCTTCATAGACTTGATGAACCGAGTGTTCAAGCTGTACTTGGACATGTTCATCATAGTTTTCATTGATGACATTCTTGTTTACTCCCGTAGCGAAACTGATCATTCAGACCATCTCAGAATAGTATTACAAACTCTTAGAGCTCACCAGCTATTTGCTAAATTCAGTAAGTGTGAATTCTGTCTAAGATCAATAGCTTTTCTTGGCCATATTATTTCTGATGATGGCATTAGAGTTGATCCTCAAAAGACTGAAGTTTCTTAGGTTTAGCTGAGAAATTGTCCTAGACCTATCTCTCCATCATATATCAGGAGTTTCTTAGGTTTAGCTGGCTATTACCATCGTTTTGTTGAAGGATTTTATTTTATTAAATCCCATATGTCCAAATTAACTCAAAAGAAAGTTCAGATTCATGGGAGAAGAATTTTTAAGAGTTGAAGACTCGACTCACCTCAGCCCAGTCTTGACTTTACTAGATGGTTCAGATGGTTTTGTTATGTACTGTGATGCATCTAGAGTAGGTTTGGGTTATGCTCTTATGTAGAGAGGTAAGGTCATAGCCTATGCCTCTAGACAACTTAAACCCCATAAGAAAAATTACCCTACTCATGATCTTGAGTTAGCAACTGTAGTATTTGCCTTAAAGATTTGGAGGAATTACTTGTATGGGGTGCATGTAGATGTGTTCACAGATCACAAAAGCATACAGTATGTGTTCTCTCAGAAAGATTTAAATCTGCGTTAGAGAAGGTGGTTAGAGTTATTAAAAGATTATGACATAAGTGTTCTGTATCATTCGGGCAAGGCCAATGTAGTGGCTGATGCTCTCAGTAGATTATCCATTGGTAGTGTAGCTCATGTTGAGAATGGTAAGAAGTAGTTAGCTCAGGAAGTTCATCAGCTTGCCCGACTAGGTATCCGCTTACTCGATTCAGTAGAAGGTAGTGTATGGGTTTAGAGTAGCTCAGAATTATCTCTAGTTTTTGAGGTAAAGAAAAAGTAGGATAGAGATCCCAGTATGGTTAAGTTGAAAGAATCAGTCAGAGATCAAAAAGTGGAGGTTTTCTCCCAAGGTAGAGATGCTATTTGCGTTGTCAGGGTAGATTGTGTGTGCCTGGTGTAGATGACTTTAAGCAACGAATTCTTACAAAGGCACTTGGTGCACATTACTCTATTCATCCAAGGACCACTAAGATGTACTGCAATTTGCGTGATATCTATTAGTGGAGTGGGATAAAGAGGGATATTGTAGGGTTTATGGCTAAGTGCTTTACATGCTAGCAAGTTAAGATTGAGCACCAGTGGGTCCATATAGGAGTTTAGTATTCCCACTTAGAATTGGGAGGAAGTGAACATGGACTTTGTGATGGGTTTGCCTCGTACTCGTCATCAGCATAATTCTATTTAGGTTATTATAGATAGGATAACCAAATCATCTCATTTCTTGCCAGTCCATACCTCTTATTCAGCTGAGGACTATGCTAAACTCTATCTCAGAGAGTTGGTTAGGTTGCATGGTGTTCCCTTATCTATCATCTCCGATAGAGGTACCCAGTTTACCTCTCACTTCTAGAAAGCATTCCAAAAGGGTATTGGTACCCAAGTCCATCTCAGTACATCTTTCCACCCTCAGACAAGTGGTCAAGTAGAACGGACCATTCAGACTCTAAAAGATATACTGAGATCATGTGTAGTTAATTTTAAAGGTAGTTGGGATGACCACTTGCCTTTGATTGAATTTGCATATAATAACAGCTATCATTCCAGTATCCGTATGGCTCCATTTGAGGCTCTCTATGGTAGGATATATTGATCTCCAATTAGTTGGTTTGTAGTAGGTGAGGCCACAATAGTAAGGCGTGACTTGGTGTTTGATGCATTAGAGAAGGTTCAGTTGATTAGAGAAAGGCTTAGGGATGCCTAGAGCCAACAAAAATCATACACAGATGTAAGAACGAAAGATCTTGAGTTTGAGATCGATGATTTTGTATACTTGAAAATCTTTCCCATGAAGGGAGTGAAGAGACTCAACAATAAAGGGAAACTTAGTCCTCGATATGTAGGACTCTTCAAAATTCTCATTCATTTTGGAAAGGCAGCTTACAAGCTTGTGTTGCCTTTAGATTTAGCCTCAATACACCTAGTGTTCTATGTCTTATTGTTGAAAAAGTATATTAGTTATCAGGCTGTAGTTGTTCCCTTAGAAAATGTTGATATTCATAACAGTCTTTCCTTTGAGGAAGTTCCAGTCGAAATTCTTGATCATCAAGTTCGTAGACTAAGGAACAAAGAAGTTCCATTGGTCAAAGTTCTTTGGGGGAATCAGTCCATTGAGGGAGCCACTTGGGAAGAAGAAGCATATATGTGAATTTCAGTATAAGGTACCAATCTTCTTAAGATTTCTCTCTATCATATTCAATTTCAGTTGCACATCATGTTCATATCAATCATGCATTAACAAATCAGTTCAGTCATGCATTCCCTACATCAGATATGCATGTTCAGTGTGTAAGCTCAATCCATCAGTTTTTCCAGCTTAACCAGTTTTATTCGAGGATGAATGATCCCCAGGGGAAAATATTGTACCACCCCGTGTTTCCCTAACATAATCTAAGTCCCAATGCATGAGTATTTGCATATAAAAATATCTAAAAACTTATTATTTTTCAGTTTAGAGCCTGACATTGCATAGGAAATTCAATTAGCTTTCCAACGATATAAAATTCATCCAAATCCGATAACCGGGTAAGAAGTTATGGCAATTTTAAGATTCAATCGTTAGACCCAATCATTTTAACCCTTAGCACGTCGCGGAGAAAGTCCAAATGACAATTGTCAATTTCTAGTACGACTCCGCGATCATGGTGCATCGTGGAGCAGGCCAATTTTTTGTTTGGCAATTTCCAGTGGGCCTTCGCGATGTTGGCGCATCGCGGAGGTGGCCAAATTGGCATTCCAAAGGCTTACCGCGATAGCTCCGCATCGTGGTATTTGTACAGGTCCCAATTGTCCCTTTTCCAGTGGCTTGGCGCGATTGTGATGCATCACGCCAAGGCCAAAAATCGAGATCTTCAATTTTCAGCAGCTGTTTTTAAATTTGTTCAGGGGTATTTGGGTCTTTTTACACAGCCATAATTAACCTAAAACACAAAATTTAGCCCCTAAACACCCGAAATAGTCATCATTATTTCAATTCCTCACACAATCAAAGATCGCCTTTTCAAGAGCAAGAAACCCTAACTCTCAAATTCAAGGCCAATCCTCAAGAACTCACCCAGAACTTCAAGAAATTCATTATCCCAGGCATTTTAGATGTTCATCCATGGACCCCTTTCATCCATGGAGTCCAAATATCCTATTTTAATTACCAAGTTTTAATTTTTTTCAAGCTATTTGATTTTAAATTATGATTTCATCCATGAACCTTCATGTATTATTGATTTTATACCATGTTACCATGAAATTATTGATATCATTCAATCCTCCATGTTTTTATATTATTATTTATTGAATTAAACCATGATTTAGATATATTATATTGAATTCATGCTATTCCATAAGTTCTATGACATTCCTATGATTGTGTTTAACCATGAACTATCAGTGTTTGATAAAATGCCTACAAAAGTGATTGATTTAATAAAAGCCTTCATGCTTTGTCCTCCAACCTTTAGTGTCATTTTTCCATTGTTGTTTTTGAGTCCTGGGGGTATTGAATACCCAAAAACCATAGTTTTTATGTAGTCTTGTCTCAGTACATTATAGAATAGTCTTTATAACATACTATGAGCATTATCAGAATAGTCAAATATCAGTCAGTTAAACTCAGAACAATCTAGTATTTCAATGTCTTTCAGTTGGGAGTAGGATTTAGCACCGAGCGAGTGTAGGGATGGCGGCTTGCTCGTCAGATAGGCAGAGTCGTTATTAGTAGTCCCTATACTCCAGAACTACATAGCCAGCGTAGGATATGAGAAGTCACTCATCAGATTAGGCTTGACTATCTCACAGGAGTCATCCGCCAGTTCAGGCTTGACACCCTTAGTCCTTTGGACATTATATTAGTTTAGTGGATCCATACAGCTAGCGTTAGTACCCGTGGTATGATATTAACACCCTTCTAACTAGGGTTATAGGTTGGACCCTGATTATCTTAAATTGTGGAATATCGGTTAGATGATACCTACCACAGTCTCAGTTACAGTCCCAGTTCAGTTATGCAGTCTTAGAGCTATTTGACCAAATCATACAGATATCAGTATTTTTTCAGTATTTCAATTTACAAATTTCACTCAGTCCATTTTATATGCTTGGTCATGCATCCCTAGTGTCTACAGATTTTTACGTATCTTCAATATTTACAGACTGTCATGCATACTCGGTATTTACACATTTTCTATATTTTCAGTATCTACAGATTTCATGTTCTCTACTCAGTACTCTATGTTTTACATGCATATTCAGTTAATTATTAGTCCTGTTCATGAAACCATGCATATCAGCCTACCTCATTTAGCATACCAGTACATTCAAAGTAGTGATCGCATACCTTTCTTATGCGCTATGATGTATTATATCATAGGTGCTGATGCTCAGTTCCCGAATCACACTTAGACTTCATTCTCAGTATATTAGTAGTACAGTAGCAGTGGTGAGTCCTCATCATTCGAGGATAGATTATTTTACTTCATATCTCTATTTCAGTAGTTAGCAGAGTTAGTTGGGGGCCTGTCCCATCAACTCATATTTAGTCAGTCAGTTTTAGAGGCTTTTCAGACATTTGAGTTAGTTATTCAGTATTTGGATTTTCAGTTGAAATGTCACTTTATCAGTAATTAATTAGATTCAGTCAGTTTTTCTATAGATTCATATTTCAGTATTGATTCAGTGATAAAACCTTATGGCAATATTAGATGTTTTCTGCAATTATGATATTATTATTTAATGCTCACAACAGGTACCAGCTCATGGGTTAGCTTGTGGTCTCTCGAGACTGTAAGCACCGTGTGACGCCCAGGATGTACTCTCGGGGCGTTACAAAATATAAAAATAAAAAAATTTACTGAACAAAATAAATTATTTTTCATGCCATGTCCACGTGAATTCACAAATAATCAAACTTTAAGTAATTCATTATGCTTCTTCTCCTTTTTTGGTTACGGTAGGAGATATATGTCACATCCCTGTATTGTATGGACACCCTAACTATACCTCTATATCATACACAAGTTTGTTAAATCCCCCAATTATATAATGAAATTGTTCCAAGCTAGCTACATTATCTATTATTCATAGTGTTACAAAATAAATATTTACACGAGTACTAAATGTGAAATTGACAAATACGAGGAAGCAATAAGAGACCAAAGGACAAAGTCAATGACACGATTTTATGGGATTTTATGGCTACCCAAAAAATCAATGTCATTCTTTTAATCATGTCAAAAGAGATTACATGGAAAAGATGGGCGATTGAGTTAAAGTTATAGGATTCAGGCCACCGGATACGACACAGGTAAATATCAACAACGTACTTTTGCCAGTTTTCTGATATGCATTTAAACTTTGCTAGCGATTTTGAAAGAAAACTATTTAGTATTATGATTTCCTCATAAACAAACAATTGGTATTGATGACATTTCATCTGATTTACTATTCTAACAATAGATGTGTCATGCATGAATATAAAAGTGGAACTCGTGCCAACAAAGGGTCAAAAGTTGAGTTTGAGTCCTAAAATACTTTGGCTCAAACTAAATATTATTGCAAAATTTTCATGGGCCATATTTTGATTGTTTCATTTAACAAGTTCTTCCATGAACTTTCCCTATTTTGGAGTAGTCTTTAAGTTTTGCCTTTCAAATTGGTGGTTTTAAATTTTTTCTACTACTCATTTAATGAAAATTTGTTTGTCCACTGTATCTTAACTATAACCTAATTTCGCTAGATAAACCTTAGAGAATGTTTGCCATGCGCATGAGTAAAATATTATCTAATCCGCAAGACATAAATACCCTTAATATTAAAAAGAGAAAAATTGCAAGACATAAGTTATGCCCTATAAGGCACAAATTCATACCACTGAACTTGTGTGCTGCCTAAGGCATAAGTTCAACATATGAACTTCTTAAGTAATATTCTAAAAATCAATTTATGTTTCAAGAGACATTATGCCTTACAAGGCATAGGTTCATTTTGAAAACTTTATGCCTAAGAAGTTCATACTATTGAACTTATGCCCCATGGCACAAGTTATGCCTAAGTGATTCAAGAGTAATCTATGAAGACGAGAACAACACAAAACTAAAGAAGCGACGAAATTGAAATGTAGAATGTAAAAGGATAAAAGGATAGATGATAGATAGATAGATAAATAGACACCAGAAGATAGAAAGAAATCAGAACCAATGAGTATATTAAACTCAAAACCCTAAATCATTTATCAACGAGCACCTAATATCTTATGTTGACCGCAAGGGAATCGAAATGCCCTTACAACCACCATTTATAAATAAATGTCAACAAAAGCATTTCCAAGCTATTACTCACTCTCTCAAGAGTTTTCATATCTTCATTATTAAAACCCAAACTAAGGAAATAAGCTAGCTCCCAAGTATTTATAGTTTAGGCTAATTATTATACATTTAGGGCCCAAAAGTGACCCCATTACAAGAAAAGGCCATCTAAGGGCTATTTTGACCCGCTCTTGAAATGCTAGAATAGATCAAAGGAGGATCCAAAGCCCCTTGGGCGCATGTCCCTTCCAAGTGGCTTTCGAGTGCATCTTTGCACTCTTTTGGCCCTTCTTAATAGTATTCTTCATCTATTTGGCATCTTCTAATAGTACTAAGGAGTCGTCAAGTACCTCAAGCATCATACGTATCCCATCCAAAGGTCCGTAGTTAATTTAGCTTGTATCACTAAGGCAACATACGACAACAATTTAATTGAATACTACCCCAAAATAGAGGCATTCCAGAGAATGGCTGTAACACCTCGAGAGTATACCCTAGGCACCACACGGTGCTTACAGTCTCGAGGGACCACAAGCCAACCCATGAGCTGGTACCTACTGTGAGCACTGAATAATAATAACAAAATAACATATGCAAAATATTTGAAAATGCCATAAGGTTTTAAACAATAAAGCATTTCTGAATCATGAATCTGGAAAACAACAACTGTCTGAAAATAATTGCCTGAAACTAATAAAATAAAAATAAACTGACTGACTGTCTGAAGTGTCTAAAAGCCTCTAAAAACTAACTAAATAAGAGTTGATGGGATAGGTCCCAACTAACTCCAACTAACTATGGAACTGAAAGCATGAAAATAAATATAGTATGTCCTCGAAATATGAGGACTCACCACTACTACAACAGATAATCTGGAAGGTCTATGCGTTATTCAGGAACTGAGTATCCGAACTAATGATATGATACATTATAGCGCAAGAAAAGATTAGCAATCAGTACTATGAATCTACTGGTATGCTAAATGAGTGTAACGCCCCGAGTCTGTACCCCAGATGCTATACGGTGCTCATAATCCCAAAGGACTACAAGCTAACCCATGACTGGTACCTGCTGTAATAACTGTGTAATAAATACTGAAATAATTACGGAAATAGGCGGAAACATATGCCATAAGGTTCAAATCTATAATTAAATCTAGATGGGGTATCAAAATACCAATACTGAATAGAAGTACTGAATAACTGAACAACTGTCTGAAAATACTTTAGTCTGAAAAGCCTCTAAACTATCTGAACTGTGGAGTTAATGGGATAAGTCCCCAACTAACTCTGACTATTGAAAAATAATATTGAAAACAACTATTTCCTTGAACTATGAGGACTCATCACTACACTGAATGCTGAAAATCTGAACTGCTAAGGGTGCTCGGAGCTCATGCATCTGAACCTATGATATAAGACATCATAGCATAAAAGAAAAGCATGCGTCGGTACTTTTAATGTATTGGTATGCTCAGTGATGTAGGATAAAGTGCATGGGTTCATATGCATGAACAATAATATCTGAACAATATGAGAATAACTGAATGAAAGTACATGAATGAATATGAAAACTGTATTGAGATCATAATAACACAAAATACTGGATTACTGGTAACTGAATGACTATATTTGGAAGTCTTGATTCTGTAGAACTATACTGAGTCCCGTACTGAGTTGAGTGACTGTGCCTGGCAGTCTTGAATCTGAGGAACTGAACTGAGTTCCATACTGAGACTGAATCTGAAACTGAGACCGTGGGAAGTAATCATCTAACCAACATACCCCTTCTCTAACTGATTTGGGGTCCAACCTGTAATCCCAATTGGAAGAGTGTCAATACAGTGACATGGGTAAAGACAAGTTCTGAGTCACTCTCATCTGGAAGGTACTCTAAATAAGAATGGTGGTACCCTCAACTGGCAGGTAGATCACCTCATCAACCCTCAACTAGTAGGTTGATGTCTCCACCTATGCTTGCTATGCAATTCTGGAACGTAAGGACTGCTTCTAAGGAGTTCACCCTCTACTGATAGGTGAGTCCCCATCCTTGAGCACACTCGGTGCTAAATTATACTCCCAACTGAATAGACACTGGACTGATTTCTAAACTATACTAGGCTAGATTGAACTGTTACTGATCGTACTGTATAACTGAACTGAACTGAATTCACTGAGTTTTGTGGACTGACGTAATACTACTTAATTGCGTTAACTAACTGAATTCTACTGATTGAGACATGACTAATTCTACTCTGTGACTAACCATGGCTCTAGACAAAGAAACTAAATTATCGGGTATTAAATACCCCTAGGACTTGATAGCATAAACTTAAAAGACGTGACAAAATCTTGAGACATGGTAATTACTACTCAGTCATCATTCATTCATTGGGCATTCAAGCAAATAATTGCATGATATAGACTTGCATACATGCTAACATGATATAATTTCACTATTCAACTCGTGTGGACAATTCATCAAACACTTGTGGGGCATAATATATACACATAATACTAACACATGTAGGCATCATAATTGAATTCCAATTATACAATTCCAAGAGTTTCAACATGGATTCACATGATAAAGCACACATATCAATTAACTCTACATGAATATTGCAATAAATCATGAATACACTTTAATTTAAATCATGGAAATCTTTAAATTACTCTACATGAACTTTAAAAGAGTTTCTTGGACTCCAAGTGTGGAAGGAACCCTTAGATGAACACTTCACATACCTTAGTTGTTGAATTTTTGAAATTTAATGGTGAGATCTTGATTTGAAATTTAAACACCTAAGGTTTTGTTCTTGACCAAATTAGAGAATGAATGGGTATAGTTTCTCTCCAAAGGGCTTAATTTTGTATTTTTAGGGGTTGGAGGAAGTGGGAAAAGACCCAAATATCCCCAAGGATGCAGTCTTTTAATGACTAAAAACAATGTTACCTGATGTGCAGTCCGACGCGCTGCGTCATTGGCATCGACGTGATAGCTAACATGCCGCATCGAGTCCGCATCAGTTCACCAAAATTTGCACTGAAGCTGGGGAAAAACTATCTTATTGATGTGATAGTTGATGCGATGCGTCGAAATTGCATGGACCCACTATTTTGGGTACTCAAATATGATCTAAATGAGGTTTGAAAAATCCAAAACTTGTTCGAAAACACCTATTGACATTCCTGATCATGAATTAACTCAAATATCGATATTTAATGGATGTAAAGGTCGCAAAATAAGATTGCCAACTTTTAAAAGCTAAAATAACACTAAGTCTGAATACTTAGCTAAAATATTCTAAGTCTGGCATCCCTTGTCAAGCCTAAAGGACTGATTCAAGCTAAGAATTTTGCTGGGTCTTACATTATATTCTCCTTAGGAATATTCATCCTCGAATGAGACTGTTGAGACTGAGAAACTAAGAGGCTGGACTTAGACACTGGGCATGCACAACTGAAGCGTGGTTTCATGACTGAGATAGCTGATACACTGAATTATCATACTGAACATGCATATTTGATGCATGAATAAATGGCTGAGCTGACTCATGAACATATGACTGAACATGCAATGGTAACTGAGACCAGGTTTGTAACTGAAATCAGAATATGAAACTGAATAATCTTAGGGAAAACTATTACCTTGAGCTGAACCTGAGTTTACGAAGAAAAGGTGAGGATACTTGGTCCGCATAGTTTCTTCTGATTCCCAAGTAGCTCCCTCAATGAACTGATTCCGCCAAAAAACTTTGACTAGAGGGACTTCTTTGTTCCTCAGTCTGTGAATCTAATAATCAAGGATTTTGACTGGAATCTCTTTATAAGAGAGGCCATTCTGAACATCTATGCACTCTATGGGGATTATGGCTGATAGGTCACCTATGCATTTATTTAGCAAGGAGACATGAAACACTGGATGGATTGAAGATAGATTTGAAGGCAACTCAAGCTTGTAAGCTACCTTCCCAAAATGGCTGAGAATTCGGTAAGGACCGACATATTGGGGACTGAATTTTTCCTTCTTTCCAAACTGGTTTACTCCTTTCATATAAGAGATCTTCAAGTACACATAGTCACCAATCTCAAACTCAAAATCTATTATGCGCACATCTGGGTACAATTTCTGTTGGCTTTGAGCTATTTTAAGCCTTTCCCCGATCAGCTGGACTTTCTCTAAGGTATCAAATACCAAGTCAGGCCCTATCACTGCAGCCTCACCCACCTTAAACCAACCAATGGAAGATCTACACCTCCTCTCATAAAGTGCTTCAAATGGAGCCATTTGAATACTAGAAATAGTTGTTGTATGAGATTTCAATCAAAGGCAAGTGGTCATCCCAACTACCTTTAAAATCTATCACACATGCTCACATCATATCCTTTAAAGTCTAAATGGTTCTTTCTGCTTGACCATCTGTCTGAGGGTGAAAAGCTGTACTGAGGTGAACTCGGGTACCAAGACCCTTTTGGAATGCATTCCAGCAATGAGAGGTGAACTGGGTACCTCTATCTGAGATGATGGATAATGAAACACCGTGCAATCTAACCAACTACCTGATATAGAGTTTGGCATATCCCTCAGCTGAATAAGAGGTATGGACTGGTAGGAAATAAGCTAATTTGGTCATCCTGTCTACAATGACTCAAACTAAATCATGCTGACGACGAGTACGAAGTAAACCCATCACAAAGTCTATTTTCACTTCTTCCCATTTCTAGGTGGGAATGCTGAACTCCTGTATGGAACCATTAGGCTTTTGATGCTCAATCTTAATCTGCTAACATGTTGAGCACTTAGCGACAAACACTACAATGTCTCTCTTCATCCCACTCCACCAATAGATCTCCCACAAATCATGGTACATCTTAGTGGCCCCTGAATGAATAGAGTAACGTGCACAATACCTTCTGCAAGAATTCACTATCTTAATTCATCTACGCCTGGCATACAAAGCTGACCCTGACAATGAAAAACACCATCTCCTCATTAGGAGAAAACCTCTACCATTTGATCTCTGACTGATTCTTTTAACTTGACCAGATTGGGATCTTTATCCTGCTTTTCCTTTACTTCAAAAACTAGGGATGATTCTAAACTACTCTACACCCTTACACCACCTTTTGCTGAGTCGACTATGTGGACACATAGTCAGGCTAGCTGATGAACTTCCTGAGCTAACTTCTTCTTACTGTCCTTGACATGAATAATACTACCCATAAATATTTTACTGAGAGCATCGGCCATTACATTGGCCTTGCTCGGATGATATAGGACACTCATGTCGTAGTCTTTCAATAACTCTAACCACCTTCTGTAATAGAGATTTAGATCTTTCTGAGTAAATGCATACTGCAGGCTCTTATGGTATGTGAACACATCAACATGCAAACCATACAAATAGTGCCTCCAAATCATTAAGGCAAATACTACTACTGCTAACTCAAGATCATGAGTAGGATAATTCTTTTCATGACGTTTAAGATGCCTAGAGGTATAGGCTATGACCTTACCTCTTTGTATCAAAACACACCCCAAGCCAACTCTAGAGGAATCATAATACACAATAATGCTGTCTGAACCATCTGGTAAGGTCAAAACCAGAGCTGTAGTGAGTCGAGTCTTCAACTCCTGAAAAATCTTCTCACAAGAATTTGACCATTGGAATTTGACTTATTTCTGAGTCAATCTAGATATAGGAGTTGCAATAGATGAAAACCCCTCAATGAACCATCGGTAATATTAGATCGAACCCAAGAAACTCCTAATATTTGATGGAGAGATGGGCCTGGGCCAGTTTCTCACTATTTTGGTATTTTGGGGGTCAACTCTAATACCATTACTGGAAATGATATGGCCGAGGAAAGCTACTGACCTTAGCCAAAATTCGCACTTACTGAATTTGACGAATAATTGATGATTTGTAAGAGTCTGCAATACTATTCAGAGATGGTCTGCATGATCATGTTCAAGCAGGAGTAGATGAGAATGTCTTCTATGAAGTCTATGACAAATATGTCCAAGTACTGCTTGAACACAGGATTCATCAAGTCTATGAAGGCTGCTGGAGCATTGGTAAGACCAAAGGACATGACTAAAAATTAAAAGTGACTATACCAAGTCCTAAAAGCTATTTTTGGGATATCACACTCCCTGACTCTTAGTTGAGGATAGCCTGATCTGAGGTCTATCTTAGAGAAATAACTGGCACCCTGAAGTTGGTCAAACAAGTCATCGATTATAGGGAGTGGATACTTATTCTTGACTATGACTTTATTTAACTGATGATAGTCAATACACATTCTGAGTGAACCATCTTTTTTATGCACGAATAAAACTGGCGCACCCCACGGGGACACACTAGGTCTGATGAATCCCTTATCTAGGAGATCCTTTAACTGTTATTTTAATTCTCGAAGTTTTAAAGGTGCCATTCTATATGGCGGAATAGATATGGGCTGAGTATCTGGAAGAAGGTCTATTCCAAAGTTGATTTCCCTTTTGGGAGGAACTCCTAAAAGATCGTTGGGAAACACATCTAGGAATTCACATGCTACTGACACCGACTCAAGAGTAGGCGTTTCTAAACAAGAGTCCTGGACTTGAACGAGATGATAGACACATCCTTTAGATATCATTTTTCTAGCTCGAAGGCAAGAAACAAGCTGACCCTAAGTGCTGAAGTACTACCCCTCCACTCTAGGATAGGTTCATTTGGAAACTAAAACCAGACAATTCTATTTCTGCAGTCGACTAAGGCATAGCAGGAATGAAGCTAATCTATGCTGAGAATGAAATCAAAATCAGTCATCTCTAATTTGACTAAGTCTGCTGAAGCTATTTTCTGAGATATCATAATCGGGCGGTTCCTGTATACCCGCCTGGCTATGATGGTCTTACCCACTGGGGTAGAGACTAAGAAAGGATCTACTAGAATTTTGGGACTGACTCTAAAGTCAACGACTATATAAGGAGTAACAAAGGACTAAGAAGCTCATGGGTATAGCAAAGCATAATCATGTAAATGGAAAAATTGTAACGTACCAGTGACCACATTAGGAGAACTTTCCTAATCCTATTAGGACTGAAGATCATAGAGTCTGTTTGGGCGTTGCTCACTGGTGGCACTGGAAGTGGCACCCTGCTGATTCAGGTGATCGGATTGAGCTGAGGGATGGTTATTCTGACCCTGAGAACCTGAATGAGGACAATATCTGACTCTATAGTGTGGGTTGTGATACTTGAAACGCACATCGCTACTCGCTCTACAGATACCCTGGTGGTTTCTTCCATACTTCTGATAATAGGGATTGGTTCGAGTACTGCTAACACTGCCCTGGTGTTTAGGGCCTGGTGCCTTATCCCTATTGCCATCTCTAAATTTTGACACAAGAGCACTGACTGAGGATGGAGCTAGGACTGAATATTTTGAGTGGAATTGAGAACGATTCCCACCCTCTGACTTAGGCTGAGCAAAGTTGAAACTACCTATTCTCGCTTTCTTGCTCTCCCCTTTCTTATTTTTATTCTTGGCCTCTCTATCTGCTGTGCATGGACCATAAGCCTGGATATGTCCATCTTCTTAATAAGCATTACGGTCCTAAACTCCTTGACCACGCTGCTAGACACCCCTGAAACATACTTACTCATTTGAGATCTGCTGTCTGCCATTACATGAGGAGCATATCTAGATAATTGAGTAAACTTGAGAGAATACTCTTTCACTGTCATAGTGCCCTACTTCAGATTGATAAATTACAGAACCTTCCCACAACTCTAGTAGAAAGAACCTTTCCAAAAAAAGTAGTGGCAAACTCCTCCTACTCTATGAGGCCTACATCTACAGCCTTCCACTATTTAAACCATGAGTGAGCCACATCCTGCAACTGATAAGTGGCCTTTCAACAACAGTCAGCCCCATAATATCAGTAACCTCCTACACCTGATCAAGAAATTCCTGAGAGTCCTCATCTAATTTAGACCCAGTAAACGAAGGAGGGTTCATTCGGGTGAGGTCCCAAATCCTGGTAGCAGCAGTATTGGCCACTGGGTTGGCCGAAAAAATAGCTGAAAATTCATTCTAGGATGTCACAGAATAAGCTAGGGTGGTGAAAGCTGCCCTGAACTCAGCGTGGGAGACATGTTCATCCAGTGAATCTGGCTGGACGGGTTAGGGTTCTGGCTGATCTCCTATTCCTCTTCCCTTAGTCCTTTTTAGAGCCATATTTCTCTAAATTAAAGAGAAAAGATTAGACTAAGAGTTTAACTAGAGCTCAGCCTCACTCACACGACATGAATATTGAAAATAGGGAAACTTTTCCTAAAACATCTCGTAGCCTCCTATCCATAAGTGTGGCACGCAACACACCCATGTACAAGAATCTACTAGATGCGGCTTTCAGACTTCTTAGGAAACTGTTGAACCTTAGGCTCTGATACCAAGTTTGTAACGCCCCGAGTCTGTACCCCGGACGCTACACGATGTTCATAATCTCGAAGGAACACAAGCTAACCCTTGACTGGTACCTGCTACAATAATTGTGTAATAAATACTGAAATAATTATGGAAATAGACGGAAACAGATGCCATAAGGTTCAAATCTGTAATTAAATCTGGATGTGGTATCAAAATACTAATACCGAATATAACTACTGAATAATTGAACAACTATCTGAAAATACTCTAGTCTAAAAAGCCTCTAAACTGTCTGAACTGTGGAGTTTATGGGACAAGTCCCCATGTAAAGCCCTGACATATCATCCCGAGATGCCACATGGTGACCAAGGCTCCACATAGCCTTAAGCTAACCATTTAAGCCAAAACACTACCCTTGGGTTCCAAAACAACAACATCCATGCTACGCTAAGGATATATATATAAGTACCCATCATATCACATCGCACATGGCACGAAATATCGTTAGACAGTACATATATGGAATGTCTATACACAAACCAACCCAACAATACACTGGTCTAACATAGCCTCTATACAGCAAAATCAATGAGCCATTGGGACAAACCCCCAACTGACTCGACAGACCAAAGGGATCACAAAACAGCAACACCAAAACTAGCAACTTAGTCCTCGAACCATGAGGACTTACCACTGAAGGAACGTAGATGCAACACTCGAATATCACTGTCGTGGCTGTGGCTGAGTACCTGAACCTACATCATGGTAAGAATGTAGCCCATAGAGAAATATCTGGGTCAGCACAAGATACGTACTAAGTATGTGGGGCGCATGCAAAATATAAATAATATCATAAATTTCGTAAAAACATACATACTGACCATAATGACACACCTGGCTTGAGTGACATTGAATCATGCAACTCATAACATCTTAGATAGGAAATGTAGGAGAAAAACCTCATAAATCATTATAGATCATCATAGGCAACTTGACTTACCACATCAAAACTCGGAGTGACTCGGTATTTCAATAAACATGACTCTTATGGACAGGGGAGTTTTCTATAACCGACAACTCCACGTGAGCTACGTAGAATACCAACGTTTGAAACCCCCGTTGGCGGGAGCGTCAAACTCTTTGTTAGGGAGTACGACCTTAAAACTGCAATAATTACAATCGGGCTCTCTGGCTAATAATATCATCATCAAACAACCCTACGGTGGCACATAGGTTTGGGGAAATACCAAATTTCCCTCTAGGTGCTAAGTACTACTCCTCGACAAGCTCAGAACGCGTTAGAAAATCCACCACAACATCACAAGGGTCTATTATAAAGACCAAATCAAATCTTTTTCTTATTTATCAAATCATATCAATTTGTGGATTCTTAACTCAACACATTTTAGCTCAAAACATTTTAATCTTCCTCAACATCAACAAGGTATCAATGCATTGAACCATAATCGACTCTACATTTGGACAAGGATATGAAGACATAATACATAATATTTTAAACAATTTAACTCATCAAAACCATCCGAAAAATACCAAGACTCATTGCAACTTCAATATCAACATTTCTCAATTTGCCATCCAACTCTCATTTAAAGGTACTTGAGACATCAACCCACAGTAGGGATATAGAATTTCCAATATCAATTATAAATTCATAATAAGGAAATAGTGGAATGATAGTATAAATCAAGGCTTAACAAATTAAATCATCATACTCTCATACTCAAATACTTTTTGGACATAATTCCGTCTCAACATCATACACATATCAGATGACATAATCCCATAGCTCATGGACAATAATATAAGATATAAAATCATATTTCTAATTCATGGTAAAACATGTAAAATCTCATGTCAATGTAATTCAACAAAAATACCGGGCACAAGATCGAAAGGATAATCTTGTTCGAAGCCCCACATACCTAAAAATGGAAGATGAATATGAACATCCGACTCCGAAACTTTATTTACGAAAATAAAGGGTGCTTCTCGAAGCCATTAACATGATCAAATCGAATCCCAAATCAATTTAAAATTTCTACGGTTCAATCGAGAGACATAGAAGGATGAAATTTGGAGTAGTAGGGTTGGGGTTCGAGCCTTAGGAAATTTTGGAGAAAAATGAGCTATAGAATGCTCTTAATGGACTTAAATCTATGGTTTACCTGGATGGATTGGAGTGGGAATGACCAAAATACCCTTAAAAATCAAATAATGTCAAATCTGTCCTTTGGC
>NC_061119.1:39979901-40069118 GCF_002878395.1 Capsicum annuum
AAATTTCTACGGTTCAATCGAGAGACATAGAAGGATGAAATTTGGAGTAGTAGGGTTGGGGTTCGAGCCTTAGGAAATTTTGGAGAAAAATGAGCTATAGAATGCTCTTAATGGACTTAAATCTATGGTTTACCTGGATGGATTGGAGTGGGAATGACCAAAATACCCTTAAAAATCAAATAATGTCAAATCTGTCCTTTGGTGGACTATTTTGATAGGCTGAATTAGATCGACCATAACGTTTCTCTTCGATGGCCAAATTGGATGAAACCAATTTCATTGGAAAGAGGACTTTCAGATATTTCTGTTGATATATAGTAGCTAACCCATATCATTATGTACAAGGAGTTATGATCGTTTGAAGTTGACCCTAAAATTTGCCTGGCCTCAGTATTTTTTTTCTTGCATATTTACTGTTCACCACTATTCATGGTTAGATCGGAATGATCATAACTCATCGCTCTAGTGTTCGTTTTGGATGATCCACATATCGTTGGAAAGCTTATTCAATGTTGTACGCGATAAAGGGTTGCATATCCAGAAATTTCACACAGAAAAATTATTAATCACCATAAAGAACAGAATTCAACACATTTTCATCGGTGATCTTAACGGAAAATTTTTTCGGGGCATCACATCATCTTTCCCTTGGAAACATTCATCCTCGAATGTTGATAGGTAGGTCAAGAATACTATAAAAATGAGTATATAAAGAAAAATAATCTTGCCCAAGCATATACTCTATTCTAGATTCTTTTGGATATTTTAGAAAACACACAAGCCAAGATAAACATAGCAATAAGGATTAAATCAAAAGAGAACGATACCTTTGACATGCTCAAGATTCGTAGGAAAGAGGTGGGGATATTTGGCGCACATATCCGCTTCGTCTTCCCAAGTAGTACTCTCTACGGATTGATTTCGCGAAAGCACTTTAACCAAAGGAACTTCCTTGTTTCTTAGCCTACGAACTTGAAAGTCAAAAACCTCAACCAGAATCTCTTCATATGAAAGACTATCTTGAATACCCGAGCTTTCGGAAGGATCAATCCCAACAGAATCACCAATAGACTTCTTAAGCATAGAAACATGGAAAAGCAGATGGACGTTAGATAACTCTGCGGGCAATTCAACCTTATACACTACCTTCACAATGCGATCCACAATCTTATAGGGACCAATGTAAAGGGGACTTAGTTTTGCTTTCTTCCCAAATCTCTTCACCCCTTTCATAGGTGAAAATTTCAAGTACACTAAATCACCAACATCAAATTTAAGGTCTTTCCTTCTTATATCTGCGTATGATTTTTGATGACTTTGGGCGGTTTTTAACCTTTCCCGAATTAACTTAACCTTCTCCATGGCCTCGAACACCGCATCCGATCCAGTCGCGGTAGCCTCACCAACTTCAAACCAACCAATGGGTGATCTACGCCTTCCACCATACAAAGCTTCAAACGGGGTCATTCCAATAGTAGTATGAAAACTGTTATTGTAAGCAAACTCGATTAATGCTAAGTGCTCATCCCAACTACCTTTAAAATAAGCACACAAGCCCTCAACATATCTTCTAAAGTCTGAATGGTCCACTCAGCCTGACCATGTGTTTGCAGATGGAAAGCAGAACTTAAATGAATTTGGGTACCGAGACCCATCTGGAAAGATTTCCAAAACTGAGAGGTAAACTGAGTACCTCTGTCAGAAATAATAGCCAAAGGGATTCCATGAAGTCTGATGAGTTCCCAAATATATATTCTAGCATAATCTTCAGCTGTATACGATGAATGCACAGGCAAGAAATGAGCTGATTTCATCAGCCGATCTATGACAACCCAAATCGAATCATGATGGCGATGAGAAGGAGACAAACCAACTATGAAGTCCATATTCACTTCTTCCCACTTCCAAGTAGGAATGCTAAACTCTTGCATCATGCCACTAGGCCTTTGATGCTCTATTTTAACCTGTTGACATGTGGAACACTTCGCCATAAATTTTGCTATGTCCCTCTTCATACCGTTCCACCAATAGATTTCCCGCAAATCATGGTACATCTTGGTAGCTCCAGGATGGATGGAGTATCGCGTACCATGCGCTTCTGCCATAATCCTCTGCTTCAAGTTATCAACATCAGGAACACATAATCTTTCTTGGAGTCTCAAAATGCCATTTCCCCCTTAGGAGAAAACCTCCACCTTTTGGTCTTTAACTGGCTCTTTTAACCTGACCAAGGTAGGATCCCTGTCTTTCTTCTCCTTTACTTCCGAAACTAAAGAGGATTCAGAACCACTTTGCACTTCTATACTACCTTCAGCATCACCAAACAACCTAACCCCCAATCTAGCCAAACGATGTACCTCACGGGCCAAATCCTTCTTACCAATCTCTACATGTGCTACGCTACCCATGGACTTCCGACTAAGGGAATCTGCTACTACATTGGCCTTGCCCAGATGATATAGCATGCTCATATCATAATCTTTCAACAGTTCTAACCATCGTCTCTACCTAAGATTCAACTCCTTTTGGATGAATACATACTGCAAGCTCTTATGGTCTGTGAAGACATCGACATGGACTCCATACAAATAATGTCTCCAGATTTTCAAAGCAAAAACCACGACAGTTAATTTAAGGTCATAGGTAGGATAATTCTTCTCGTGAGGCTTTAGCTGCCTAGAAGCATAAGCTATCACCTTTCCATTTTGCATTAATACACAACCTAAACCGGCTCTGGAAGCATCGCAATACACCATAAAACCATCAATACCGTCAGGCAAAGTTAACACAGGGGCTTAAGTGAGTCGAGTCTTCAACTCCTGAAAACTCTTCTCGCAAGATTTGGACCACAGGAACTTCACTTTTTTTTTGGGTCAAACGGATTATAGGAGACGCAATAGATGAAAAACCTTCAACAAAACGATGACAATAACCAGCTAGACCCAAGAAACTTTGGATATCAGAAGGAGAAATAGGTCTAGGCCAACTCTTTATAGCCTCTATCTTTTGAAGATCAACTCTAATACCTTCGGAAGAAACAACATGACCCAAGAAGGCTACAGAGTTCATCCAGAACTCACACTTACTGAACTTAGCATACAACCGATAAGTTTGAAGAGGTTCCAACACGATTCGGAGATGATCCGCATGATCACCCTCACTTCGGGAGTAAATAAGAATATCATCAAGGAACACTATTACAAATAAATCCAGATATGGTCAGAATACATGGTTCATAAGATCCATGAAAACCGCTGGAGCATTAGTTAACCCGAAAGACATCACTAGAAATTCAAAATGACCATAACGGGTTTGGAAGGCTGTCTTGGGGATATCACATTCCCTAACCTTAAGTTGGTGATAACCGGATCTGAGGTCTATCTTCAAAAAGTAGCTCGCACCTTGCAATTGATCAAATAAATTATCAATTCGAGGAAGCAGATATTTATTCTTGATAGTAACCCTATTAAGCTGCCAGTAATCAATACACATCCGTAAAGAACCATCTTTCTTATGCACAAACAGGACAGGTGTACCCTACAGGGACACACTAGGTCTGATAAAGCTTTTGTTTAAAAGATCTTTCAATTGCTCCTTCAACTCTTTAAGTTTCGCGGGAGCCATGCGATACAGAGGAATAGAAATAGGCTGAGTATCGAGAAGAAGGTCAATCCCGAACTTTATCTCTCTATCAAGAGGTACTCCAGGGAGATCTTCCAAAAAGATATCAAGAAACTCATTAACAACATTAATTAACTGAATGGTCGGGGTTTCAGACTTAGTGTCTTTAATCCGAACCAAATGGTGGATGCAACCCTTGGAAATCAAATTCCTAGCTTTGAGATAGGATATGAAATGACCCATAGGAATCACAGAACTCTCAGACCACTTGAGGATCAGTAAACTGAAACTTGACCACACGAGCAAGACAATTAATAGACGCATAGCATGAGTGAAGCCAATCCATACCCAGAATGATATCAAAGTCAACCATATCTAGCTCAATCAAATTAGCATACATAACCTGATGAAAGACAGTAATGGGACCTTTTTTATACACCCGCTTAGCAATGACAGACTCTTCTACCGGAGTAGAAACCAAAATAGGCTAAGAAATTAGTTCAGGATCCATTTCAAAATTTACAGCAACCAGAGGTGTCACATAAGAAAAACTCGAACCGGGGTCCATCAACACATAGACATCAAAATAAAAAACATGGAGCATACCAGTGACAACATCGGGAGAGTCCTCTTGCTCCTGATGAGGTGGTATAGCATAGAAATAATTCTGGCATTGACCGCCAGCAGTACTAGATGAAGCATCCTGAGGAGGAACTGGATGAGCTGCAGGAGGCGGGGCACTGGTAGCCTGACTCTGGGGAAGGGCATCACAACTCCGCTTTCTGGCATACAGGAAGTCTCTAAGTATGTGGCCCAACTTGCCACAACCAAAACAGCCCCGCTGCCCCATATAACAGTCCCCAAAATGGTCTTTACTACACTTAGCACACGAAGGAGAATGAGGCCGATTGCTTACACTGTCTTGAGACCTGGAAGGTACCGATCTATTCTTGAGCTCCTACCTGCCCTGATATACGGGAGCACTAGCTGAGGAAGGCGTAGGTATAAATAGACATCTCTGAAATTGAGGGCGACTCCCTTCGAAGAATCTAGTCTGACCAGACCTCTGTTGCTCCAATATGACTTTCTTAATCCCTCTTACTCTTTCTCTTTCCTTTATATTGTCTGACTTAATCTGTTGGGCATGAATCATTAACCTAGGAAGATCAATCTCCCTATTGATCATAGTAGATCTACATTCTTTCACCACATAACTCGACACCCCAGTTAGAAACTTGCTCATACTAGTCCTCGAGTCAGCCATCATATTGGGAGCATACTTTGATAGATGATTAAACTTAAGACAATACTCCTTAACCGACATTGTGCCTTGTTTAAAATTCATAAACTCCTCTATCTTAGCTTCCCATAACTGAAAAGGAAAGAATCTATCCAAGAAAGCATCTTGGAATAATTGCCAAGTCACCATAGCGGTATCTTTCTCTCTACCCTTATTCCACATCTGCATCCAGTCATAAGCAACATCCTTCAACCGATAAGAATCCAGCTCCATACTTTCTTCCTTGGTCACGTTCATAATCTATATAATTTTCTATATTTCATCAATATGCATCTGCGGGTCCTCATTGCTCTTGACCCATAAAACTCTGGCGTATTCGTCCGTATAAAGTCACGAATTTGTGCTGCTGCCAAATTATTTTCATGCGGAGGTGGAGCGTTGGCCTGAGTATTGGCGGTAACTGCCTGGGCTAGCGTCTGAAAAGATGCTCAAAATTCGGCATGGGATACCATCTCATGTAATGGATCAACGGGTTGAGGTTAGTTGCTATTTCCGCGAGCTCGACGTGGAGGCATTTTCTATCATAACAATGCATGAATTAATAGTAGAAGGAAATAGTTGTAAGCATGATAGACTCTTGTAGAAAGAAAGAAATGACTTTTCCTAGAACGTCCTGAAGCCACTTAATCATAGGTGTGGCGTAATGCGGCTTGTCAGACTCCATAGGACTCTTCACAAACTTAGGCTTTGATACCAAGTTTGTTACACCCCGAAATATCATCCCGAGATGCCACACGGTGACCAAGGCTACACATAACCTCAAGCTAACCCTTTAAGCCAAAACACTACCCTTGGGTTCCAACACAATAACATAAATGCTACACTAAGGATATATATATAAGTACCTATCATATCACATCGTACATGGCACGGAATATTGTTAGACTGTACATATATGGAATGTGTATACACAAACCAACCCAATAATACACTGGTCTGATATAGCCTCTATACAGCAAAATCAACGAGCCATTGGGACAAACCCCCAACTGACTCAATAGACCAAAGGGATCACAAAAAACAGTACCAAAAATAGCAACTTGGTCCTCGAACCATGAGGACTCACCACTGAAGGAACGTAGATGCGGGACTCGGATATCACTGTCGCGGCTGCGGCTGAGTACCTGAACCTACATCATGGTAAGAATGTAGCTCATAGAGAAATATGTGGGTCAGCATAAGATACGTAATGAGTATGTGGGGGCGCATGTAAAATATAAATAATATCATAAATTTCGTAAAAACGTACATACGGACCATAATGACACACCTGGCTTGAGTGACATTGAATCATGCAACTTATAACATCTTAGATAGGAAATGTAGGAGAAAAACCTCATAAATCATTATAGATCATCATAGGCAACTTGACTTACCACATCAAAACTCGGAGTGACTCGGTATTTCAATAAACATGACTCTATGGACAGGGGAGTTTTCTATAACCGACAACCCCACGTGAGCTACGTGGAATACCAACGTTTGAAGCCCCTGTTGGCGGGAGCGTCATACTCTTTGCCAGGAAGTACAACCTTAGAACTGTAATAATCACAATCGGGCTCTCTGGCCAATAATATCATCATCAAACAACCCTACGGTGGCACATAGGTTTAGGGAAATACCAAATTTCCCTCTCGGTGCTAAGTACTACTCCCTGACAAGCTCAGAACGCATTAGGAAATCCACCACAACATCACAAGGGTCTATCATAAAGACCAAATCAAATCTTTTTCTCATTTATCAAATCATATCAATTTGTGGATTCCTAACTCAACACATTTTAGCTTAAAACATTTTAATCTTCCTCAACATCAACAAGGTATCAATGCATTGAAACATAACCGACTTGACATTTGGACAAGGATATGCAGACTCAATACATAATATTTTCAATAATTTAACTCATCAAAACCATCCGAAAAATACCAAGACTCATTGCAACTTCAATATCAATATTTCTCAATTTGCCATCCAACTCTCATTTAAAGGTACTTGAGACATCAACCCACAGTAGGGATATAGAATTTCCAATATCAATTATAAATTCATAATAAGGAAATAGTGGAATGATAGCATAAATCAAGGCTTAACAAATTAAATCATCATACTCTCATAATCAAATACTTTTTGGACATAATTCCATCTCAACATCATACACATATCAGATGACATAATCCCATAGCTCATGGACAATAATATAAGATATAAAATCATATTTCCAATTGATGGTAAAACATGTAAAATCTCATGTCAATGTAATTCAACAAAAATACCGGGCACAAGATCGAAAGAATAATCTTGTTCGAAGCCCCAAATACCTAAAAATGGAAGATGAATATGAACATCCGACTCTGAAACTTTATTCACAAAAATAAAGAGTGCTTCTCGAAGCCCTTAACATGATCAAATGGAATCCCAAATCAATTTAAAATTTCTATGGTTCAATCAAGAGACATAGAAGGATGAAATTTGGAGTAGTAGGGTTGGGGTTTGAGCCTTAGGAAATTTTGGAGAAAAATGAGCTATAGAATGCTCTTAATGGACTTAAATCTATGGTTTACCTGGATGGATTGGAGTGGGAATGACCAAAATACCCTTAAAAATCAAATAATGTCAAATCGGTCCTTTGGTGGACTGTTTTGATAGGATAAAGTAGATCGACCATAACGTTTCTCTCCGATGGCCAAATTGGATGAAACCAATTTCATTGGAAAGAGGAATTTCAGATATTTCTATTAATATATAGTAGCTCACCCATATCATTTTGTACAAGGAGTTATGATCGTTTGAAGTTGACCCTAAAATTCGCCTGGGCTCAGTATTTTTTTTCTTGCACATTTACTCATTGCTCGAGTGTCTATTTTGGATGAGACATATATCGTTGGAAAGATTATTCGATGCTCTATATGATGACAGATCACATATCCAGTAATTCCACACAGAAAAATTATTAATCACAATAAAGAACAGAATTCAACACATTTTCGTCCTAGATGTCAACGAAAAATTTTTCTGGGGCATCACACCCCAACTAACCCCGACTACTAAAAATAATACTGAAATACTGAAAACAACTATGTACTCAAACTATGAGGACTCACCACTACACTGACTACTAAGGGTGCTCTGGAGCCCGTGCGTATGAACCTATGATATAAGACATCATAGCGTAAAAGAAAAGCATGAGTTACCACTTTGAATGTTCTGGTATGCTCAGTGAGGTAGGCTGAAGTGCATGGGTTCTCATGTATGAACAATAGTATCTGAATAACATAAGTATGACTAAATGAAAGTATATGTATATGAAGACTATACTAAGATCATAATAACACCGAATACTGGATTACTGGTAACTGAATGACTATATCTGGTAGTCTTGATTACGTGGAACTATACTGAGTCCCGTACTGAGCTGAGTGGCTGTGCTTGGTAGTCTTGAATCTGTGGAACTAAACTGAGTTCCATACTGAGATTGAATATGAAATTGAGACTGTGGGAAGTAATCATCTAACAGGCATTCCCCTTCTCTTACTGATTTGGGGTCTAATAACCCTAATTGGAAGGGTGTCAATACCATGCCACGGGTAAGCAAAAGTGCTGAGTCACCCTTATCTGGCAGGTACTCTGAATGAGAATAGTGGTACCCTCAACTGGAAGGTAGATCACCTCATTAACCCCCAACTGACAGGTTGATGTCTCCACCTATGCTGGCTATGCAGTTCTGGAACGCAAGGACCACTTTTAAGTAGTTCACCCTCTACTGGCAGGTGAGTCCCCATCCCTGGGCACACTCGGTGTTGAATCCTACTCCCAACTAAATAGACACTGGACTGAATTCTTAACTGTACTAGGCTAGACTGAACTGCTACTGATCGTACTGTATAACTGAATAGTACTGAGTTCACTGAGTTTTGTGGACTGACGTAATTTCACTGAGTTTTGTGGACTGACGTAATACTACTTAATTGCGTTAACTGACTAAATTCTACTGATTGAGACATGACTAATTCTACTCTGTGACTAACCATGGCTCTAGACAAGAAACTAAATTATCGGGTATTAAATACCCCTAGGACTTGATAGCATAAACTTAAAAGACGTGACAAAATCTTGAGACATGGTAATTACTACTCAGTCATCATTCATTCATTGGGCATTCAAGCAAATAATTGCATGATATGAACTTGCATACATGCTAACATGATATAATTTCACTATTCAACTCGTGTGGACAATTCATCAAACACTTGTGGGGCATAATATATACACATAATACTAACACAACATGTAGGAATCATGATTCAATTTTAATTATACAATTCTAAGAGTTTCAACATATATTCACATAATAAAGCACACATATCAATTAACTCTACATAAATCTTGCAATAAATAATGAATACACTTTAATTCAAATCATGGAAATCATGAAATCACTCTACATGAACTTTAAAAGAGTTTCTTAGCTTCCAAGGGTGGAAGGAACCCTTGGATGAACACTTCATACACCTATGGTTCTGTTCTTGATCAAATTGGAGAATGAATGAGTATAATTGCTCTCCAAAAGGCTTAATTTCGTGTTTTAGGGGCTGAAGGCGTGGGAAAAGACCTAAATAACCCCAACTGAATGCGATATCCAATGCACCACATCGAGTCCGTGTTGGTTCACTGAAATTTATATTGAAGCTGGGGAAAAACAATCATATTGACGCATTGAGATCACACTGATCCACTCTTTTGGGCTCTCAAACATGATCTAAATAAGGTCCAAAAAATCCAAAACTTATTCGAAAACACCTTTTAACATTCCTGATCATGAATTAACTCAAATATCAACATTTAATAGATGTAAAGGTCGCAAAATAAGATTGCCAACTTTTGAAGGCTAAAATAACACTAAGTTTGAATACTTATCTACAATATTCTAAGTCTGGCACCCCTTTTCAAGCCTAAAGGACTAATTTAAGCGAAGAATTTTGCGGGTTCTTACAATGAGGTAGGCTGATATGCATGGTTTCATGTGCATGAGTAATAATTGACTGAATGATTAGCATAAAGTACTGAATAGTATGTATGAAATATGTAAATACTGAGAATGCATAACCAAGTATAAAACATGTCCTGAATATAAACTATAAACAAAAATCTGATAACTGAATAACTGATATTTATATGCTATAGTTAAGAAAAACTAATACTAAATTACTGGTTGATTACTGGACTAAGATTGTGGGAAGTATCATCTAATTTATATGCCCCAATATGAGAAAATTAGGGTCCAATCTGTGACCCCAGTTGGGAGGGTGTCAGTACCATGCCACAGGTGCTAACACTGGCTGTGTGGATCCACTAATATGTTCTCCTGAAAGACTAAGGGTGTCAAGGCTAAACTGACGGGTGATCCCTATGAGGTAGTCAAGCCTAAAATTGATGGGTGACTTCTCATATCCTACACCAGCTATGTAGTTTTGGAGTAAAGAGACTGCTACTAACGACTCTAAATATCTGAAGGGGAAGCCTCCATCCCTTCACTCCCTCAGTGCTAAATCCTACTCCCAACTGAACTAACTCATAATATTAGACTGTTCTAAGTTTAACTGACTATGATAACTGACTAAACTGATAATACTCGTAACATATTTTTGAAACTATTCTGAAGATACTAAGACTAAGTAAACAACTATGTTTTGGGGTATTCATAACCCCCAGGACTCAATAGTGATAATAGCAAGATAGTACTAAAACTTTGGGGATATAATATGAAAGAATTGTTCAAAATTCATCTTGTAAGCATTTCATCAAACACTTGTAATGCATGGTTTAAGCTAAGCATGGGAATAGATAAAAGCTAGTAGTAATAGTATAATTTCAACACTAACATCACTAATTATGAATTAAATCAGTGACCAATAACTTTTAAACATGTGGGGTTTAATAACCACAACAATTTCATGTAAACATGGTATAGAATCAAAGTTCACAGGAATTCATGGTTTAAATCACAATAACTTGTAAAGATCACAACTTTGAATTTAAATTTCATACTTGAACTCTATGGGTTGAAGGGGCCCATGGATGAACATTTAACATCCTAGGTTGATGAATTCATGAGAGTTCTTAGGGTTTTTCTTAGGAATTGAGCATAAATCTTAAAGGCTAAGGTTTGTTATTAAGAGAAGATTAGTTTCTTGTAGAGGAATTATGAGTAATGGGGAACATAATGACCCTTTAGGGTTTTAATTTCGTGTTTTGGATGAGTTTAGGGCCTTGCAAAAAGACCAAACGGTCCTTGGAAAATTAAATCGCGAAACTAAAAATCCTAATTTTACATGCCAGTGTGACGTACTGCTTATCGTGTCATGCCACTGGAAAAGGACAATCCATATTTTGTCCAATGGCGTAACGCGGTCCTATTGCATTGTGTCACTGGAAAAAGACAATTCCAAACTGGAACCTTGGCGCGACACAGCTCCATTGTGGTACCACATTGAACATGAATTTTATGCTAGGCGTGACGTGGCGTTATCATGGTGTTCCACTGAAAAAGGAAGAATGTGAATTTGGCCATCACCATGACTTGGCCTTATTGCATTGGGCTACTGCTTTTCACTAAAAGTTCCATAACACCTCACCCGAGTATCGTATTTAGGTGAAATTAGTATCATTAGAAAGCTAATTCAATTTTGTATAGTTTGGTGGGTCTTGAGATGGAAAATTCTTAGTAGGACAAAAGATATTGTCATTTGAAGTTGACTATCACAATATTCTTCTAACAAATTCAATCGGTAAGGGATATTTTGATTCGCCTAATAGCTGGGATTTATTTGAGGCCTTAATATACATCAAACTCACTCGAAAAATTATGAAGGTACCATAAGATACTTTGCATGAGCTTGGAGCATGACTCTAACATTGGTTTGGATTTTTGGGTGTTAGAATATCTCCCCCTTGGGAATATTCATCCTTCAATGAGACTAGTTAAGCTGAAAACACTGAGGAACTGAGATTACATGCAGAATATACATAATGAAAATATGATTCCATGACTGAGTCTGAATATGACATATGACTGAACTAGTTTTGTTAATGCATGCCTGATATGAGAGAAATATGCAGTTGAAACTGAGCATGGAAAAGAGAAATTCTAAGAAGATTGTTACCTTACGCTGAATCTGAATTTACGGAGAAAAGATGAGGGTTCTTGGCCCACGTATCTCCTTTTGCTTCCCAAGTGGCTCCCTCAATGTACTACTTTTGCCAAAGAACATTGACTAAGAGAATTTCTTTGTTTCTTAGTCTGCAAGTCTGATGATCGAGGATCTCGAATGGTACCTCCTCGTAAGAGAGACTATTCTGAATATCTATACTCTCTACAGGGACTACAACTGCTGGGTCACCTATGCACTTCTTTAGCAAGGAGACATGAAACATTGGGTGCACTGAAGCTAGGTCTGCAGGCAACTCAAGCTCATAAGCCACCTTCTCAAAATGACTCAGAACTCTGTAAGGGCCAATATATCAAGGACTAAGTTTCCCCTTCTTACCAAACCTCTTTTCTCCCTTCATGGGAGAGATATTAAGATATATGAAATAACCAATATCAAACTCAAGGTCTTTCTTTCTCACATCTGCATATGATTTTTGTTGGCTCTAGGCTTCCTTGAGACTCTCCCTGATCAACTATACTTTCTCTAAAGTATCAAATACCAAATTAGTCCCCACTACCATAGCCTCACCTACTTCAAACCAACCAATTGGAGATCTATATCTCGTTTCATAAAGAGCCTCAAATAGAGCCATTTGAATGCTGGAATGATAGCTGTTATTATATGTGAATTTAATCAAAGGCAAGTAGTTATCCTAATTTCCCTTAAAGTCAACAACACACGCCATCAATATATCCTCAAGGGTCTAAATAATCTATTTTGCCTGACCATCTATCTGAGGGTGGAAGGTTGTACTGAGGTGAACTTAGTACCAAAACACTTCCGAAAGCTTTCCAAAAGTAAGAGGTAAACTGAGTACCCTTATCTGATATGATAGATAGTAAAACACCGTGCAACCTGCCAAATCTCTAATATTGAGCTTGGAATAGTCCTCAGCTGAATAAAAAGTATGGACAGGTAAGAAATAAGCTGATTTGGTCATCCTGTCCATAATGACCCAAATTGAATTATGCTGCGAACGAGTACGAGGTAAACCTGTCACAAAGTCCATGTTCACTTCCTCCCACTTCTAAGTGGGAAGACTAAACTCCTGCATAGACCCACTGGGCTTTTGATGTTCAATATTAAGATGCTGGTAAGTGGAGCACTTAGCTACAATATCTGCGATATCCCTTTTCATCCCACTCCACCAATAGATTTCCTGTAAATCGCGGTATATCTTTGTGGTACCTTGATAAATCGAGTAACACACCATGTACTTCTGATACCAAGTTTGTAATGCCCCAAGAGTACACCCTGGGCACCACATGGTTTACCTTGACAACATAACACACCATCTCCCCCTTGGGAAAAGACCTCTACTTTCTGATCTTTGACTGACTCCTTCAGCTACACTATACTAGGATCCTTATCTTACTTCTCTTTCACTTCGGCAACCAAAGAAGATTCTGAACTATTTTGAACCCAAATACTATCCTTAGCTGACTCAACCAAATGAACACCTAATCTAGCAAGCTGATGAACTTCTATAACTAAATTTTTCTTATCACCCTCAACATTAGCAACACTACCCGTAGACATTCTACTTAGAACATCTGCCACTACATTGTCCTTGTTCGGGTGATATAAAATACTCATATTATAATTTTTCAATAGTTCTAACCATCTCCTCTGGCTCAAATTCAAATCCTTCTACGAAAACACATACTACAAACTTTTGTGACCTGTGAACACATCGATATGCACCCCATACAAATAATGCCTCTAAATCTTTAAGTCAAACACAACAGCTGCTAACTCAAGAATATAGGTAGAATAATTTATCTCATGGGGCTTAAGTTTTCTAGAGGCATAGGCCATAACCTTACCCTTTTGCATCAAAAAACACCCCAAACTAACTCTGGAAGCATCACAGTACACAAAAAACCCATTTGAACCATCTGGCAATGTCAAAACTGGGGTTCTGATGAGTCGAGTCTTCAACTTCTGAAAACTCTTCTCACAGGAATCTGACCACTGAAACTTAACTTTATTCTAAGTCAATTTGGATATGGGGGATGCAATAGATGAGAATCCTTCAAAAAATCTCCGGTAATAGCCATCAAAACCCAAGAAACTCCTGATATCTGATAGAGAAATGGGTCTGGGCTAGTTTCTCACTGCTTCGGTCTTTTGGGGATCAACTTTAATTCCATCACCAAAAATAATATGGCCAAGGAAAGCTACTTATCTTAGCTAAAATTCACACTTACTAAATTTAGTGAACAACTAGTGGGCTGTAAGAGTCTCCAATATTATTCTAATGTGGTCTGCATGATCATTTTCATTATGGGAATAGACAAGAATGTCATCAATGAAGGCTATGATGAACATGTCCAAGTACTTCTTGAACACTCGGTTCATCAAATCCATGAAGGCTATTGGGGCATTCGTGAGACCAAAGAACATAACTTGAAACTTGAAATGACCATACCGAGTTTTGAAAGTTGTTTTCAGAATGTCATATTCTCTAACTCTGAGCTAATAATAGCCAAATCTGAGATATATCTTAGAAAAATAACTGGCACCCTAAAGTTGGTCAAACAATTCATTAATTATGGGAAGTAGGTATTTGTTTTTGATTGTGACTTTGTTCAACTGATGGTAGTCAATACACATTCTAAGAGAACCATCTTTTTATGCACAAATAGAACTGGTGTGCCTCACGGGGAAATACTAGGCCTGATGAATCCCTTATCTAGGAGATCTTTCAAATATTTTTTCAAGTCTTTGAGTTCATCTGGAGCCATTATATATGGTGGAATAGAGATAGGCTGAGTATTTGGAAGAAAATCTATTCTGAAGTTAATTTCCCTTTCTAGAGGAACTCCGAGAAGATCTTCGGGGAACACATCTGGAAATTCCCTCACTACTAAAAATGACTCAAGATTTGGAGTCTCAGAATTAGATTCTCTGAATTAGAAAAGATAATAAATACACCCATTGTATATCATTTTTATCACCCTAAGGTACGAAAAAAGCTGACCCTTAAGCGTTGTAGTACTACCCCTCCATTCAAGGACTGGTTCATTTGGAAACTGAAAATGAACTACTCTGTTTTTGCAATAAACTAAAGTATACCATGCGTGGATCCAATCTATGTCAAGAATGATGTCAAAATCCATTATCCCTAACTCCAAAAGATCAACTGAAGTGACTTTCTGAGATATTATGATCGGACAGTTCTTGTATACCTGCCTGGCTAAAATAGAAACACCTACTGGGTTAGACACTAAAAATAGCTCTGGTAAGATTCCAGGACTTACTCTGAAGTTGAAGGCTATGTAAGGAGTTACAAATGAAAGAGAAGCTCCAGGGTCTATGTAATACCCCAATTTTGCACCCCAGACATCACATAGTGCTCATAATCTCGAAGGACCACAAGATAACCCATGACTGGTACCTATTACAATATTTGAATAATAATAATAATAACATGTAGAAATTAGGATGATATTGCCATAAGATTCATATCTGAACATCTGTTTGAAATAATCTAGTCTGATAAGCCTCTAATTGAACTATCTTAAAGTGGGGTTGATGGGACAAGCCCCCAACTAACTCCAATAACTGAAAAATATATTGAATACTAAAATATCAACTTTGTCCTAAAACTATGAGGACTCACCACTAAGTCTGCTATGGATGGGCTAGACTACTAAGTGCGATTAGGAGCCCGTGCGTCTAAACCTATGATATAAGATATCATAGCACAAAAGAAAGATATGCATCAATACTTTGAATATACTAGTATGCCAAGTGAGGTAAGGCTGAATGCCTGGGTTCATATGCATAAATAATAACTGGCTGAGTAACATAAATATAACTGAATGAGAGTACATGTATACGTGAGACTACAGTATATATATTGATTACGCAATACTATGCACATAACTACGCATGTTGTAACTGAGATCATATTAATGCTGGATACTGAGTTCTGATAACTGATAACTAAATGACTGATATTTGAGTTTACAGATCACTGAATTACTGTTAGTTGAGAGATTGTATCTGATAGTCCTAATTCTGTAGAACTAAATTGAGTTCTATGCTGAGCTGGGTAACTATATCTGACTGTCTTGGTTCTGTAGAACTGAACTGAGTTCTACACTAAGACTGAAACTAAAATTAAGAGAGGTAATCATCTAATCGACATGCCCCTCTCTGAACTGATTGGGGTCCAACCTGTAACCCCAGCTGGAAGGACATCAGTACCATGCCACGGGTAAAGACAAGTGTTGAGTCACCCTCATCTGGTAGGTGCTCTAAATAAGAATGGTGGTACCCTCAACTGGTAGGTAGAACACCTTACCAACCCTCAACTAGTAGGTTGATGTCTCAACTTACGCTGGCTATGTAGTTCTGGAATGCAAGGATTGCTTCTAAGGATCATACCCTCTACTAGCAGGTGAGTCCCTATCCTTGGGTTCACTCGGTGTTGAATTCTACCCTAACTTAATAGACACTGAACTAATTTCTAAATTGTACTAGGCTGGACTAAACTATTACTGATCGTGTTGTCTAACTGAACTGAATTGAGTTTACTGGGTCCTGCTGACTGATGGAATACTATTAAGTTCTGAACTAAATACTGAACTAAGACTGTGATTGATTAATGAGTACTACTGTTCATGACGCTACTGAAACTATTCTATAACTACTATAACTCCAGGTAAGCAGCTAGATTTTCGGGTATTGAGTACCCCCAAGACTCGATAGCAGAAAAAGTAGAGCATGGCATAAACTTGAAAAATATAAGAATGTTCACTTACTCACAACTTGTTCATAGTGGCATTTAATCAAACACTTGTAAGATATAAGCTTGCATATATGCTAGCATGTCATGATTTTCACATTTCATTCATATGAGCAATGTATCAAGCACTTGGGGAACATAATCTATATACATGATACTAAACAACATGTAGGCATCATAATTTCAAATCCCAATTAAAAAATCAAGGTCTTTTAACATGAATTCACATGATACTACACGCATGATAAATAATTTCACACAAAACTTGAAATAAATGATTGATTTGAACACAATTAACATCATAATCTTGAATACACTTAAATCCCACATAGAATTCATGAAATCAATTAACTTGTAGTTTATAAGAGTTTCTTGAACTCCAAGGGTGGAAGGAAAACCTTGGATGAATACTTCACATAAGAGTTTCGTGAAGACTGATGGTTTGTTCTTAAAGATTTGCTCTTGAAATTAAAAGCCCTTGGGTTTGTTCTTGAGTAAATTTGAGAGAATTTGAAACAAAGTTGCAATTTAGCCTCTAGGGTCATTTGATTTTATGTTTTGGGGATGAAAATGGGTGGGATAATGACCCAAATACCTCTCTGGATACAGGATTTTAATGACTGAAAACATGTCCAGTGACGCGCTGCATCTATGGCATCAACACGATAACCAACGCACCGCATCAACATTGCATTGGTTGGCTGAAATTGTACTGAAAGCTGGTGGAAATTATCTGTCAAAGCAATGGGAGATGCGATGCATTGAGATCGTATCAACCCACTATTCTGGTCACCTAAACATGGTTCAACGAGGTCCAAAAAATCACAAACTCATCCGAAGTGACCTACTGACATTCCTAACCATGAATCAACCTAAAACTATATATTTTAAGGTCATAAGGGTTGTAAAAATAGGACTACCAACTTATGAAGGCTAAAATAATTTTAAGTGTAAACACTTAGCTGAAATTTCTAAGTCTGAGACCTCTTTTCAAGCTCTAAAGGACTGAGTTAAGATTAGGATTTTTTTTGTGGGGTCTTACAATATCTCCCCCTTGGGAACATTCATCCTCTAATGAAACTGCCTAAGCTAAGAAACACTGATAGACTGAGCTTACACCCAGAATATGCATATCTGATGCATGAAATACATAACTGAAACTACTGATAAGCTGAGTTTTCAAACTGAATATGCATATATGATGCATGAGTACATGGTTGAACTGTTTCATGAATGCATGACTATCATGAAGATGATATGCAACGATAATGAATACCAAATTTGTAACTGTAACTGAACATGGAACTGAGAAAATCTAAGGAAGACTATTACCTTGAGTTGAGTCTGAGTTTGCAGAGAAGAGGTGAGGATACTTGGTTTGCTTATCTTCTTTTTCATCCCATGTACCTCCCTCAATGAACTGATTCTGCCAAAGAACTTTGACTAGAGGGACTTCTTTGTTCCTCAGTCTATGAACCTGAAAATCAAGAATTTCGACTAGGATTTCCTCATAAGAGAGGTTGTTCTAAAAATCTATACCTTCTATAGGGACTACAACTGTTGGGTCTCTTATGCACTTCTTTAGCAAGGAGACATGAAACACTGGATATAATGAAGCTAAGTCTAAAGGCAACTCAAGCTCGTAAACTACCTTTCCAAAATGGCTGAGAATTCGGTAAGGACCAACCTATCGGGGATTGAGGTTCCCCTTATTGCAAAACCTCTTTATTCCCTTCATAGGAGAGATTTTCAAATAAAAATAATCACTAATGTCAAACTTGAGATCCTTCCTTCACACATCTGTATACCACTTTTGTTAGCTCTGACTATTTTAAGCCTTTTCCTAATCAACTGAACTCTTTATAAGGCATCAAATACCAAGCCAGGCCCTAACACTGCATCCTCACCTACTTCAAACCAACCAATGGGAGATCTATATCTCCTCCCATAACGTGCCTCAAACGGAGCCATCTGAATGCTAGAATGATAACTGTTATTATATGTGACTCAATCAAGGGAAAATGGTCATTTCAACTACCCTTAAAGTTAATGGCACATGCCCTTAACATATCTTCTAGAGTCTAGATAGTCCTTTCTGGTTGACCATCTTTCTGGGGGTGGAAGGTTGTACAGAGGTGAACTTAGGTACCTAGACCCTTTTGGAAGGCTTTCCAAAATTGAGAGGTGAACTAGGTACCTCCATCTGAGATAATGGATAATAGAACTCCATGCAATCTGACCAACTCTCTTATATAGAACTTAGCGTAATCCTCAGCTGAATAAGAGGCATGAACTAGTAAGAAGTGAGCTGATTTGGTCATCCTATCTACAATGACCTAAATAGAATCATGCTGATGACAAGTATGAGGCAAACCCATCACAAAGTCCATGTTCACTTCCTCCCACTTCTATATAGGAATACTGAACTCTTACATGGAACCACTAGGTTTTTGATAATCGATCTTAACCTGCTGACACATCGAGCACTTAGCTACAAACTCTAAAATATCTCTCTTTATCCCACTCCACCAATAGATCTCCAACAAATCACGATATATCTTAGTGGCCCTTAGATGAATAGAGTAACGTGCACCATGTGCTTCTGGAAGAATTCGTTGCCTCAAGTCATCTATACCTGACACACATAACCGACCCTGGCAACGTAACACACCATCTTCCCCTTGGGGGAAACCTTTACCTTCTGATCTCTAACTGGCTTTTTCAATGTGACTAGATTGGAATCTCTATCCTGCTTTTCCTTTACTTCAGAAACCAAAGATAATTCTGAACTAATCTGTACCCATACACTTCCCCCTGCTGAATTGACTAAGCGGTCACCTAGTCGGGTAAGATGATGGACTTTCTGAACTAATTTCTTCTTATTATCCTCCACGTGAGAAACACTACCCATGAACATCCTACTGAGAGCATCATCCACTACATTGGCCTATCCCGGGTGATACAAAACGCTCATGTTGTAGTCTTTCAACAACTCTAACCACCTTCTCTGACGTAGGTTCATATCTTTCTGAGAAAACACATACTGCAGGCTCTTTTGGTTTGTGAACACATCCATATGTACCCTATACAAATAATGCCTCCAAATCTTTAAGGCAAAAACAATAGCTGCTAACTTAAGATCATGAGTTAGATAATTCTTTTCATGGGGCTTAAGCTATCTAGAGGCATAGGCTATGAACTTACCTCTCTGCATTAAAACACACCCCAAACTAAATCTGGAAGTATCACAATATACCAAAAACCTGTCTGAGCCATCTGGTAAAGTCAAAACAGGGGCTGTTATGAGTCTAATCTTGAACTCCTGAAAACTCTTCTCACAAGAATCTCACCACTAGAATTCAACTTTCTTCTGAGTCAATCTGGACATGGGAGATGCAATAGATGAGAATCCCTTGACAAACCATCGATAATAGCCAGCCAAACCCAAGAAACTCCTGATATCTAATAGAGAGATGGGTCTGGTCTAGTTTCTTACTACTTCGATCTTTTGAGGATCCACTCTAATGCCATCTTCATAAACTAAATGGCCAATAAAAGCTACTGACCTTAGCCAAAATTCATATTTACTGAATTTGGTGAATAACTGATAGGCTCTGAGGGTCCATAATACTATTCTGAGATGGTCTACATGATCATGTTTACTAGTGGAGTAGATAAGAATGTCATCTATGAAGACTATGATGAACATGTCCAAGTAATGCTTGAACACACGGTTCATCAAGTCCATGAAGACTGTTGGGGAATTGGTAAGACCAAAGGACATGACTAAGAATTCAAAGTGGCCACACTGAGTTCTGAAAGCTATTTTTGAAATGTCACATTCTCTGACTCTGAGCTGATGATAGCCTGATCTAAGGTCTATATTAGAGAAGTAACTGGCACCCTGAAGTTGGTCAAATAAGTCCTTGATTATGGGAAGTGGATACTTGTTCTTGACCATAAATTTATTTAGCTGATGGTAGTCTATACACATCCTGAAAGAACCATCTTTCTTAGGCACGAATAGAACTGTTGAACCCCACAGGGAAATACTGGGTCTGATAAACCCCTTATCTAGGAGATATTTCAACTATTCTTTTAACCCTTTGACCTCTGTAGGTGCCATTCTATATGGCGGAATAGCTATGGGCTGAGTATCTGGAAGAAGGTTAATTTGAAGATTAATTTCCCTTTCGAAAGAAATCCTAGGAAGATCTTTGGGAAACACATCAGGAAATTCACATGCTATTGATACTTACTCCAGATTAGGGGTCTCTGAACTAGAGTCTTGAACTCAAATAAGATAATAGACACATCCCTTAGATATTATTTTTCTCTCCCTAAGGTAAGAAATAAGCTGACCCCTAAGTGCTGAAGTATTATCCCTCCACTTAAGGACAGGTTCATTTGGAAACTGAAAATGGACAATTCAGTTTCTGCATTCAACTGAAGTATATCATGAATGAAGCCAATCCATGTTGAGAATGACATCAAAATCTATCATCTCTAACTCTACTAAGTCTGCTGAAGTGACTTTCTGGGATACCATAACTGGATAGTTCTTGTATACCCATTAGGCTATGATAGATTTACCCATTGATGTAGATACTGAGAAGGGCGATACTTTGATTTTGAGACTGACTCTAAAGTTAACAGCTAGATAAGGAGTTACAAAGGACAAAAAAGCTCCTGCATCTAGCAAAGTATAAATGTGCAAATGATAAACTTGTAACATACCAGTGACCATATCAGAAGAACTTTCCTAATCTTATTGGGACTAAAGTTCTTAAAGCTTGTTTCGGTGCTGCCTACTGGTGGCACTGGAAGCGGCACCCTACTAATTTGGGTAACCGGACTCAGCTGAAGAACGATTATACTAACCTTGAGAACCTGACTGAAGACATTCTCTGACCTTATGGCCTAGCTTGTCACATCCAAAAGATACATCACTGCTAGCCCTGCAGACACCCTGGTGTTTTCTGCCATATTTCTGGTAAAAAAGGTTTGTTCGGGAACTACTAATACTACCCTAAGGTTTAGGGCCTGGTGTCCTATCTTTATTGTCATCTCTAAATTTTGGCACTAGAGCACCGGCAGAGGATGGAGCTGGAGACCTGTTTTGATTTATAGAATCTTTTTTTTGTAATCAGTTCCACAAAGATTGTTTTTTTTCTAATATAGAGATGATGTAACTTGAATTTCTTATTTAACCTAATGAAAATTTTCTAACCTTTTATATCGGGTTCTTATGGCACCCCATGGTCTAAAATATATGATTTTCTAACCTTCTAAATATGGTCCTAGTTATGAAATTTTTCCTCTTATTAATTAACATTATTGAATGATTTTCTTAATAGGAGAGTCAAAACCTAAAAATATTGACCTAAAATAGACCTAATGAATTATTTAAGATCATAAATTTTAAAAAGAATAAACTTGTTTTTTCTTTAATTCTGTAAATAATTAAACACATTTACAAAAATTAAAATAAATGAAATATTATTTAGGGTAAAGCATCTGGTACCCCCCCCCCCCCCCCGAACTATGACTAAATTTACTACGACACACCCTGTTGGAATTACATAGTGGATACATGTATGATATATATTGTATACTCTTTATTTTGGGTTGATGTATATTATTACTTAGTAAATTATATAGGCCAATCTATTCTTGTATAATTTGGGCCTGATGTTTTTGTAACATAATCAAAGACCCGACCCAGTCCATTAGTAGAAAATATAAATACATAGAGGACCACTATCTCAAACCAACTTTGAGATATTTTTAGTGAAATGTGAAGACCTTCTCTCTCTTTCTTCTTTTATCTCTCAACAAATTAGGGTTTCAAATTATTTGTTCCTACAATGTTTGCCCGATTTCAACCTTAACATGGTATCAGATAGGGTTTTCTGATATATCTCGATCTGTGACTTTGACCGATATTACCCTCGTGTGGAGTTTCTCGAAGTTTTCAGGAGGAAGAAGCTGTTTAGGTATCGTTTTGCATTGAGAAAGACCTTATCTTCTTCAGGTTTAAGAAGACTAGTAATTCCTTTCCATACGCCTTGTTTTTGTGTTGGAACGATTGGAATTTTACTTATATTCATTCACACTCATTGAATATTAGGTGTAATCTTCGAATACTCTGTAAAATCATCAGAACTATAGCTTCTTCATTATGACAATCCTTGTGAGTAGCGCTCAGCATGCTAGTACTAGTATATCTACAACCACAAGTAGTGGATTTAAGGAATTTACTTTGGACCCATCATATCCATACTATGTGCATCAGAAAGAGAAACCTAGTTCTCAACCAATTCCTATTGTTTTCAATGAAAATAGTTTTGCTATAAGGAGAAATGGCACGATTACTTCGTTGTCTACTAAGAATAAATTAGGTATGGCGAATGGTCAATTTCCCAAACCTGAGTCCAACAATCCATATTTCCCATTTTGGGAAAGATGTGACCACATGGTCAAACAATGGATCATTAATTCCCTTGCTAGAGACATAGCCATTAGTGTGATATGCCTTTCTAGTGCTAGAGAGGTATGGAAAGACATAAATGATAGGTTTGGATAGTCAAATAGGTCTAGATATATACACATCCAAAAAGAGATCAATTACACAGTCCAAGGATCTTCAAGCATATCTGCTTATTTTACTAAGATGAGAGGTCTCAGGGATGAGCTTAATGCTTCTTATGTTAGCCCTGAGTTTACTTATGGAGAATTAAGTAAGTTTATCCAAGACTAGTAGTTATTTCAATTACTTAGTGGTCTAAATAAGACATATAATACTGTGAGGAGAAACACATTGATGATGAAACCTCTGCCATCCATTAGTAAAGTGTATGGGCTCCTACAACAAGATAAAAGTCAGAAAGAAACTCAACTTGGATTTCCTCATTTCTCCAGTGATTTAGTTTCTTTCCATGCTTCCATGTATTCACCTTCATCCAATAGTAGACCTTACAACTAAAAGGTCTTATTTAACTCAAACAAGAATCAAACTATGTCCATGATTTGAAAGTATTACAAGAAACCTGGGCACACTATTGAAACCTATTATAGGCTCCATGAATTTCCAGCTGATTTCAAGTTCACAAAGAACAAGAAATCAACTATCTCATGTGCTCAAGTGATGATTTTTCTTTTCAAAATCCCTCCAGTGGTACCACCACTTCAAATACTTCACCTTCTCAAGAAAGATTCCCATATGGTTTCAGTAAAGAACAGTATAGTCATCTTATGAGTCTCTTTCAACAAGCATAAATTTCTCCACATATTTCTGGACATACTGCTGCTGGTGAATCATCAGGTTTTGCCAATTTTGTAGGTTTGTCAAATAGTTCTATTTTTAGTTCTGAAGGTTATCATATACATAGTTCATATGACTTAGGAATAAATCCTTGGATCCTAGACTTAGGAGCCTCAAATCACATAACCCGTCACAAATACTTGTTATATGATTTGCAACTACTATTTGTACCTTTTCTCATTACCCTGCGAAATGGATACAAAGTTAAAGTGATATCCACAGGCTCACTACATTTGAGAAATGATATCACTTTTTATAATGTCCTTTTGGTCCCTTTATTCCATTTCAATCTTCTTTTTGTATATCATCTCATTAATCAACTTAATTTCTTAGCAGTATTTTCCAATTCTGCTTGTCATTTATAGGTCCCTTTTCTGAAGAGACCACTGGAAATTGGTAAAGTATCAAATGGATTATACTACTATGTTTCTGCTATTTCATCACCTATTTCTAGTTTTATTTTTGGTACCTGTCACCATCCTGTTGCTGAATCCAATAATGTACATATTTCTAAAAATAAAAATGGTCTCGTCTTGTAATTCATCTCAAACTGATAATAAATGGGATTTGTTTTGGCACCAAATATTGGGTCACATGCCTTACCATAAAATGAAATATATTCCTTTTTGCATTCAAAACTATCCTTCAAGAAAAATTTCATTTGTGATGTTTGTCCTAAAGCAAGACAACATTGACTTTCTTTCCCTCATAGTACCATTCACACCACATTCCTTTTTCAGTTAGTATACATAGACATTTAGGGTCCATACCATACTAGAACCTACAATAGTTTTAGATATTTTCTTATATTAGTTGATGATTTCACTAGGATAACTTAGATAGACTTTATTTCCCTCATAGTACCATTCACACCACAATCCTTTTTCAGTTAGTATACATAGACATTTAGGATCCATACCATACTAAAACCTATAATAGTTTTAGATATTTTCTTACATTAGTTAATGATTTTACTAGGATCACTTGGACACATCTCCTCTCCTACAAAGGAAATGCCCTATCCATTCTTAAGGCCTTTATATCCATGGTCAAAGTCCATTTCAACATATCTATTCAATCTTTTAGATCCAATAATACATATGAACTAGGCGGTAGTACAAAAGCTATTTCTTTCTTTGCTGACAATGGAATCCTTTACCAAACAACCATCCCACACATACCACAACAATATAGTGGTGTGGAAGGAAAACATAAGCACCTTCTTGAAACTTCCAAATCTTTATTATTTCAATCCAACCTTTCCATCAAATATTGGGAAGGTTAAACTAGGACAGGGACTGAGATTATAGCTATATGCTATGGTCGGGTAATCCTGAAAGTAAACTGAGTTTCTGATCTGGTTGAACTAGGACTGGAATTGAGATTGTAGCTAAGATGTTAATTGAGATGATAACCGTAACTAAGACTATAACTGGGACTGAATGCCACTTTTCTATAACTAAGGTTTAGACAGGTACGGGAGCACTGAATTTTGATGGCTAAATAACTGATAGCTGAAAGCCATAGTTTTGTAGGACTATCTGAGTTCTTTACTGAATATTGATTACTGAACTAACACTATAACTGAGGCCTACAGAATGGACTATTAATACTATAGATTCACCAAGGGATCTAAACTAAGGGTATAGGTGATATAATCCGAGTTTGATTGAATACTAGGAGTGAAGTCATGAATCGTGTGGGCTAAGCATACTGTAAAGCATGACATGAGTGCATGGGTCATGATTTTCATGAAATGGGTTTGAAATTGCCAAAATCATGGAACATGATTTGCAACACTAAATGAACTTGGACTCCTCATACGAGAAAATTGAAACATACTTTATTCTACGAAAAGTGTGTGGATATAAGTTGTATTCGTGGGACTAAAACGTAAAGCATGCATAAGTATTGGGAGGGTTGAAGTATAAAACTTCACATTGAGATAGGAATGGTTCAGGAATCATATTCCCTTATTGATTTTCAACACATACTAACACTACTACTAGAACCTGAAGGCCTAGCTTTCTGAGATATCATAATCGGACAGTTACTGTATACCTGTATGATTGAGTTAGACTGACTCACTAGGGTGGAGACTGGAAAAGGTCCTATTTAAAATATGGTATAACCTTAAAGTTGAATGCTATGCAAAGAGTTACAAAGGAAAAAGAAGCTCCTGAATCTGAAAAAGTGTGAACAGGTAAATGAGGGATTTGTAACATACTAGTGGCTACATCAAGAGGACTTTCCTGATACTGTCGGGACTGAAGTGCATAGAGTCTATTTGGGCGTTTCCCACTGATAGTGCTAGAATTAGCACCCTGCTACTTTGTCTGAGGTTGATGAACTCTAACACTTTGGCTTTTTTCTGCTCTAGGATGAAGAATCTATCTAAGATGGTTGTGTAAACTCTTTCCACTCTATGGGCTCTGCATCTATACCCCTATCTACCTTCCACTGCTTAAACTGCGTATAGGCAACATCTTGTAGCTGATAAGCTGCTAACTCAACACTCTCACTGGAAATCACTCCCATAATGTCTGCGATTTTCTGAACCTAGTCGAGGAATTTCGGTGGATAGTCTTCAGAATTGAAACCTGAGAATAGAGGAGAATTCATTCGGGTGAAGTCCCAAATCCTGGCAGCAGTAGAATTGGCGACTGGGTTGGTCGGAACAGTAGCTGGCCATTTATTTTAAGCTACGACTGAATTGGCTAGAGTAGTAAATACGGTCCTGAATTCTGCATGAGAGACATGCTCATCTAGAGGATCTTCCTGAATGGGATGAGGAACTGACTGGTTTTTATTGCTTCCTTCATTAGTCCTTTTGGGAGTCATGTTCTATAAACGAAAGGAAGAAGAAAATTAAACTGAGAGAAAAATTTAATCTTATACTCACTGGCACGACATGAATAATGAAAGAAGGAAAACTGTTACAAAAACATCTCATAGCCTCTACACATAAGTATGGTGCACAACACACCGATGTACAAAACTCTACTAGATGCGGCTTTTCAGACGTCCTAGGACACTGTTGAAACTTAGGCTCTGATACCAAGTTTGTAATGCCCTAAATATGGTACTCAAGATGTTACACGGTGTTCATGACCCCGAAGGACTACACGCTAACCCATGACTGATATCTGTAACTGAGCGCTGAATAATATACTGTAAATATGAGAAATATAAGTTGTAAGGCCATAAAGTTCAAAACTGAACTAATACTAAACATAAAACAATGTCTCTAATGGGGTATAACAATACCCAAAACTAAAATAAACTGTCTGAAACATGCTGTAGTCTGAAAACCTCTAAACTGCTTGAAAACTATGGAGTTGATAAGACATGTCCCTAACTAACTCCGAACTATTTAAATAATAAAGTAATACAATAATTATGCTATCCTCGAATGATGAGGACTCACTGCTGATCTGACTGTTGAATGTCTAATCTACTAAATATACTTGGGAGCTCATGCTTCTAAATCTATGGTATAAAACACCATAGCACAAATGCTTTAGTACGTTTGAATATACTGGTATGCAAGTGAGGTAGGCTGAATTCAATGGTTCATATGCATGAATAATACTAACTAACTGAATAATATGAACGTGAGAATACATGCATAAATATGTAACTATAACTGAGATTGTGATAACACTAATTCATGAATTCTGATAACATGGATTTACTGATATCTGAGTGCTAATACTGGGATACTGAATGACTAAGTCTATTGAGTACTAAGGAATTGATATCGTATTACTGATAAAGGAATGATTGTTTTTGATAATTTTGATTATGAAAAACTGGTTTGATTGACTGTATCTGAAAGTCCTGAAATCTGAATACTGGTAACATGAATTTCATATAATTAATATACTATTAAATGGGTGATTGTGTTTGAAAGTCTTGATTCTGATGGAACTAGCTGAGTTTCGTACTAAGCTGCGCGACTGTATCTGACAGTCCTAAAATCTGTAGAACTGAACTGAGTTCTATTACTGAGACTGGATTTAAAATTGAGACGGTGGGAGGTAATCATCTAGCTGTCATTCCTCGAAACTTAACTGGTGGGGTCAAACCTATAACCCCAGCTGAAAGGGTGTTAGTACCGTGCCATTGGTAAAGATAAGTTGTGAGTAAACCCTCTCTGACTGGGAGCTCTTCCGTCAACCCCTCCTGTAAGAAAAATTCAAATGAGATGTGTAATCCCTAGACTCGTAGGGTATATCTCAACCTACGCTTCCTACATAGTTCAGGAACGTAGGGATTGCTACTAAGAATCACACCATCTACTGGCTGATAGTGTGTGTCCTCATCCCCAGGTTCACTCAGTGCTGAATCCTACTCCCAATGAATAGACACTGAACTGATTATATTGAATTGAACTGTTACTAATCATATTGTATAACTGATTTGAACTGAGTTCACTAAGGTCACTGAGATTAATGAGTAGGACTAGACAGATACTGAATTTATTGAATTTTCCTGAGTCATGAGAGTGACTGAATTATAAGGATCATGGCTTGACTGAGAGTATCGTGAAAACATGACACTAGTTCTAGGAACACAGCTAAATTATCGGGTTAAAGTACCCCCAGGATCCAATAGCATGAAACTGACAGGACATGACACTTCATGAACACATGGCCAATATCAATAATTCATATACATTAATTTGGGGATTTCATAATCACATGGTTATCATAGTCTTGTATATGAATGAAATTGCATATAAACATGTCATACTTTCATCAACCTAATCTCATGGACATTCCCTCAACCATTCATAATGCACACAATATCATGGAAGTCATTTTTGGTCATAGGGTAAAGCATGCATTTATCACTTGGGTCACAATTAAGCTATAATGCATAATTTCTTTTCTCTAAGGAATTTAATCAAACACCTAGGATGCATGACATTGGGCATAGGCATGAACATCAAATTAATACAAGAACACTCAATATTTCAACTCAATTTCACATATTTCAAATCTCATACTAGCATAAGTTCATGAACAACATATAAAGATTCCAACTTGGGAATCATACAACCATAATCACATGAACATAATCGACCCACAACAAAATATTCATAATACAAGATTTAAAACTTGATTCTTGGGCTTCATGGATAAAAGGAATCCATGAATGAACACTGTGCTTACCTTAGTTCTTGATTCTACGAAGATTGACAGGGAGATTCTTGAATTTGAGTATTGAATTTGAACCCCAATTGAAAACCCTAGCTTATTCTTGAGAGAAACTTGAGAGAAACACTATATTTTGGGTGAAATATGGATGAATCACATGTTATTGGGTTTATATAGAGGTGGAAAATTGACCCTTTTAACCCTGAATGCATCCTTTTAAATTATGTGAAAATTTTTCCCGATCTTGACCCCTGGCGCGACGCAGCACTATCACTCTGTGTCAATGGAATGTGATAATTAGGAACTAGACTAACATCGTAACATGGAGCTATCACGGACCCTAGTGGAATTTGACAAATGCCATTTTCTCTTATGGCACAGTGCGCCACTGACTAATATGGTGTTGTTTTATGATGGAGACTTGAAATAGTCATAACTTCTTACCCGGTTATAGAATTTAGGTGAATTTTATATCAATGGAAAGCTTATTGAATTTTCCATATGAAAAAAAGTGAAAATTTTGAAAATACCACATTTATAAAAGTGGATCCATCTTTTAAAGAAAGTCTTTAACATTTTTGGGATGAACTTAAGCTAGGTAGAAGTATGAGATAGTACAATATCTCCCCCTTCGGAACATTCATCCTCGAATGAGACTGATTGAGATGGGAGAAACAATAAGATAAAGTACATACTGAACAAGAACAACTGAAACATGACTACTTGTCTAACATTACTATGATTCATACTGAGCATGCATAGCTGATGCATAATTTTATCACTGAGCTGATACATGAATGCATAATTGAGATTATAGATAAGCTGATCATGCATATCTGGTGCATGAATACATGACTGAACTGACTCATGAACATGCGACTAAACATGTAAGTGTAAAGATACCAAGATTGAAATAAAACTGAGCATGGAACTGAATACCACATTTGTAACTGAAATCTAAACATGAAACTGGATAAGATTAAGAAAAGCTATTACCTTGGGCTGAGTTTGAGTTTAATTACTAAATATGCATAAGCAGAAACATGAGAATGTAATTGGGCCTGGAATGTGATACATGAGCTAAATATTGTGATCTGAACTGAGTACCTTGAATATGTGGCTTATGGTTGAGATCGGAGTCTGAGGGTCAACTCATGAGCACCCCTTACCCCAAATTGGATTCATTAAGAGAAGAAAGAATGGGATTTTTTTTCATGAAAGTTTGGGGGTTAATAGTGTATCTCCCCCTTGGTACACTATGTTCCTTGAAGAATACTGACTTAGCTGAGTCATTGAGAAAATGGAAGCGATGCACAAGACATCTACGAGCTGAGTCTTAACTGAATATCTGGGATCTAAAACTGAGTCATGATACATGAACTAGGCTAAGCTTACACCTATCTAGTTGGTTCATCTTAGAATGGTTACATTCATGAGGCTTAAGATAGTACGTCTAAATAGAAAGATGCAAACCACGCTGTCCGAACTTGTTCGCCTGACTGCTAAACTGAACTACTGGCTCTGCAAACTAACTCATGCTAAAAAATTATACTTGATTGGACCATTTCTATGGAACTCTTTCTATAGAGTTCTAATAACTATAGAGAGAAAGAAAATCTTGGCCTAGTCTGAGTAGGACATCTGAATGAGAGATCACTACATGGCTGGGGTTCTTGTATTAGGAGGCGAGGCCTATGAAAAATCATCTAAGATAAAGTGACTAAACCTTATGCACTGCAACTGAGACTACTAAAAAGGTTCACATGGTACTGAGAACGAACGCATAATTATAATAACTGATCTAATTAACTAAATAACTTATAGATAAATGCTGGGCATATAAGACTGAACTGTACTTAGTCTGAATGACTAGCCTGAGGCTATAGAGTATTATGCATTGGAGGTAAGGACTGACTGAGAGACATGAGATGACTAGGCATGGATTTATGAAAACTGTATTACTTGAAATTGCAAGACCAAGAGTATGACATAATTCAGACACATTCTATAATAAAGGTACTGAAATACTAATTACTGAGTAACTGATAGCTATATACTATGGTCGGGTAATCCTAAAACTGAACTGAGTTTCTGGTCTGGATGAACTAGGACTGGGACTGAGATTATAGCTAAGATGGTAATTAGGACTATAACCGTAACTAAGACTGTAACTGGGACTGAATGCCAATTTTCTATAATTGAGGTTTAGACGGGTACGGGAGCACTAAATTCTGATGGCTAAATAACTGATAGCTGAAAGCAATGGTTTTGTAGGACTATCTGAGTTCTTTATTGAATATTGATTATTAAACTGACTTTGTCACTGAAGCTTGTGAAACCGAAAATTAATACTACGGATTCACTGAGGGATCTAAACTAAGGGTATAAGTGACATAATCTGAGTTCAACTGAACACTAGGAGTGAAGTCATGAATCGTGTGGGCTAAGCATACTATAAAGCATGAAATAAGTGCATGAGTCATGAGCTGCATGAACTAGGTTTGAAATTGCCAAAATTGTGGAACATAATTTGCAACACTAGATGAATTTGGACTCCTCATACGAGGAACTTGAAACATACTCTATTCTATGAAAAGCACGTGGATATAAGCTGTATTTGTGGGACTAAAACGTAAAGCATGTGTAAGTATCAGGAGATTTAAAGTATAAAACTTCACATTAAGATAGGAATGGGTTAGGAATCATCTTCCCTTATTGATTTTCTACATATACTGGCATTACTACTAGAACCTGAAGGCTTGTCTTTCTGAGATATCATAACCGGACAGTTACTGTATACCTGTCGGGTTAAGTTAGACTGACTTATTGGGGTAGAGACTAGAAAAGGTCCTATTTAACATTTGGTATAACCTTAAAGTTGACTGTTATGCAAAGAGTTACAAAGGAAAAAAAAGCTTCTGAATCTGAAAAAACGTGAACTGGTAAATAAGGGATCTTTAATATACCAGTGGCTGCATTAGGAGGACTTTCCTGATCCTGTCGAGATTGAAGTGCATAGAGTCTGTTTGATCATTTCCCACAAATAGCATTGGAATTGGCACCGTACTGATTCAGGTGACTGGATTGAACTGAAGGACGACCGTGATTACTTCAAGGACCGAGTTTAGGACAGTGTCGGACCTTGTGAACTGACTCACCATATCTGAAACATATATCACTACTGGATCTACATATACCCTTGTGATGCGTACCACACTCTTCGCAAAGCGGATGAGTAAAAACTATGCTCTCACTACCCTAGGCCTTGGAGCTTGGTGCCTCATCTCTATGGTCATTTCTGAACTTTGGTGCTGGTGCACCAGCTGATGATATAAATGGATCTGAAAACTTTTTTCTATGATAAGAATAGTTACAACCATGCGACCCTGGCTGAGAAAAACTATAACTACTAGTCTTGACTCTCTTGTTTTCCCTCTCCTTCTTCTTAATTTTTTGCTCCCTAATCTGCTGAGCATGGACCATAAGCCTAGATATGTCTATCTCCTTAATCAACATCGCAGTTTTACACTCCTTAACCACTCTACCTGATATCCTAGATACAAACCTTGTCATTATGCATCTACTATTTACTAATACATGAGGAGCGTACCTGGATAACTGGGTGAACTTGAGGGTGTATTCTTTCACACTCATGCTACCTTGTCTGAGGTTGTAAACTCTAACACTTTGTCTTTTTTTTGCTTTAGGGTAAAGAATACATCTAAGAAGGCTATAGCAAACTCTTTCCACTCTATGGGCTCTGCATTTATACCCCTGTCTACCTTCTACTACTTGAACTGTGTATGGGCAACATCTTATAGCTAATAAGTGGCTAACTCTGCACTCTCACTAGAAATCACTCCCACAATGTCTGTGGCTTTTTAAACCTGGTCGAGGAATTCCTGTGGATCATCTTCAAACTTAGAACCTGAGAATAGAGGAGGATTCATTCTAGTGAAGTCTCAAATCCTGGCTGCAGTAGAATTGGTGACTGGGTTGGCTGAAATAGCAGCTGGCCATTCATTCTAATCTGTGACTAAATTGGCTAGAATAGTAAATATAGTCCTAAATTCTGCATGAGAGACATGCTCATCTAGAGGATCAACCTAAACGAGCTGAGGTACTGACTAGTTTCAATTTCTTCCTTCATTAGTCCTTTTGGGAGGCATGTTCTGTAAACAAAAGGAAGATGCAGATTAAACTGAGAGAAAAATTTGAGTTTATACTCAATAGCATGAAATGAATAATGAAATAAGGGAAACCATTCCTAAAACATCTCATAGCCTCCTGCACATAAGTGTGGTGCACAACACACCCATGTACAAGACTCTACTAGATGCGGCCTTTCAGACTTTCTAGGACACTGTTGAACCTAAGACTCTGATACCAAGTTTGTAACACCCTGAATCTGGTACCCAAAATGTTACACGATGTTCATTACCCCGAAGGACCACAAGCTAACCCATGACTGATATCTATAACTGAGCACTGAATATTCAAAACTTAACTAATACTAAACCTAAAACAATGTCTGTAATGGGGTATAACAATACCTAAAGCTAAAATAAACTATCTGAAATATGTTGTAGCCTGAAAGCCTCTAAACTATCTGAAAATTGTGGAGATGATGGGACATATCCCCAACTAACTTCGAACTACTAAAATAATAAAGTAATATAATAATTGAAGTGTGAGCAAAAACTAACACATTTAATGCTTTTTAGCTCAAAATAATTTTGAATTCTGAAGAAACTCTTGTTGTTTTGATGTGTTTGCTTATGATATTGTAGAAAAAGGCTGAAGAAATGAGAATAAACAATAATGGAGCAAAAGAGTTGAAAATCCGAGCAAAATAGATGAAAACATGGCTGATGACCTCCGTGATAAGTCGTCAGCCTTGTGATAGCCTATCAGCATTCGCGTCAGCCTTAACCAGGGAGTTGTAATTTGAGGAACTGTTCTCATGACACCAGTGATATGGCATCAAAGTCGTGATAAGGCGTCAAGAATGGCATCAGCCTTAAGCAGAAAGTTAGCATAGGAAGAAGATATCTGACGACGTCGGTGATATGCCATCAGATCCCTGATGCGGCGTTAGCCATATTGATAGCCTAAGACAGAACCTGAAGGCAACTGAATCCTCTCTAAGGCCATCCGAGATAGGGTATCAAGTTCTTGATGCGGCGTTAGCCTGGGCGTCACCTATTCCGAATAATTTTATTAATTTTGTTATTTTATTTCCTTAATTAGGCTTTAGTATAAATAGCATCTTTTAGGGTTTTTTGAGGGGGAATGAATAATTCATCTATTAGACAACAACTCTAAGAAGAGAGACACGTATTTTTGCTCTCTTTCATAAATTATTCTTGTGTTTTCGTATCAACTATTTTTGGGGGTTTTACCTTGTGATTAAATCGGAGGAACTACTTGTTGTTTTCTACCCATTCATAAGTTTATCATTATAATCATGAATTCAACTTGTTATTTCGTTCATCAAGTCATGAGCGGTTAATTTCATTAGCCGGAGTTATGGGATCCATGGATTAGGGTTTCATATGATACTAGGTGTTCAACGGATTCAAGAGTAGTAAAACATCTTGAGATTCTGTTGTTTTAACTAAAATCTAGTGGTTGCAAAAATTAGGTTATGCCTTAGGTTTTATTTGCTCTTAACAGAGAAATAGACTAGAAGATGTGAATTATCAATAGGAACTCGAAAGCTACCAACCTTCTGTTTAATGATTAATGTCGTAACTGGATTAATCTACCTGAGATAACAACCTATTGGAAATAGATAAGTTATCTAAGTTCTAGAGAATTAGATAATAAATTTTTTGGTGAGGTCGAGAGATAAGTCAGGCAGTATAATCGTCAAGGATATTCTGTTGTTCTATTCATTTTGAGAATCTCTAGCATTACCTAGTATCTATCAATTCCCGAAACCCTTGGTGAACATAGCTCTGGTTTTCCATTTATCTTGATTATAAACACTGAAGAATTGAAGGTAATATTTAACACACCGTGAACTTAAACCCCCATCGTTCGGAAGCCGTAAACTACCAGTAAAATTTTTCATAAATAAATCAAAGTTCACACCCTATTCCCTGTGGGATTCGACCCCAACCTAGTTGGGTTTTATATTGACAATGATCTGTTACACCTATTCAAGAGTGTAATTTGAGCATTATCAAAAATGGCGCCATTTTTGGGGAATACGGTTGTAGACTAAAAATTTTGTGTGCAAAAATTTGCTGATAGTTAAGTTTCTATGATTTACATTTATTTGTTGTTTTTGTTTATTGTAGGTACTGTGTTGCTTATGCCAAGCACGAGAAGTTCTGGAGAACCTCTATTACCAACCAATCCAGAACCTCAACTAATTAGGAGAATGGCTGAACAACAGGAAGTAGAAAGACTAGCTACTTTAGCCAGGGCTCAGGTGAATGTGCAAAATTTGGGTCAACAAGAACGTCACAAAAACCCTGATGATGAAGACTTGGGTGATGAGGAATTGCTAAATCCTCAAAACACAAGAAGACCTGAGCAAGTTGCTGAACCAGTATAGAAAAATATCAACAAAAATCGTCCAGTCCAAGGAAGGTATGGTCAAAAGCCTATGCAATATGAGAATGATGAAGATGATGAAGGAATGGACGGAGCTGGTGCAATAGGTGCTATCATTCCGCCACCGTTGGCACCAGGTGCAAAGTTCAGCATAACAAGTACCATGATCCAACTCCCAAATCTGAAAGGGTTATTTGGAGGCTTACTTGGAGATGATCCGAACATGTATTTAGTGAACTTCATCATCATCTAGAAATCCTTTGATAATCCGGGAGTGAGCCAGAATACGATCAGGTTGAGGTTATTTCCATTGCCTCTGTCTAGAGAGGCAATAATGTGGTTGAATGAGTTAGAGCCTGACTCTATAACTAACTGAAGACAGTTGAAAGATGCATTCCTAGAACGGTTCTTTCCACCCTCTAGAAGGGTACAGTTGAGAGACGATATTATCAACTTCAGACAACTTCCAACTGAAGCACTGCATGAGAATTAGGAAAGGTTTAAGAAGAAACTTGCACAATGTCCGAACCACAATATGACAGACTTGCACTTGATGGAGACTTTATACAGAGCTTTCAACTCTATGACAAAGCCAATTATCAACAACACTGCAGGTGGTTTGTTCATTGACCTCTCTTTTTTGGATTCTTTTGATATGATGAATAGAATGACCAAGCAGAGTCAAGCTTGGCACACTAGGGATTCTATAGTGGCTAGCCCTACTGTTGCTGGTGGTATTACTACAGAGCAGCGTAGAAGGGATGAGGAGCGACATCAGGACATAGCCCATTTAAAGATATAGATGGACTTAACGGCTAAGCACTTACTATCCGGCAAGAATAAAATGGTCAAGGCTGTGGACTGTCAGGGTATTATATCTGCAGGTGCTGATACTGAGGCAAACTATGTGAGTAACCAGGGTCATTTCCGAGGCAATAGCCAAGGTAAACAAGGTTAGACTTTCTATGACAAGACTGATTATAAAGATAGGGAGCAGGGACATTGGATAAACAATAATGACAGGAGTGGTTTGTATATTCCTCTTGGAAGTCGGGATGCTGCAACAACTAGTTCTTGCAAGATGTCCATGGAAAACATGATGGGAAAGCTGTTGAAGGGAGTGGAGGCAACCAACTCGGGGGTAACTAATATGAAAAGTGAATTTTCTACCCTCAGTCAGTTGGTTAGCTCACACTCATCTTTTATTAAGAAGTTGGACCAGCAAATGAGCCAACCTTCGGCTACTCTAAATCAGAGGAAAACTGGCACTTTACCTAGTGATACGGTTCAGAACCCGTGGACTGATGACTTTTGTATGGCAATTACCACTCGTAGTGGTAAGATGTTATCTGGCCCATCTATGGTCAAAGCTATGGAGAAGGAGGTAAGTGTTGATAAATCAGAAGGAAGCAATCCAGTAGAGTCTGAGAAGATGAATAGCTTTATTGACATATCAAAGAAAGAAGACAACAAGAAAGAGGAAGTGGTATTGAATAAAATGACAAGACCACCACCTCCATTTCCTCAGAGGTTGAAAAAGAAAGAAGATAACGAGAAATGTAACAAGTTCATGGCAATAATGAAATAGCTGACTGTGAATATGCCATTGATGGAGGCACTTAAGCAAATGCTGAACTATGCTAAATTTATGAAGAAATTGCTAAAAAAGAAGCAGAAGGTAAGTTGTGAGCTAGTGGACAACATCCATCACTGTGGTGTTGTGTCTTCACAATCCTTAGTGCAGAAAAAGCCTGATCCTGGAGCATTTACCATATCGTGCACAGTTGGGTCCATAAAGTTTACCACATCTTTATGTGACTTAGGAGAAAGTATAAATCTGATGCCACTTGGTATCTACAAGAATTTTGGATTGGGGGAGCCTACCCCCCATAACGATGCATTTTGTTATGGCAGATAGATCGGTTAAGCGACTAGTTGGTATATTGCAGGATGTGCCGATAAAGGTGGATGACTTTATTCTGCATGCAGACTTTGTGATACTGGATTATGATGTTGATTTAGAGGTACCCATGATCTTGGGTAGACTATTATTATCCATGGGGAGAGTATTGGTTGATATGGAGCTCAATAAGCTCAAGTTCAGGTATGGAAAAAGGAGGCTAGATTTAAGATGCAACCTCCTATGAAGCAGTTAGAGGAGATGAACATCTTCTCGGTTATGGATGTATTCCAGGAATTTGGTAATGAGGTAGTGATATGGCATCTAGACGAAGTCTGAGTAGTCGAGATAACCAAGTTGTGTCGTGACACTAAATCAGGCGCTATTGGGAGGCAACCCAAAATTTTATTTTCATGCATTTTGTTTTTATTTAATTAGGTAGTAATAGGAAGGAACTGAAGGGGTACAAAAAAAGGGTCAAGGTAAAAATTGAAGAATGCAAGTCAAGTGGTCTTGACGACATTCGTGATAGGCTATCACAACTGTGATGGCTTATCACCAACGTCGTTAGAAAGATTAGAGGGTGAGACCTTCTCTGTTAAGGCTGACGACCTCTGTGATAAGCTATCATATTTCTGACGGCTTATCATGAGTTGGCGTCAGCCATTGTGTTATTTTGAAAAATCTAGGCCCAATTCCTTCCAAATCCAACTCGGCCCAGGTGTAAAACCCTTCAGGTTCATGCTTTATTTTATTTCCTTCTTTAAGTATTATTTTATTTCCTTAGTAGGATATTTACTTCCTTTCAAAACACTCCCAAGTATACAAGGAAACCTCTTTCCTAATGGTTTTGGGATTCAAAGGAAAATCAAAGTCTATCTCTCATATTTTCTTCTCTCTTGCATAATCAAGTGGAGTCAACTCATCAGGTATGCTCATAACTTTGTTCTCCTATCATTGAAGTGGTAAAGTTGTTAAAAACATGATGATCTAAAGGACGAAACTTGAGTTCAAGTTGTAATAGCATGCAAATCAGAAATTAGGGTTAAGTTGTGCCTAAATTGAAAAAATTTGAAAACCCTAAGTACAAAAATAAAAATACCATGTGATTACACGAAGAATTTGGTCCCAAAATTATGAATGCAAACTGAGTGGAGCAAAAATTCTGAGCTGACGATGTTGCTGATAGGCTACACAAGCATGACTCCTTATCAAGTACACCATCAGCAACTTTGAAAAAGGGAGCATTCACTGTTTAAGGCTGACGACCTACCTGATAGGCTATCACAACTATGAAACCTCATCAGCCACGTCATCACAAGTTAGATGATGATACTAAGTGAACTTGAATAGCATGTTTTGACTGTTATTCCTTGATCAGTAACTTGTGTTTGTCTTATGGTCCAGGAATATTCTAATGGAACCTAAAAGCAAGAATCCTAACACTCCAAAGAAAGCCACCAAGCCTAAAGTGATTCGAAAGCTTATTGATGAAGAATCTGATTACAAAGATGAAGAACCAATGCCCAGGTGGAGGAGAAAAAAACCCAATCCAAAGGCACCTCCTCCACCTAAACCCATTATGGTGGAGAATAGTGATGATACTGAGACTACCACCCCAGCTGAGAGTAAATCCTCTGAGCAAGAAGGTTCTAAGCAAACTGAGTCTGAACAGCCTGAGTCTGAGAAGGCTGATTCTGAAGAAACATTCTCTAAAACTCCTGCGACTGAAAATCAAGCTGAGAAGGAACCCCCAGTTTAGGGAACTTTGATAAAATGCAAGAATTCGGAGGTTTGAGAGAGTGCTAGATAGTAGATCCCTGAAGTGGAAGACATCTTCCTCAAAGGGTTGATTAGAACAAAAAGAAGATCTACTAGATGGACGATGTTTCCAGAGAAGAGAATCATCATCATAGGGTTGCCTGGGTATCCTGCAGTTGAGAAGAAATTCAGAGATTATGGGCTGGGATGGACTGCTAAGGGAGGTAACCCGTTTTGCCTTATAGTAGTCCAGGAGTTCTATACGAACTACCAGGCTAGATTCAAAAGCATGTGCAAGAGTGGAGAGACCACAACAGACCATCCTTTGTTGACCAAAGTTCCAGTTCGTGGGGTAAATATAGATATTTCTGATATGACTATCAACAGGTTTCTACATGGACCCAACTTCAATCCTCAGGAGACAAATCCTTATTCTACCATCGTCTGAAGAGGAAGGATGACCAGTGTCCTTGGTTAGCTACACTTATAGCTGAGGGAGACCCTTTATGGCTGACCCGACCCAGTGAGCGTATTTACAAGGCTTCTTTGAATCAAGAGGCAAAATTTTGGTGGGGTGTAGCACCCATTTGATGCCGACCGACGGAGATAATATTCTGGGTGATGATCGACTAATATTGGTTGCATATCTTGTGGCCAACCTTAAGTTGAATTTTGGGGAGATTATTGCTGAAGAGATCAAGATTCGGGTAACGAGATCTGACATAGCTTATCCATTACCTTGTCTGATTCCCAGGCTATGCACAGAGGCAAGGGTACCACATATTGCTAGGGTTGATGAGACTTTGTATGACACCAAGACCCACAACCCTATTCGCTATGAGAAAAATCAGCCAAGGCTGACACTTGATAGAGGGGTAAGGGTTTAGGTGAACCCATCAGTTGCAGGCCCTAGTTTAGTACCTGAAGTTGAGGTGCAAGCTTCTGAGACTACTCAGGAAGGCTCAGTTCTTGATGATGAGCCAGGTCCATCAGTTCTTACAGCACCAGCGAAAGCTGTATCCCAGCCTATTGATATAAAAAAGTGGCCAAATAGGCCAGATGGTGTAAGACACAGCTACGTGCCTTTATTGAGCAGTTTGCTGCTGCTGTAGATAAAAGAATCAGGGGTACTCTTGAGCCCTTTGCTACTTTGCATGCACGGGTTGCAGATCTTGAGAACTATTTTGATGCAAGGGCATAGGAGCTGACTGGATCAGAGCTTGCTGAATTCAGAGTGGCCCTAGAAAAGGTAAAAGATGAGATGGTGGTAGTATAACAACACCAGTTTATGATTTCTGTAGGGAAAACAGCTGAGGAATCTGAGGATGAACCTCCAATCCTAGATCTCACTATAGAGATAGTGAAAAAGAAAAAGAAGAAAGACAAAGAAGCTGAAAAGAGTAAGAGAAAGAGACAAGAAGATGATGAGAATAAGAGCAAGGCCGAGAAAAAGGTAAAGAAGAAGAAAAAGGCAGAGAAGACATTATAGGCAGGTGATGAGTTGATAGAAAAGAGAAAGCAAATCTGAAAAGGTCAACGCAAGCGTCCTGAGAGGACAACTAGAAATAGACAGAAGCACTGCAAGGGAGAGCTATAGGAGCCTCATCTAGCAAAATAGTTGAACCGGAGCAAAGAGAATCTCCTGATGAGGATAACACTGCTGCAGGGTCAAGGACCCATGATTTGAGACTTGATTGACTCTAGGTATATCCTAACCCTTAGTTTTATTTTGTTTTGATTTTAAGTTGAGGGTGTAGGGTAGCATGTTGTTGTAGCATATTCTTTAAATAACTAGAAGTAGTGCAAGTTCTGTAGGTAGTTAACTGATTTTGTTATTTTGAACACTTCTCTGAAGGTTTGTTTTGCATGACTGTATGAATTGTACCTTAGTGTGACAACTATGCATCTCATCATGGCATTAGTTTAGTTACCTATCCATCACTGCTGAACAATTACATGAACCAGATAGGTAGTATCCAGTGATATTGCTTGTGTGCCATGTGTGTGTGAGACTATACCGAGTTCTCTTTGTAGTGTCAAATCTAGAACTTTCCTTGTTTATTTTACCTAAGTTAAGAGATAGGGGTTAGGAAAGGATCATAGGCCATTTTTGAATTTAAGTCACTATTAGCCTAAATGACTTTCCTCTAATGCATGATATCCCTTAATCTCGGTTTGAGCCTTAATTGACCATTTTTTTTCTATGATACCTATCCCCTTCCCCTTTTAAATCATAATAAACCTATTTTGGCCCTGGTCCTCCTTGGACATTGTGCACCTTAACGTAGGCAAACAATCTAAGTTGAGGATGGCTATCATAGGGGTTCGTGATATAAGTTGGGTATGAAGAGGGGTAGAGTATAAGAGAAAGAATCAAAGAAAAAGAATAAAAGGTTGGGTATTGGTGAAAAAGAGAAAGAAAAGAAACTCTGCTTGAATAAAAAGAAGTGCACCCATCCTGAAAGTGCGATCAAGAAAATAGAAAAAGTGAAAAAAGGAAAAAAAAAAAGAAAAAAAAAGAAAAGAAAAAGAGAGAAATAGAGGTTAATAAGTGGACCCGACAAGTTAAGGTAGTGCCAAGGAGGTTAGTCACTCTAAATGCCGTATAATATCATACCATCCCTATCCTACGTTACAAGCCGAAGAAAGACCTATAGTGATCCTAGCGTACCTATCTGGAAACCTTGGTAATGACGATAAGGGCAAGCAAATGGTATTTGGCATACACTGGTTTGAAATTCATTCTGAGAGCGAGTGTTTTTGTGATAATCCCCGTGTTTATATTTTTGATGTTTTACATGAGAAAAAGAGGGGAATTTCTTTGTTGTAAGGGCACACTAGTATCTTGCTAAGTTACTTACTTGTTTGGGTAGTGTACATTGATACATGCATGGTTGTTGGTACTTAGTTGATGCCATGGGTAGAAGCATTTGTGATACATTGTTACTTTTTAATAAATTGCACAATAATTTTGAGTTGGTTGACTTGGAGATGGTAAACTGAGTTTTGAGCTAAATTGGTTGTTGACTGCTGAATGTTCATTGTATTCTCTTTGTTAGTGGTTGCTTGAGGACAAGCAATTGTTTTAAGTTGAGGGTGTTGATGTGTGAGCAAAAGCTAACACATTTAATGCTTTTTAGCTCAAAATAATTGTGAATTCTGAAGCAACTCTTGTTGTTTTGATGTGTTTTCTCATGATATTGCAGAAAAAGGCTGAAGAAATGAGAATAAACAATAATGGAGAAAAAGAGTTGAAAATCTCAGCAAAATAGAAGAAAACATGGCTGACGACCTCCGTGATAAGTCGTCAGCCTCGTGATAGCCTATCAGCATTGGCGTCAGCCTTAACCAGGGAGTTGTAGTTTGAGGAGCTGTTCTGACGACACCGGTGATGTGGCGTCAAAGTCGTGATAAGGCAAAAAGAATGGCGTCAGCCTTAAGCAAAAAGTTTGCATGGGAAGAAGATATCTGACAACGTCGGTGATACTCCATTAGATCCCTGATGTAGCGTCATCCACATCGTCATCCTAAGACAAAACCTGAAGTCAACTGAAGCCTCTCTGACGCTATTCGTGATAGGGCATCAACTTCTTGATGCGGCGTCAGCCTGGAAGTCACCTATTTCGAACAATTTTATTAATTTTGTTATTTTATTTCCTTAATTAGGCTTTAGTATAAATAGCATCTTTTAGTGTTTTTGAGGGGGAATGAATAATTCATCTATCAGACATCTACTCTAAGAAGAGAGACACGTATTTTTGCTCTCTTTCATAAATTATTCTTGTGTTTTCGTATCAACTATTTTTGGGGTTTTTACCTTGTGATTAAATTGGAGAAACTACTTGTTGTTTTCTACCCATTCGTAAGTTTATCATTATAATCATGAATTCAACTTGTTATTTCGTTCATCAAATCATGAACGGCTAATTTTATTAGCCGGAGTTATGGGATCCATGGATTAGGGTTTGATATGATACTAGGTGTTTAACAGATTCAAAGAGTAGTAAAACATCTTAAGATTCTGTTGTTTTAACTAAAATCTAGTGGTTGCAAACATTAGGTTATGCCTTAGGTTTTATTTGCTTCTAATGAAGAAATAGACTAGAGGACGTGAATTATCAACAGGGACTCGGAAGCTACCAACCTTTTGTTTAATGATTAATGTCGTAACTAGATTAATCTACCTGAGATAACATCCTTTTGGAAATAGATAAGTTATCTAAGTTTGAGAGAATTAGATAATAAATTGTCTAGTGAAGTCGAGAGATAAGTCAGATAGTATAATCGTCAGGGATATTCTACTGTTCTACTCATTCTGATAATCTCTAGAATTACCTAGTATCTATCAATTCCCGAAACCCTTGGTGAACATAGCTCTGGTTTCCCATTTATCTTGATTACAAACACTAAAGTATTAAAAGTGATATTTAATACATCGTGAACTTAAACCCCCATCTTTTGGAAGCAGTAAACTACCAGTAAAATCTTTCATAAACAAATTAAAGTTCACACCCTATTCCCTGTGGGATTCGACCCCAACCTAGTTGGGTTTTATATTGACAACATTCGCTTACACCCATTCAAGAGTGTAATTTGAGCGTTATCAATAAGCATGCAATTCTCAAATGATGAGGACTCACTACTAATCTGACTGATGGGACGTCTGATCTACTAAAGATGCTCAGGAGCTCGTGCTTCTAAACCTATGGTATAAAATACAATAGTGCAAATGCTTCTGTACATTTAAATATATTGGTATGCAAGTGAGGTAGGCTGAATGCAATGGTTCATATGCATGGACAGTACTAACTGACTGAATAACATGAACGTGAGAATACATGCATAAATACGTAACTATAACTAAGATCATGATAACACTAACTCATGAATTTTGATAACGTGGATTTACTGATATTTGTGTACTTATACTGGGATACTAAATTACTAAGTCTATTTAGTAATGAGGAATTGGTGTCATATTACTGATAAAGAAATGACTATTACTGACAGTTTTGACTATGAAGAACTGGTCTAATTGATTGTATCTGATAGTCCTAAGATCTGAATGCTGGTAACATGAATTTTGTATAATTAATATACAATTAACTGGGTGACTGTGTCTGATAGTCCTAATTCTAATGGAACTAGCTGAGTTTCGTACTGAGTTGAGCAACTGTATCTAACAGTCCTGAAATCTGTAGAATTGAACTGAGTTCTATTACTAAGACTAGATCTGAAACTGAGATGGTGAGAGGTAATCATCAAACAGACATGCCCCAAAACTGAACTATTGGGGTCCAACTTGTAACCCCAGCTTGAAGGGTATCTGTACCATGCCACGGGTAAAGACAAGTTATGAGTAAACCCTCTCTAACAAGAAGCTCTTCCGTCAACTCCTCCTGTAAGAAAAACTCAAATGAGGTGTGTAATCCCTAGACTCATAGGGTACATCTCAACCTACACTGGCTACATAGTTCTGGAACACAGGGATTGCTACTAAGGATCACACCCTCTACTGGCTTACAGTGTGTGTCCTCATCCCCGAGTTCACTCGGTGCTGAATCCTACTTCCAAATGAATAGACACTGAACTGATTATACTAAACTAAACTGTTACTGATCATATTGTATAACTGATTTGAATTGAGTTCACTAAGGTCACTGAGATTACTGAGTAGGACTAGACTGATACTGAATTTACTAAATTTCATGAGTCATTAGACTGACTGAATTCTAAGGATCATGGCTTGACTAAGAGTATCGTGAAAACATGACATTGGCTCTAGGAACATAGCTAAATTGTCGGGTACAAGTACCCCCAGGACCCGATAGCATGAAACTGACAGGACATGACACTTTTTGAACATATGACCAATATCAACAATTCATAATACATTAATTTGGGGATTTCATGAAGCACATGGTTATCATAGACTTGTACATGAATGGAATCGCATATAAACATGTCATACTTTCATCAACCTAATCTCATGGACATTCATAATGCACACAATATCATGGAAGTCATTCTTGGTCATAGGGTAAAGCATGCATTTATCACTTGGGTCACAATTAAGCTATAATGCATAATTTATATTCTCTTAGGCATTTATCAAACACCTAGGATGCATGACTTAGGGCATAGGCATGGACATCAAATTAATTCAACAAAACTTCATATTTCAACTCAATTTCACATGTTTCAGACCACATACTAGCATAGGTTCATGAACAACACATAAAGATTCTAACTTGGGAATCATACAACCATAATCACATGAACATAATCGACCCACAAATAAATATTCACAATACAAGACTTAAAACTTGATTCTTGGGCTTCATGGGTGAAATAAATCCATAAATGAACATTGTGCATACCTTAGTTCTTGATTCTACGATGATTGGCAAAGAGATTCTTGAATTTGAGTATTGAATTTGAATCCCCAATTGAAAACCCTAGCTTGTTCTTGAGAGAAACTTGAGAGAAACACCACATTTTGGGTGAAATATGGTTGAATCACGTGTTATTGGGCTTATATAGTGGTGGAAAATTGAACCTTTTAACCCTGGACACATCTTTTTAAATTTTGTGAAAAATTTTTCCAATCTGGACCCCTAGCGCGACGTGGTGCTATCGCGTCGTGTCACTAGAATATGACAATTAGGAACTGGGCTAATGGCGCGATACGGGGCTATCGCTGACCCCTACCTGAATTTGACAAATGCCATTTTTTCTTATGGTGCGGCGCGCCACCGACTAATATGGTGTTGTTTTACAACAGGGACTTGAAATTGTCATAATTTCTTACCCGATTATCAGATTTAGGCAAATTTTATATCGATGGAAATCTTATTAAATTTCCCACATGACAAAAATTTAAAATCTTGAAAATACCACATGTATAAAAGTGGATCCATCTTTTAAAGCTAGTCTTTAACATTTTTGGGAAGAACTTAAGCTAGGTAGAAGTATGGGGAATTACATTTAGATAATCATTAAAAGACTTCACACCATACGTCTTATCCTTATTTACTAAACATTATCTAAATCATGAGAATAGTTTGGGTATAATTACAATGTTGAACCTATCAGACACAACTTTGTTTGATCTCTTTAAATCTAGCTCTTGGTATCTCTAGTCTGTTAGGAAGAGTTACCGCAATGCTGACTTGTCTTAGGCCTTAAAACAAATTTCTTGGATGTCCTTTCAACTCCTTCTCTAGATAGGCCTTTTGTAAGTGGATCTGACACATTATTCTTTGACTTCACATAGTCTACCACTAGATAGAAGTTCTTTAATGGTATTATATTTCTGTGTTATGTGATGAGATTTACCATTATATATCATGCTCCCTGCCCTACCTATTGCCGCTTGGCTATCACAGTGTATTCATACTAATGCCACTGGTTTGGGACAATAAGGAGTATCTTCCAAGAAATTCCAAAGCCATTCTGCTTCTTCACCTGCTTTATCCAATGTGATAAATTTAGATTCCATTATGGAGTGAGAAATACAAGTCTGTTTGGATGATTTCCAAGAAACCCCTCCTCCAATGATAGTAAATACATATCCCCTCGTGAATTTTACTTCGTTCGATCCAGTGATCCAATTTGCATCACTATATCCTTCAACTACTGCATGATATTTATTATAATGCAAAGCATAGTCTTGAGTGTATTTAAGATACCCAAAACTCTTTTCATTGCTATCCAATAAGTTTTTTTAGGATTACTCGTATACCGACTCAACTTAATAATAGCGCATGCTATGTCTGGTTGTGTACAATTCATTATATACATTAAATATCTCAATACTCTTGCGTACTCTAATTGTGAGTCACTTTCACCTTCATTATTTCGAAGTGTAAAGCTCACATCCAATGGAGTCTTGGCAATACCAAATTCCCTGTACTTGAATTTTTCCAGTACCTTTTTGATATAATGAAACTGTGACAATGCCAACCCCTGTGGAGTTCTATAGATTCTTATTACTAAGATCACATCCGAAACTCCAAGGTCTTTCATATCAAACTTGCTCTTGAGTATTTGTTTCATTGCATCCGAATTAACGTTATCTTTGTTACAGGCAAGTATGTATCAAAGTAATCAAGGTCTTCCTTTTGTTTAAATCCTTTTACTACAAGTCTTGTCTTGTATTTGTCAATAGTACCATTTGCTTTCATTTTTCTTTTGAAGAGCCAGTTAGAACCTACAGGTTTATTTCTTGGAGTAAGATCAACAAACTCCCACGTATGGTTGCTTAAGATTGATTCAATTTCACTATTGACTACCTCTTTCCAAAAGGATGGGTCAGAAGACGTCATTGCTTCTTAAAAGTTTGAGGCTCATTTTCTAAGAGAAATATTACCAAATCCGATCCAAACAAAGTTGACGTTCTTTGACGTGTACTACATCTTGGATTCTCATTATTTTGTAAATCCTCACTTGGTTAATTTTTAGGTTGTTTAACCCCCCCACTAGACTATTTATGTCTAGTTTTATACGGATAAATGTGTTCAAAGAATTCAGCATTATCTGATTCAATTACTGTATTTTTATTGATATCCGGATGTTCAAATTTATGAACCAAAAACCTACATGCTTTTCTAATTTTAGCATATCCTATGAACACGCAGTCCGCCGTCTTAGGTCCTATCCTTACACTTTTAGGCATAAGAACTTAGACCTTCGCTAGACACCCCCACACTTTAAAATATTTCAAGTTGGGTTTCCTTCCTTTGCATTTTTCATATGGAATTGATTGTGTCTTACTATGGGGCACTCTATCGTGTATTCAGTTAGCTATAAGGATAGCTTCCTCTCTCCCACAGGTTTATCGATAAACCTGAACTTATTAGTAAGGCATTCATCATTTCCTTCAAGGTTTGGTTTTTCATTTCTGTAATTTCATTAGATTGAGGTAAATATGTGGATGTGGTTTGATGGAAAATTCCATTCTCTACACATATTTTTGCAAAGGGAGATTCATATTATCTACCCTATCACTTCATATCATTTTGATCTTTTTCTCTAACTGATTTTCAACTCTAATTTTATATTGCCTAAATGCATTTATTGCTTCATCCTTACTATTTAGCAAATAGACATAATAGTATCTAGTGCAATCATCAATAAAAGTTATAAAATACCTTTTTCCATCATGAGATGGTGTTGACTTCATATCACAAATATCAGTGTGGATTAAGTCTAAGGGATTGGAATTCCTTTCAACGAACTTATACAGATGCTTATCATACTTTGATTCCACACACGTTTGAAATTTTGATTTATTGCACTCAAAGTTTGGTAAAACTTCTAAGTTAATCAATTTACGCAAAGTTTTGTAACTGACATGTCCTAATCGTTCATGCCATAAATCATAAGCCTCAAGCAAGTAAAAAGAAACTGAACTTTTATTGATTTCAACATTCATTACATTCATTTTGAATAGTCCCTTATTGAGGTAGCCTTTTCCTACATACACTTCTTCTTTACTAAGTAAAATTTTTTCAGAAACAAATACACATTTCAATCTGTTCTCATCAAGAAGTGATACAGAAATCAAGTTCTTTCTTAACTCTGGAACATACAGGACATTGTTGAGTGTCAACACTTTGGCTGAAATCATTTTCAAGCATACTTTTCCTGTTTCTTCTACTTTTACAGTAGTGGAGTTGGCTATATATATCTTTTCTTCTCCTTGAGCCAGAGCAAAAGCAGCAAATAACTCCTTATTAGCACAAAATTGGCGGGTGGCACCGGAATCCATCCACCATTTTCAAGGATTTCCCACCAAGTTGTATTAGGACATCATAGCACACAGATCGTCTACTTATTTCTTGGACTTAGAAACATTTACTTGGTCCTTCTTCTTCCCCTTCTTTGGGGCACGATAATCCATAGAGTTATGGCCAATCTTGCCACAGTTAAAGTATTTTCCCTTGAATTTCTTCTTGGGTTGATTGCTTTTATGCTAGCTTTCTTGCACTTTTTAGAGTTGTGGTCCTCTTCTACAATATTTGCTCCATTCATTGTAGAATTTTCTGTCAACCTTCTTTTTCCAGCCTTATTGTCTTCTTCAATGTGCAATCTTATGATTAGATCTCCGACAGACATCTCCTTATGTTTGTGTTTCAAATAGTTCTTGAAGTCCTTCTACATGGGTGGTAGCTTCTCTATTATTGCAGCTACTTGAAACTCTTCATTCACGATCAAACCTACAATAAAGTTTATATGAATACTAAGAATATTTTTAAACTATTCAACAAATGTATTTGTCAAAATCATACCTTTCGCAAGGAGATCATGGATGATCATTTATTGTCTATCATTTTATATTCCAGAAAACTTGCAACGAAGAACTTCTTAGTTTCTGCATCATTTATCTTGTACTTCCATTCCAACGCTCCCCATAACTTTTTTGCTGCCTTTGTACCACTATACACATTGTAGAGATCATCTTGGAAACCACTCAATATGTAGTTCCTGCAAAGGAAATCAGAGTGTTTTCAAGCCTCCATAATCACAAATCGCTCTTATTTAGAGGTTCCCTCGGGCATCTCTGGAGCTTCCTCAAATGTGAACCTTTGAAAACAAAGAGTTGTAAGGTAGAAAAACATTTTCAGCTGCCACCTTTTGAAGTCAATAACCGTGAACTTTTTGGATTTCTCCATTGGTACCATTGCCAGCGGAGCATTCATATGACTTGTCATGGCAACACAGTTGCTGCCACAGTCGTTGCAACATCATGCACTTGACTATCCGTAGTCATTTTCCTGTCACAATAAGATAGTAACTTTAGTATATCAAAATACTATTAGTAAGATTTCGGCAACTTTAAACACCTCTAGTTTCTAGTTTAATGATGAAGTTTTTATGACTTCCAATCGTCAACCGAGTAATCTTTAACTTGTTATGAAGATTTTATGTCTTCAAATCACTAGTTAAGTTAAAATAGAGTAGAAAGCTTAAAGGTTTAATCTCCAGAAACCAAGCTATACAGATTCCGAGTTATTATTCCTTAAGATTGTTATCTTCAATGTTTTTGGGTACACAAATCTATATTTAGGCTCACAATAACTTCAACACAAGTTCAAGTCTAAAACAAGAACACTTATGAAGTTACACAACACCTTCAACACATGAATAAAAATAATCTATCTAAGAAGTATGTTATTATTTCAGAAATAAGATGAAACAAAAATTTAAAGCCAAGTCCCCCAACTTCACGAAGTGTCCTTAAGGGAATAATTCCCATCACTGCATCTGAGGTTATGGAATTTTTCTCCTAGGAAAAAATGGCTTTCAATCCAACAATAGAGGTACGTAAAATTATTGGATTCATCAAACTCACTCAACGGCTAATGATCACACTAAGTTTTTGTAGAGAAAAAGAGTGTTTATTCTGTCAAAAATCATGTCAATACCTGAGGAATATGTTAGAAATTTATAGCCTTAATGTGTCCCTTTTGAAAGGATACATTGGTTCTAGGAAAAAGGCACTTTTTCAGTACAGTCACGTCACCTGTGCCCAGTCTGTGTTGGAACTACGCCTGATCTGTCCCCTCAAGTGACACTATCAAATTCCAGTAGCTATCTGCTCGACACCTACGCTGGACCTATGGCCGCAGGTCGCCAGGTGCGCACACAGATGCTACTTTATGCAAAATAGTGGACTAGGAGAATTAGTGGACTTTCCAGTTTTTAGTACACTTTCCATTTTGGTGTGGACTCAATTTCCCTTCACTATTTTTTCCTCCATTTTCTATTCACACATACACCTTGAACACAACAGTTTGACTTCCTATGAACACTTTTTTGCGATACAAAGAAAAAGAATGATTGTCTGCTCATCATAAATCATGACATGTTAAAATCTTAATTCAGTTTTATTAATTAGAACAAAATTAATTTCTTAGCTTGTATAATTTCATATCTCTTACAAAATGTTGTCCAAATTGTGGAAACACCGAAAGATATGCTATAAATTAGCAAATCTAATCTTCGATGACTTTTTGAAAAAAACGTTATGTCATAGTTGGCATTGAGATATGCCAATATAATAATCAATTCAATTAGTTGGTGATAGAAAAAATAATATAATAATAAAGTGGAAGAATTAGATTGTCATGCCCCAATTGAACATGAGTGGCACCCACCCCATTCTTCAGTGGGTGAACCAATTACCCCGGAAGCATTAACCAAGAGTTAGAGAGAACAAAGGAGCTATCCCATTAATAGTTCAAAAGAAATTCAAGATCTAACATCAAGCTAAAAACAAAATATGGAAGATAGTACTATCGAAAGTCGATGTACCAAAAATACTAAAGATTGTCAGGAAGGGGATACAACCCCCAAAACTAAAAGGAAATGCATAGTCCAGAATTGAGGCTTATATCATTAAAGAACGATTCATGGTATCCCAAAATATGCTGCTCACCTTGAATATAGAGTCCAATGCTAGAAGCACAAGTGAGGTCCTGCAAGAGCCGCTGGAATATCTGTTGCACTAAAACAAATGTAAGAGTGAGCGTAGTATTAGTATACAAGAAAATAATGGTGTACTGGTAGGGTCATTTGGCCAATATAAGATGAGAAATATAAACACTTAACCATAACACACTAAAATAAGTTAATACAGGCTCACCCTACTGCACCTTAGTACAACAAGTAACATTTAGAGCAGCTAGAATTAATACCAACAAGTCAAAGATGGGTACAAGTATGTCACTTAATTCAAGTAAAATCAAATCAAGTAAGTAGCACAAAAGTATATATATTTTTTTGTTTCACTCATGGAATCGTCAAACTCATCTTACCTAGTCCATACATGCTAAGAGTATTATAACCACCCTTTAGTCATGACCCATAAAGGACAAGTTCCATGTATATACAAAATCCCAAACACAAGCACCTGGCAGCCTTATTTCACCAATATCTTGTGAGAATGTTCAAATACCGAAACACTCCATAATTAACAATGGGATGTTAGAAATTCACTTAACACCAAAATAGCAACCAACTCTTATAACATTCAAAAGCTTTACATAGAGTTCAGTGAAATTGATCACACCTAATAACATGAATCAACAAACAATACTAAGATATCGTTAAAATGAACATTTAACACAAATTGGATTAACTGACATAACCATAACCTACCTCAATCAAAGCTTGCACAACTCCATTAAGCTGAAGCCTTACCATCTATGCAATTTTTACCTTGCCTATCCATGCAATTTCCACTAACTTTTGATCTAGAAATACATACAAAATGCATTATCAATGAAATGATCCGCCATGTAGGAAATTATAACTCAATCCCAACCCCTAAGGACAAGTTAATAATCATTCCCTCCCATTCTAGGATTTTTCTAACTTAATCCACCTAAAATTATTAATTTCATGGATCATTTAGTGAATTAATAACATGCAAGGGTAATTTAACATCATTAATTAAAATCTATGATTTTGTACCTAAATTACTCCCTTACACCATAAAACCTACTAAAACTAGTTTGAAACCTTCCCCAAAATATTTAAATTATTAATTTTAGGGATACATTATCAATTTTCTAGTTAATGAGGATGAAATTCTTACCTTAATGAAGAAAAATGATGGAAAACCAAGTATTTTTGTCCAAATCATCACTGTTGAAGCCCCAAAATATGTTTTTGAAGAATGAACCATTTTGAGGTTTTGTTAAATAAAATAGCGATTAGCGGTGTATCACTATAGGGACACATGTAGCCCTTGAATAAATTGATTGGTCTCTATAGCGAAAACTATTTTGCTTTTGGGAATGCTACTATAGCGACATGGATGGAACAAAATCTTCGGCTTTTTCTAGAAATTTCCTTTTTCATAGCATACCTTAAATCCAAGACATCATGAATAATATTTGTAATGCCCTGGGAGTACACCCTGGAGGCCACACGGTGCTTACGGTCATAAGTGACCACAAGCTAACCCATGAGCTGGTACCTGCTATGAGCACTAAATAATAACAACAAAATAACATGCGTGGAATATCTGAATACACCATAAGGTTTTAAGTTCAAAAATATTTCCAAATCATAAATCTAGAAACAATTGTCTGAAACTGATAAAAATAATGATAAACTAACTGATTGTCTGAAGTGTCTAAAAGCCTCTAAAACTGACTGAATAAGAGTTGATGGGATAGGCCCCAACTAACTCCAACTAACTACTGAACTGAAAGCATGAAAATAAATATAGGTAGTCCTCAAAATATGAGGATTCACCATGACTGTTGCTGTTGATATGCTAGGATGTCTAAGTGCGGTTTGGAACCTAAGCAACCAAGCCTATGATATAAGATATCATAGCACAAGAAATGAGTATGCGGTCAGTACTTTGAATGTAATGGTATTCTAAATGGAGTTAGGCTGATATGCATGGGCTCATGTACATGAATAATAATTGACTGAATAGCGTGAGATAAGTGAATAACTAATATGAATATGTGAATGCTATAAAATTAAGAATGCATGACCAAGCATATAACATGATTCTGAATATAATCTGTAAACTCAAATACTAAAATCTGATAACAAAACAACTAATAATTATATACTATGGTGAATACAAGCCTGAACTGAAGCATACTAAATATTGAATTGAGACTGTGGGAGCTACCATCTAACTGACATGCCCTAATGAGCTAATTGGGGACCAACTTGTGACCCCAGTTGGAAGGGTGTTAGTATCGTACCACGGGTACTAACATATGGTTGCGTGGATCCACTATAGTGTTGTACCTAAGGACTAAGGGTTACCCTCAACTGGCAGGTTTCCTTATGAGATGAACCCTCAACTGGCAGGTTAACATCTCAACCTACGCTGGCTACATAGTGATGGAACTCAGGGACTGCTACTAAAGGTCACACCCTCAACTAGAAGGTGAGCCCCCATCCCTGGGTTTGATCGGTGCTAAATCCTACTCCCAACTGAACTAACTCTAATCACTAGACTGAACTAAGCCTACTGACATGATGCACTGACTGAACTAATATTACTCTAATAGATTCGAAACTCTTCTAAAAGTACTTAAGCTACGTAAAAAGCTAAGTTTTTGGGTATTCATAACCCCCAAGAATCGATATCAATGATATCAAGATCATACTAACACTTTAAGGACATGATATGTAAGAATTTATTCAAAACTCATTCTTTGAGGAATTTCATCAAATACTTGCAATTCATGGCTTTAACATGAAATAGTTCTATTTTAAAGCAACTAGTAGTAGAATGATTTTTATACTAAATCCCCAAAATAAGTCTTAAATCAGCGAACAACACCATTCAAAACATGTAGGTTTAGTAACAACAACAATTTCATGAAAACATGATATAAAATCAAAATTTATGGGGATTCATAGTTAAAATTACAATAACTTGTATAATCCATAACTTTGAATTTGAAATTAGGTTCTTGAACTCCATGGGTGAAAAAGGCCCATGGATGAACATTTAGCATACCTTGGGTTCTGAATTTGTAAGAATTATTGATGTATTTTGCCCTTTCTCATACTTAATTTTGTGTTTTTGACTGATTTAACATGGGGGAAATGACCCAAATACCCCTCTGGTCTAGGGATTAATTGCATAAATTGTGCCCAGCAATGCTGCAGATGATGCATCATATCGATGGTATCGATGCGATTGTCGATGCGTTACATTGATGGTGATGACGCAATGGCTAATGCGATGCATGTTAATTGTGTTAGCTCACTATTTCGGTCATCCAAACATGTCTCAAATGATATTTAAAAATTTTGATACTCACCTGAGATGACCTATTGATAACCTTGATCATGAAACAATTTAAAAATCGATAATCTAAGCCTGAAAAGATAAAAAATGAGACCATTGAAATATCAAGGCCAAAAATGAGACTAAGTCATAATACTTGGCTGAAATTTTTCTAAGTCTAGACCTCTTTTGGTATTTTATATAGGATTGAGATGGACTAGGACTTTACGGGGTCTTACAATATCTCTTCCTTGGGAATATTCATCCTTGAGTGAGACTAATTAAATTGAGAGACACTGAGGTACTATGACTATACTGATGGGCATAGCTAAAACATGACTGAATCTTGACACATGACACATGACAGAACTGATTCATGAATGCATGAATGATATTAGAAAGATATGCAGCTGGAACTAAGCATGGAACAGATAAATCTAAGAAAGATTGTTATCTTAGGCTCAGTCTAAGTTTGCAAAGAGGATATGAAAGATCTTGGTTCATATGTCAGCTTCTGTTTCCCAAGTGGCTCCCTCAACGGACTGGTTCCGCCAAAGAACTTTGACCAAGGGAACTTTTTGTTCCTTAGTCTATAGTTTGATGATCGAGGATTTCGACTGGACTTCTTCATAATAGAGACTATTCTGAACATCTACACTCTCTATGGGGACTACAACTGTTGGGTCACCTATGCACTTATTTAGCAAGGAGACATGAAACATTGGGTGCACTGCTGCTAAGTCTGCAGGCAACTCAAGTTCATAGACTATATTTCCGAAATGACTCAGAATCCTATAAGGACCAACATATCGAGGACTAAGCTTTCCCTTCTTACCAAATCTCTTCACTCCCTTCATGGGAGAGATTTTTAAATACACAAAGTCACCAATCTCAAATTCAAGATCTTTCCTTCTCATATCTACATACAATTTTTATTGGCTTTGGGCTATCTTAAACCTCTGCCAGCTCAATTGTACTCTCTCTAAAGCATCAAACACCAAGTCAGGCCCCACCACCGTGGCTTCACCTACTTCAAACCAACCAATCAGAGATCTACATCTCCTCCCATAATGAGCCTCAAACAGAGCCATCCAAATACTGGAATGATAACTATTATTATACCTGAATTCAATCAAAGTTAAGTAGTCATCCTAACGGACCTTAAAGTCAATGATAAATGCCCTCAACATAGCTTCTAAAGTCTAAATGGTCCTTTCTACTTGACTATCTGTCTGAGACTTAGGTACCAAGACCCTTTTGGAAGGCTTTCCAAAACTGAAAGGTAGACTGTGAACCTCTATCTAAAATAATGGACAACGGGACATCGTCCTACCTAACCAACTCTCTGATATAGATCTTAGCATAGTCCTCGGCTGAATAGGAAGTATGGACTGGCAATAAATGGGCAGACTTGGTCATCCTATTTATAATGACCCAAATTGAATTATACCGACGACAAGTACAAGGAAAACCTATCACAAAGTCCATGTTTACTTCTTCCCACTTCCATGTGGGAATACTGAACTCTTGTAAGGAACCACTAGGCTTTTGGTACTTAATCTTCACCTACTGATAAGTAGAGCACTTAGCCACAAACTCTTCAATGTCCCTCTTCATCCCACTCCACCAATTGACTTCTCACAAGTTATGGTACATCTTAGTAGCCCCTGGATGAATAGAGTAACGCATACCATGTGCTTCATCAATAATTCTCTATCTCACATCATCCACACACGGCACACACAGCCTACCCTGGCAACTCAAGACACCATCTCCCTCTTGGGAGAAAACCTCTACTTTCTAGCCTTTGACTGACTCTTTCAGCTTAACTAAACTGGGATCCCTTTCCTATTTTTCTTCACCTCGGAAACTAAAGAAGATTTCAAACTATTTTGTACCCAAACACTACCCTCAGCCGAATCAACTAAATAGAAACCTAATTTGGTAAGATGATAAAATTCCCAAACTAACTTCTTCTTACCATCCTCAGTGTGAGCAACACTACCCATGGACAACCTAGTGAAGGCATCTGCCTCTACATTGGCCTTGCCCGAATGATACAGAATATTTATGTCGTAGTCTTTCAACAACTCTAACCACTTTCTCTAACACAAGTTCAGGTATTTCTGTGAAAACATATACTGTAGTCTTTTATGGTCTATGAATACAACAACATGCACCCCATACAAATAGTACCTCCAAATCTTTAAGGCAAACACGACCGCTGCTAGTTCAAGATCATGGGTAGGATAATATTTTTCATAAGGCTTAAGCTGTCTAGAGGTGTAGGCTACGACCTTACCCTTCTACATCAAAACACACCCCAAGCCAACTCTAGAAGCATTATAGTATACAATAAATCTATTTTAATTATCGGGCAGAGTCAAAACTGGGGTTGTAGTGATTCAAGTCTTCAACTCCTAAAAACTCTTCACACAAAAATCTGGCGACTGGAACTTGACTTTCTTCTGGGTCAATCTGGATATGGGGGATGCACTAGATGAAAATCCCTTAATGAACCATCGGTAATAGTCAGCCAAACCAAAGAAACTCCTAATATCTGATGAAGAGATAGGTCTGTTCCAATTTCTCACTACTTTGGTCTTTTGAGGATCAACTCTAATGCCTTCAGCAGTAACTATGTGACCAAGGAAATCTACTGACCTTAGCCAAAACTCATATTTACTAAATTTGGCAAAAAACTGATGGGCTATGAGAGTCTGTAATACTATTCAAAAATGGTCTACGTGATTATTTTCATTGCGGGAGTAAACAAGAATTTCATCGATGAAGACTATGATGAACATGTCCAAGTACTGCTTGAACACGTGATTCATCAAGTTCATAAAAGCTGATGGGGCATTGGTAAGACCAAATGACATGACTAGAAATTCAAAGTGACCATACCTAGTTCTGAAAGCTATTTTTGAAATGTCATATTCTCTTACTCTGAGCTGATGATAGCCGGATCTGAGGTCTATCTTAGAAAAGTAACTAGCACCCTAAAGTTGATCAAATAAGTCATCGATTCTAGAAAGTGGGTATTTGTTATTGATGGTGACTTTGTTCAACTGACAGTAGTCTATACACATTCTAAAAGAACCGTATTTCTTTCACACAAATAGAACTGGTGCACCCCAAGGAGATATGCTAAGCCTGATGAACCCTTTGTCTAAGAGGCCTTTCAACTATTCTTTCAACTCTTTAAGTTTAGCTGGAGCCATTCTATATGGTGGAATAGAGATGGGTCGAGTATCAGGAAGAAGGTCTATTCCAAAGTCAATTTCCCTTTCGGGAGGAACTCTGAGGAGATCTTTAGGAAATATATTTAGAAATTCACTTGCGACCAAAACTGACTCAAGATTAGAAGTTTCAAAACTAGAGTCTTTGACTCACACCAGATGATAGATACACCCCTTGGATATCATTTTTCTTTCTCTAAGGTATGAAACAAGTTAACCCTTAAGTGATGTGGTACTACCTCTCCATTCTAGGACAGGTTCACTCGGGAACTGAAAATAGACAATTTTTCTCCCACAATCAACTGAAGCATAGCATGAATGGATCCAATCCATGCTGAGAATGATGTCAAATTTCATCATATCTAGCTCTACAAGGTCTTTGAAGTAACTTTTTGAGACACCATAATCGGACAATTCCTGTACACCCATCAGGCTATGATAGACTTACCCACTGGGGTAGAGACTAAGAAAGTCTCTATCAGGCTTTTGGGGCTAACTCTGGAGTTAACAGCTATGTAAGAAGTTATAAAAGATAAAGAAGCTCCAGGATCTAATAAAGCATAAAGATGTAAATGATAGACTTGCAAGGTACCAGTAACCACATCAGGAGAACTCTCCTGATCCTATCGAGAATAAAATACATAGAGCTTGATTGGGTGTTGCCTACTGGTAGCACTGAAAGCAGCACCCTACTGAGACGGGCGACTAGACTGAACTGGGAGATGACTGGACTGGCCCTTCTGACCACTCTTTAGACAATCCCTTACTCGGTGGCCTAGCTTGCCATACCCAAAACATATGTCATTGTCGGCTTTACAAATACCCTGATGGTTTCTCCCATATTTTTGGCAAAGAGGATTTGTCCGAGCACTGTTCACACTATCATAAAACGTAGAGCCTGGCGTCCTATCCCTGTTATTATTTTTGAATTTGGGAACTGGTGCACTAGCCAAAGACGAAGCTGGTACTGAAGATTTCTGATGAAATTAAGGATGATTACCACCCTCTGACTTTGGCTGAGTAAAATTAAAGCTACCTGTTCTAGCCCTCTTATTCTCCTTTTTTTTCTCCTTAGTCTTCTGTTCTTCAATCTGTTGAGCATGGACCATCAACCTAGAAGAGTCTATCTCCTTAATCAGCATTACAATTCTACACTTCTTTACCACACTATTGATATACCTGACACGAACTTGCTCATCTTAGACCTGCTATCAGCTACTATATGAGGAGCATACCTGGCCAACTGAGTAAACTTAAGGGAATACTCTTTCACACTCATATTGCCCTACTTCAAGTTGATAAACTTTGATGTCATAGCCTGTCTCAACTCTAACGAAAAGAACCTATCTAGAAAGGCATTAGCAAACTCTTCCCATTTTATAGGCCTTCCATTCGTGCCTCTATCAACTTTCCACTACTTAAACCACGTATGAGCTACATCTTACAATTGGTAGGTAGCTAACTCATCACTTTTACTAGCAGTTACCCCTATAATGTCTGTTACTTTCTACACCATGTCAAGGAATTCCTATGGATCCTCTTTAGACTTAGACCCAAAAAATGAAAGAGGGTTCATCCGGGTAAAGTCTCAAATTCTAGCTGCAGTAGTATTGGCCACTAGGTTGGCCTGAATAGTAGCTAGCTAAAAATTCTAAGCTTCCATAGAATGGGCTCAAGTGGTAAATGCTGCTCTGATTTCTACATGAGAAACATGCTCATTTATGGGATCTTCCTGAACGGACAGAAGTGTTGGCTTGTTCCCAGTTCTTTTTTTGTTAGTCTTTCTGGGAGGCATGTTTTGTAACCAAAAGGAAAAGTTGGATTACACAATGAGTTTAACTTGAGCTCATGCTCACTCTTATGATAAGAACATTAAAAGCAGGGAACTTTACCTAAAAATTCCTCGTAGTCTATTGTCCATAAGTATGGTGCACTTTACACCCATGCACGAGACTCTACTCATCGTGGATTTCCAACCCCCTAAGACACTTTAGAACCTTAGGCTCTGATACCAAGTTTTTATCACCCTGGGAGTACCCCCTGGATACCACACAGTGCTTATGGTCATAAGTGACCACAAGCTAACCCATGAGCCGGTACCCGCTGTGAGCATTGAATAATAACAACAAAATAACATTTGCAGAATATCTGAATACGCCATAAGGTTTTAAGTTCTAAAATATTTCTGAATCATAAATCTAAAAACAATTGCAAAAAAATAACTGTCTGAAACTAATAAAAATAATGACAAACTGACTGATTATCTGAAGTGTCCAAAAGCCTTTAAAACTGACTGAATAAGAGTTAATGGGACAGGCCCCAACTAACTCTAACTAACTACTGACCTGAAAGCATGAAAAGAAATATAGTCGGTCCTTGAAATATGAGGACTCACCATGATTATTGTTGCTGATGTGGTAGGATGTCTAAGTGTGGTTGGGAACCTAAGCATCCAAACCTACGATATGATACATCATAGCATAAGAAATGAGTATGCGATCAGTACTTTGAATGTACTAGTATGCTAAAGGTAGTTAGACTGATATGTATTGGCTCATGTACATGAATAATAATTGACTAAATAGCATGAGATAACTGAACTAATATGAATGCGTGAATTCTATAAAATCTGAGAATGTATGACCACGCATATAACATGATTCTAAAAATAGTCTATAAACTAAAATACTGAAATCTGATAACTGAATAACTGATAACTGTATGCTATGATTAATGCAAGCCTGAACTGAGACTGTGGGAGCTATCATCTTACCGACATGCCCCAATGAGCTAATTGGGGACCAACCTGTGACCCCAGTTGGAAGGGTGTCAGTATCATGCCACGAGTAATATCACATAGATGCATCGATCCACTATAGTGTTGTCCTAAAGGACCAAGGGTTACTCTCAACTGGCAGGTACCCTTATGAGATCTAGCCTCAACTGGTAGGTTAACATCTCAACCTACGCTGACTATGTAGTTCTGGAACGTAGGGACTGCTACTAAAGGTCACACCCTTAACTGGTAGGTAAGCCCCCATCCCTGGGTTTGCTCGGAGCTAAATCCTACTCTAAACTAAGCTGACTCTAATCACTGGACTGAACTGAGCCTGCTGACATAATGCACTGACTGAATTGATAATACTCTACTAGATTCTAAACTCTTTTGAAAGTACTTAAGATAAGTAAACAACTATGTTTTTTGGGTATTCATAACCCCTAGGACTCAATATCAATGATAGCAGGATCATACTAACACTTTAAGGACATGATATGTAAGAATTTATTCAAAACTCATTCTTTGAGGCATTTCATCAAACACTTGCAATGCGTGGCTTAAACATGAAATAGTTTTATTTTAAAGCAACTTGTAGTAGCATGGTTTTTAACTAAATCCCCAAAATAAAGCTTAAATCAGCGAACAACACTACTCAAAATATGTAGGGTTTCGTAGCAACAACAATTTCATGAAAACATGATATGAAGTCAAAATTCATGGGAATTCATAGTTAAAATCACAATAACTTGTACAATCCATAGCTTTGAAATTGAAATTGGGTTCTTGAACTCCATGGGTAAAAAAGGCCCATCGATAAACATTTAGCATACCTTGGTTTCTTAATTTGTAAGAATTATCGGTGAATTCTTGAGACTTGGACTTGAATTTGATGAACCTAGGATTTTGTTCTTGAGAGGTTTTGTGAAGAATGAATATGTTTTGCCCTTTCCCATGCTTAATTTCATGTTCTTAACTGATTTAACATGGCTAAATGACCCAAATACCCCTCTAAACTCGAGATTAATTGCACAAAATATGCCCAGTGATGTTGCAGATGATGCACCGCATCGATAGTGTTGACACAATTGCCGACGTGATGCGTCCTAATTGTGTTGGCTTACTATTTTGGTCATCCAAACATGTCTCAAATGATGTTTGAAAATTCTGAAACTCATCCGAGATGACCTATAGATAACCCTGATCATGAATAAAAATCGACAATCTAAGGCCGAAATGATTAAAAATGAGACCATTGAAAAATCAAGGCAAAAAATAAGACTAAGTCTACACTTAGCTGAAATTTTTCTAAGTCTGGGACCTCTTTTGGCATTCTATATAGGAGGGAGATGGACTAGGACTTTACAGGGTCTTACAATATCTCTTATGCTAAGATCAATTCTGGGAGTTCTACTTACCTAAATTCTATTCTATAAAGTCCTATGGGTTTCTTATCGTCTTAGATAACTAAAATTAGGCTAAAACCCATAAAATTCACCCAATCCATTTTGAATTTTCCTAGACCACACCTCACTCAATTTTATCCTAGACTAGATTAGCCTAAAAATTAGAACTTCATATTCAGGAAGAATCTTAGCTTGAATTTTTAAATAGGAGAGTTGCATGTAACAACATAGAGGGTTGTTACAACAGATACCAATTTATTCATTGTTCATCCCAGAACGATCAAACAAGAAAAATTAGGCTGAAATAAGGAAAAATTAGAATACTTATATCCACAAACAAGTGAGGGTACTTGTCTTGCATGTCCTTCTCTCCTTTTCAAGTGGCTGCTTCAACCAAACGATGTTTTCATTGAACCTTTTCGAACAAATTTCCTTCATCCTTAACTTACTAACATCTAATTTAGAATCACTACCAGCTCCTCCTCACAAGCCAAATTCTTATCTAATAAAATGGATTTTTATTTACGAATATAATCTACATTCCCATGGTACCTTTTGAGAATAGATACATGAAACACGGAATGAACTCTCGATAACTCTGACGGCAATGCTAGTCTGTATGAAACTGGACTCGTATCTTCAAGAACCTCAAAGTAACCAATATATTGAGGGCTAAGCTTGACTTTCTAACCAATCCTCATGGCTCCCTTTATAGGAGACACTTTGAGCAACACTTGTTCTCCAACCCTAAAAGCCATGTCTCTTACTTTACAATCCACATATTCATTTTATCTACTTTGAACATCCAATAATTTGGTTTGAAAAAATATTACCTTTTATTAATCCTATTTTACCAAGTCAGTGTCTAAATATTTAACATCACCAGTCTGAAACCACTCAATAAGTAATCTACACCTCCTTCAATAGAGTGTCTCAAATGGTGCCATACGAATACTAGAGTGATAATTATTGTTGTATGAAAACTCTCACAATGGAAGGAACTGATTTCAAAATCAATCACATAGTCTCTCAACATATCCTCTAACACCTTAATTATCCTCTTTAATTACCCATCAATTTGAGGGTGAAAAGTTATGCTAAATGTGAGCTTGGTGCCTAACTCCATGTGCAACTTGTTCCAAAATTTTAATGTATATTTTGCATCTCTATTAGAAATAATGGTAAGGGGCACCCCGTGAAGCCTCACTGTCTCCTTGACGTAGATTTTAGCTAGTTGCTTGGAGTTGTAGTCTACCCGAAATGGAAAGAAGTAAGCTGATTTCATCAACTGATCCACTATAACCAAATGGAATCATATTTCCCCAAGGTCTTAGGAAGACCCACCACAAAATCCATAGCAATATTCTCCATTTCCAAATAGGTATTGGCTTTCTCTGTAATAATCTCGTAGGCCTTTGACGTTCATACTTCACTAGTTGATAGTTGATACACTTAGACATATGCTCCACTATGTCTTTTTTCATCCCAGGCCACCAATAAAGCTAACTTAAGTCATGGTACATTTTGGTTGCACCTGGATAAATAGAGTAAAGTGAACCATGGGCTTTAAAAAGTACATAACAAATCAAATCTCCAACCCAAGGAATTCATATTCTTCCCTTAAACCATAACACCCCACCCACATTAAGAGTGGAGTCCACTACTTCTTTATGAACAACCTTATTCCAGAGCACACTCAACTTCTCATCTTCAAACTAATAGGCCTTAATATCATCTAGAAATGTTGACTTTACCTTGACACTAGCCAACACTCCATCTATGTCTGAAACATGAAATATATCCACTATGATACTAGAGCCTGAAACTCTCCATCCAAAGGCCACCTGGATACTCGAAGAAAGAACAACTTACTCATACTTATAGCATTCCAGATTAATGCACCTACTACCACATTGGCCTTTTTCGGATTATAGTGAATAGTCATATTATAATCCTTTATCAATTTCATCCATTCCTGTTGTCTTAGCTTCAAATCTTTGAATAAGCACATGTTGTAGGCTATGATGGTCTATGAAGACCTCACACTTGACACTATAAAGATAGTGTCTCCAAATATTTAGTGCAAACACCGCCACTCCCAACTCTAAATCATGGGTCTAGTAGTTCTTTTCATGAGGCTTCAATGTAATAATATTCTAATCATGCATCAACACAACACGTAATCCCAAAAGTGAAGAATCACAAAATACTACAAAATCCTTATATTTAACTCGTAGAGAAAGATAGGAGTCATAGTCAACAATGTCTTGAGACCTTTACAATCATCCAACCAAATTAAAGGTACTTTTTTCTGCACCAGCTTAGTCAAATATGTTGTTATAGATGCGATGTTCTTGACAGAGTTATGGTTATAGTTGGTAAAGCCAATAGACTCTTACTTTTGTCACTAATCTAGGTCTAACACAATTCTTAATTGCCTCAATCTTTTGGGGTTCTACCATCACCCCCTCTTGAAATGACATGCCCAAAGAACACAACCTAAGATAACTAGAACTCATATTTCAAAAACTTGGCATACAACTACTTCGCTTTTAGAATCCCCAACACAATGTGAAGATGGCATGCATTCTCCTCCTTACTCTTGGAGTAAATTAAGATACCATCAATAAACACAATAACAAAAGAATCTAAATAGGACTTAAAGATACCATTCATTATGCTCAAAAGTTTTTGATGCATTGGTCAACCCAAAGGACTTCACCAGGAAATTGTAATATCTATATCAAGTTCTAAATATTATCTTTGGTATATCTTCCACACTAATTTTCAGTTGATGGTAACCTTACCGCAAGTTAATTTTGGAAAATACCGTTGTGTCCTGTAATTGGTCAAGTAGATTATCTATGTAAGGATAAGCATATTTATTTCATATAGTAACCTTATTCAATTATTTATAATCAATACATATCCTCATGCTGCTATCTTTCTTCTTAAAAAATAGGACTGGAGCACCCTAAGGTAAAGTACCGGGATGAATAAATCCCTTGTTGAGTAGCTCTTACAATTGAGTTTTGAGTTCTCATAACTCTGTCGAAGCCATTTGATAGGGAGGAATAGAAATAGGATGAGTGCCCAGCTCTAACTCAATGCAGAAATCAATATCTATATCTAGAGGCATACCAGGTAAATCTGAAGGAAACATTTCCTAAAATTCAAAAACCATCAAAACTAACACTAACGAGGGGGACCCTACACTCGCATCCTAGAGGTGAGGTAGAAACATTGAAAACCCCTTCCCCACTAACTTTTTATTGAGGAAAGCAATATAAATTTTATTGATTTGGCCTTATATACTCCCTCCCACTCTAGTTTCTCTGTCCTAGGCATAGATAGACTCATTATCTTAGCATTATAGTTTTGGAAAAATTGATAGAGAGATAGCCAGGTCATACCCAAAATTAAATCAAACTCTAACATATTCAAAATAATTAAATTTAGCCAAGTCTGAAAACCCACAAACAACATAGAACAAGAATGATAAACATGGGTTACTACCATAGACTCACCAATTGGGTAGACATATATATGAAATAGTCAAGTATATCACAACCCAATTTCAAACCCATAGCAAACTTGATAGATACATAAGAATAGGTGAACCTTGGATCAAATAAAAATAGCAGCCATCCGATCACAAACCAAAATAGTACCTATAATAACCACATTAGAAGCCTCAAATTAGTCTTTTGTAGAAAGGCATAACAATACGCCTGATCATAAATCTAAGCTAACTCCCTACCTGTCTACGCTCCCCCTCTGTACCATTATTTCCTCAACCACCCCGACCACCTTGTTGATTTCCCTATCCACTTTAAGGATGACCCCTGTTATTCCCTTCTCCTCTTTTTCTACCTACCAAAACTATAGCCCCAGTCTGCTACTACACCTGACTATCTGTTTGCCTTAATAGGAACTCTCTTTTAAAATGACTAATAATACTATAGTAATAGCATCCTTACTTGAAAGAAGGTAGACTAGCAGAAGAGTAAGAAGCCCATGGGCTATTCATATCTTGGGACTAATAAAAGGCCTTAGTTGGACCTTGAGAAGATGCTAGCAATGCTGACTAAATAGGGCCAGTTGGGTAAGCCTACTAACTGAGGCCCTGGAGTAAGATCCACTAGAATTCCCAATATTGCAAAACTTCTTAGCTGACATCATAGCCTGACCTACTTGTGTGACTCCTTTTAACTACTTCACATACTCTGAAACCTAATTGAACCCTTTGTCTGTAGAATTCATATGAATGGATAAAACCTGAAGATTATAATTCAAACCTTTAACAAAAAAGTTGACCCCTTTCTCTTTAGTAGTCAACAACTGAGTAGAATAATTAGATAAAGCATGGAACTTAGTCTTATAGGTTGTAACTGACTTGTCACCCTCAATACAAAGCCAAAAACTCATCCTTTTTATAATCACAGAGGGACTAAGGCACATACCTCTCTAAAAATAAAGCATGAAACTATTCCCAATTCAATGGAGATAATTCTAGTGATTGACATGCAACTATTCCCTTCACTATTTTTTTACATTCTTCTCTAATAGAAAGGTCACAAACTCAACCCCCTATTGTTGCACAATTGCTATCTTATGTAACCGCTCATAGCAATTAATAATGAACTCAAAAGCTTTCTTAAATTTCATACCTAGTAATGATGGAGGATTTATTTTCAAAAGCATGGTCAACAACTCATGTTCAGTAGCAGTCATCACAAAATCCAAAAATAGATAAGTAAAATCATTTATCCCTAAAGCCTCATCCATTCTAGGATCCATAGTGATAGTAGGAATAGAACTTAGAACATGAACAGTTGGTATTGTAGGAGTGTCTCCAATTTTATCCAGTCCACTCAAAAAAGCGAATACTTTCTAAATTAACTCCATAAACATAGGGGTAAGACTGTACCATGAGTCGTGCCATTACCTTTATCTCTATTAGTTGCTTCTCTACTGCATCTTTTTCCCCGAATGATCCTAAGGTGAAAAAGGTGATACTAACCTTTCATAAGCCTACCTAGTATCTTCTTAAGATCCACTCCTGAAGGGTGTCACTCTTCTCTTTTTTCTCCTACCTTTTTCTCATTCCTTTTCCCTCGCAGCTGGCTTTATAGCTGGAGCTACTGGTGTATACGTTACTACTAAATTTCCATTTGATCTAGTAGTCTCCATCTACAGACAAAAGAATAAAAAAGACTTGGTACCAATTTAAATCATTAGATAAAAATGGGATCAAGTTATAGCATGAAATAAGCAAAAATGATAAAATTTCTAAAGTCACATAGCCTCCAAAAAGAAAAGTACAGACGTCTCTGAAACACCTTAGTTTTCGAACGTTAGAAAATTTCCTAAAATTCTGGTCACTGGACCCAATACGACTCATGGGTACGAGCTATATGTTGGGGTACGAATGGTATGGTCTAGTCATATACTGACTAGTATTGATTGGTGGGATGGATTTTGGTCACTAGAATGGATACGAATGGTGTGGTATAAGTCGTATGGTTGCATATGAATTATTTGGTTTCTTCACTTAACCTTAGACTTTGTAACCTAGGTTGGATCTAAGTACGAGTGGATTACCATGATCTGTAAGCCAGGGTATGATAAACAGTGTTCATTTCTCTTAGGATTCAATTTTGCTAGGGATATGGGTAAAGGTTATAGATTATATATTTTGATACAACTTGAGTTGGATGAGTCATACCTTGGACAGTGTTGTGGCCAAGGGTACGAGTGGTGGGTACCACTTGTACAGAGAGGATGGAACTCATAAGGGTCAGTTGTATCCCTATGATGGGATTTTTGTGCAACTTAAGTGGGGGCAATCTGGATAATTCCCCACTTATCCTAATAAATTCCCATGACTTATATTCCTATTGGGAGGTTATTTACCCTATTATTCTATTCATTAACACTTACGAACTCTTCCTAAACACTCTATAATTCTCTCAAGAGCTTTTGGGAAAGAAAGCTAGGGTTTCAACTAGAGGACTAGTTTGGGGATCTTATTGGCGGTTTCTCTCCATCTAATTTGTCAATTGAGGCATGTTCTCTTCCCTCATTATTAGTTTCAACTAAATGCATGATTTTATACAATGTTTTTATGATTTTGAATGTTGTATGATTTTGGGCTTTCCAATATGATTTGGGGGTTTTGGTTAAATGCTTGGATATGTATTTCCTATATTTTAATTATGTTTTTATATGAATTAATGGTGGTGGATAATTGATTCCATGGAAATGGTTCTTTGGTAGTGGACTTTGGTTTTGGAAATACTATGCCCCCAATGTGTTTGATAAAATGCTTTAACAATGTTTTCATTATAATATTGACTTTTCACTGGAACTTATGCATGTTTTAAACTTTATAATGCAACTCTAAATGGTGTGAATGGTTTAAATGGTTTTAAATAGATTGGAAAGACCTTGGTGGTGATGGTTTTAGTTAATTGGAAATCATGTGAGATACATGTAATCCCCTAAGGTTTGTCTAAAGATAGTACTTGCAAGTTATTATTGGTATGATAATACCACTACTAATAGCCTCAGTTAATAATAATGTAATAATAGTTTGGATGGAAAATGGTTTTAATTGCGCTCAATGGAGGGAGTTGTAGTAAAGTCATAGAAGACGGTGGTCCCAAGGAAATCTAAATTGGAAACTCATATTTGTCGATGTGAGGTTTTGTCCAAGTGACCGTGTGCATGATGTCACACTATATTTTGGGAAATGTACTAGTCATCCCAAGTTTTCTTCCCTGGTCGTACAGCTTTACATACTGGGCCCTTTCGGTAGGAGGAGATGAACCTATATAGCCCATGGGTGGTTTAGGACGGTAAAGCTACACAGCCCAGGTAAAGGTTTTAATGGCATCTAAACCCGATTCCCTTTCTAGCCATGGTTATATATATATATGGTTGTGTGCATATAGATGGTTTTACGTGATTTTATAAATAGCATTAATTTATCCTTATACTGAGTTCATGCTAGCGATCACTTGCTAGCCCATCTTCGAGCGGTTGTATACCCATGCTATGCAGGAACCGAATGTTCTACTCCTCCTACATAGTGATTGACTCGGGGGCAGCTATTAGATTAAAGTGGTGAGCTTTCATCTTTTTGGAAGGCTTTATTTCATGTTATGGATATTTTTAGACATTCTAATTTATTTATGGATATTGGTTTTGGATATGGTTGGGGGCATGTCCCAATCGAATATTCTTACTCTTTTAGTTAGAGGCTTCATGGTACTGCTATGTGTTAGAATTGGCGGGATCGGTATTGGTGCTAGCCTTAGCATTGGCATTGGTATTGGGGTTGATACCAGTTGATAATATTGTTAGTTGTTCCATCATATTTTATTTTAGGATTAGTCATATTATATTTTGGAACTTATTTGGTTATGGCCCTTATTTCAGTATTGGTTTGGTTTGGTATGGTTGGACGATTAGTGTGGGATGGTTGGACTTAGTTGGGTCGATCACGATTGTGATACTATCCTAGGGTCTTCATAAGAGTTGTTACACTATCTTGTTATATACTTGAAATTCAGCCAACTCAGGGTAGGTGGCTAGAGGTTAGGTTGGGTAACGGTGGTGGTCTCCGTTACCAGTCAAACTTGGGATGCCCATTATGATAAGGCCCTCGGTTGGGTCATGTCAAATTGGTATTAGAGCTTTAGGTTCATGGTCAATTGGGAGTCCATAAAGTCATGTCTAGTAGAGTCTCTTTTAGAGATGTGTAGTGTATCACACTCCTAAAAGAGAGGCTACAAGGCATTTAGGAATGTTTCACTTTTTTGGTATTCTATTTTCAACCTTGGAGTCTAAATCCTGGAATTCTTCTCTAATCCTCAGTTGTTTACTTTTTAGATCATGCCTCGACGATCTGAAACACAAAGAAACTCTTCAGTCTAATTTGGAGGCAATGTTGATAGGGTACGTCGTACATCTGTAGTTTGTCTTTGATCTCAGGGTCATATCCCTGATAGTTCTAGAGTTCCTTTGGTTGCTATAAGTGCTCCTCAGGGTGAGGTCACAAATGCAGAATTTTAGCAATTTATTCATTCTATTGCTTAATTGGTTGCTGCTCAGGCTAAATGAGATGCATCTGGTAGGTTGTCTACTGAGGCCACAAGGGTTGGCCAGTTTATGAAACTCAATCCTCTTATTTTTACGGTGTAAAGGTAAAGAGGATCCTCAGGGTTTCTTGGATGAGATAGAGAAGATATTTAGGGTAATGCAGGTCACTAATGTGGAAGGTGTAAACTTTGTAGCTTATCAGCTCAAGGATATTACATACCAATGGTACAAAGAATGGGCTAGGGATAGAGGAGATATGGAGGAGTCATCCTTATAGGATGTTTTTCTGGAGCTTTTCTAGATTGTTTCTTTCTGCAAGAGCTGGGGAAAGAAAAGATGGAGGAGTTTATGAATCTTAAGCAAGGGACAATTTCTATCAAGGAATATTCCTTGAAGTTTCATCAGTTGTCAAGGTATGATCCTAATTTGGTTGCCGACATGAGAGCAAGGATGAGAAAGTTCACTTCTGGATTGAATCAAGATTTAATCTTAGAAAGAAAGACTGCTTTGTTGATTAAGGGTATGGACATTTTGAGGTTAGTTATTCACATGTAGTAGGTAGAGAATAAGAAGAGAAAATAGGCGAAGTTTGGAGATCGGCAGGGCAAGAGGAATAGGTTTTCTGATTAGGGAGGTGCTCAGTCGCAAGGTGGTCGGGATAGAGGTAAATGGTAGAAAAAAAGTAAGGGAGTTCGGGTTCCTTCTCTACTATTAGTGCTCCCTACCCAAGACCGTCAGGTGATAGGTGTCAGTAGAGTGGTGATAATTACCAGGAATAAGGTGCCCAATCTCAGGTGAGTGGGGGTCAGTTAGTTTCTTTATGCCCTTCTTACCAGTTTTGTGGTTATCGTCATTGGGGTTATTATGATGAAGGAAGGGACAAGTGTTTTAAATATGTCCAGCCAGGCTATATGCTCAAGAATTATTCGATTGGTAAGGGAGTTTTTGGAGCGGTCAAAGCTTTGGGTGTTTCATCTTCTGCTCCTGCACCTAGTGGTATGGCTTTGGTATCTACACCTACTTTTGGTACCGACACTAGCCAGAAAAGGTTGTATGCTCTTGCATCTGGGTAGGAATCAGAGAAATCTCCTGATGTCATTACTGGTATGTTATAACTCTTTTATCATGACATGTATTGCTTACTTGATTCAGGGTCCACTCTTTTCTATGTGATCCCATTTTTGGCTCTATGTATTGGTTTTGATCTTGAGGTTGTTTTGGATCTTTTTTCTATTTCTACCCTGGTAGGTGACTCAGTTATTGCTAAGAGAGTCTATAGAGGGTGTGGTAGCTGTTGGTGGTAGGCAGACGTTGGTGGATTTGTTTTAAATTGATATGGTAGATTTTGATGTTATTCTGGGGATGGATTGGTTACACTCTTGTTACACATCCTTGGATTATCGAACCCATAAAGTTGTTTTTAGGTTCCCTGATGAACCGGTTATAGAGTGGAAGGGTATCTCCCTAGCTCCTAGGGGGAGAATTATTTCTTATCTTAAAACTCAGAGGTTAATCTCTAAAGGTTGTCTTTATCACTTGGTTCAGGTTAAAGATTCTAACTCAGAGGGTCCATCTTTTCATTTTATTCTGATAGTAAATAAGTTTCCTGAGGTGTTTTTGGATGATCTTCTTGGTGTTCCTACGGATAGGGAAATAGATTTTGGTATTGACTTGGTCCCGAACACTCGTCCAATATCTATTCCTCCTTATAGAATGGTTCCGCCTAAGTTGAGAAAACTCAAGGAGAAACTTAAGGTTCTTATGGATAAAGGATTTATTCATCTTAGTCTATCTCTGTGGGGTGCATCAGTGTTGTTCGTGAGCAAGAATGATGGTTTCCTTTGGATGTGAATTGACTATCGGCAGTTGAATAAGGTAACAGTTAAAAATAAGTATCCTCTTCCAAGGATAGATGACTTGTTTGATCAAGGTGCCAAATTTTTTTCTAAGATAGATCTTCGGTCTAGGTATCATCATCTTAAGATTAGGGAGGAGGATATCCCTAAGATGGCTTTTCGTACTCGGTATGGGCACTTTGAATTTTTAGTGATGCTATTTGGATTGACTAATTCCCTGGTGGCATTTATAGACTTGATGAATAGCATTTTTAGGCAGTTTTTGGATCTTTTGTCATTGTGTTCATTGAAGACACTCTGGTTTATTCCAAAAGTGAGGTGGATCATGCTAATCACCTTCAGGTGGTATTGCAGACCATGAAAGAACAATAGTTGTATGTCAAGTTCTCCAAGTATGAGTTTTGGTTGAATGCTGCAACTTTTCTTGGTCATATTATTTCTAGCGAGGGGATCATGGTGGATCCACAAAAGGTGGATATGCTTAAAAAGTAACCTAAACCCACGACTCAAACTGATAGTCAGAACTCTTTGGGTTTGGCTGGGTATTATCAGTAGTTTGTGGAGGATTTTTGACGATAGCTACTGCTTTGACTAAGTTGACTCAGAAAAAGGTGAAGTTTTCTTGATCAGATGCTTGTGAGGGGAGTTTAGAGAAGTTGAAAGATAAGCTAACTTTGGCTCTAATTTTGGCATTGCCTAAGGGCAGTGAGGGGTTTATGGTTTATTGTGATGCATCTAGGATGGGACTTGGTTATGTTTTGATGCAGCATGGGAAGGTGATTTGCATATGCTTCCAGGCAATTAAAGGTATATGAGAGGAATTATCTTACTCATTATTTGGATCTATTGGCGGTGGTTTTTGCCTTGAAAAATCTGGTGGCATTATCTGTATGGAGTACACGTAGACATCTTTTCTAATCATAAGAGTCTATAGTATGTGTTCACTCTGAAGGAGCTAAATCTTAAGCAAAGGAGATGGTTGGAGCTTCTCAAAGACTATGAGATGAGTCTTCACTATCACCCAGGTAAGGCTAATATAGTTATCGATGCTCTTAGCAAGTTAACCATGGGGAGTTTGGCTCATATGGAGGAAGGAAAGCGGGAACTGGTGAACGATATTCATCTCTTGGCAAATCTTAGAGTTTATTTTATGGATTTTGAGGATGGTGGGGTGATGGTATAAGAAGTGGTTCGGTCGTCTCTTGGTGCGGAGATTAAGGAGAAGGAAGTGCTAGATCCTATCTTGATGAAAATCAAGAGTAATGTCGGTATGCAGAAGGTAATAGTGTTTGAGATCAGTGGTGATGGTACTTTATGATACCAAGGAAGGTTATGTGTTCCTGATGTCGATGGTTTGCAGCAAAGGATTTTGGATGAGGCACATCCCATCTTGACAAAGATGTATCATGATCTCAAGTAGATGTATTGGTGGATTGGTATGAAAAATGACGTGGCTGATTTTGTAGCCAAGTGCTTGGTGTGTCAACAAGTTAAAGTTTAGCACATGAGACCTGGTGGGTTTTATAAAGAGATTGTTTTGTTCAAATGGAAATGGGAGGATATCAATATGGACTTTGTTACCGGTCTTCCTCGATCTCAGATTCAATATGATTCTATTTGGTTCATTGTGGATAGGATGACAAAGTCTACTCACTTTTTGTCAGTAATGACTACCTTCTTGACAGAGAATTATCCAAAGTTATATCTTCAGGAGATTGTGATGTTGCATGGAGTACCTGATTTGATTCTCTCTAATTATGTTATGCAGTTCTTATCCCATTTTTGGTGGTCTTTTCAAAAAGGATTGGGTACTAAGGTGAATCTGAGTAATGCTTTTTTATCCTTAGATGGATGGGCAAGCAGAAAGAAACATTCAAACATTCGAGGATATACCTCGGGCATGTGTGGTTGATTATGGTGGTAGTTGGGTTGAGCATCTACCTTTTGTGGAATTTGCTTAACAACAATAGCTATCATTCTAGTATTATCATGGTCCCTTTTGAGACATTGTACAGTAAGAGGTGTATATCTCCAATTAGTTAGTTCGAGCTTAGTAAGGTAGATATGTTCAGTCCAGATTTGTTCTATCGGGCTATGGAAAAGGTGAAGGTAATTCAGGATAATATTAAGGCTGCCTAAAGTCGCCAAAAGTCCTATGCAATTCATGTACACATTTATGCTTTGCTAGATCTAGGAGCTTCCTTGTCTTTTGTTACTCCTTACATAGCAATTGATTTTGAAGTCAGTCCCGAAACTCTAGTAGAGCCCTTCTCAGTCTCTACCCAAGTAGTTAAGACCATCATAGCCCGATGGGTATAAAGGAACTGTTCGGTTATGATATTTTACAAAGTCACTTTAGCAGACTTAGTTGAATTAGAGATGACTGATTTTAGTGTCATTCTCGGCATGGATTGGATTCTTTCCTGCTATGCCACAGTCGACTGCAGAAATAGAGTTGTCCAGTTTCAGTTTTTGAAGGAACCTATCTTAGAATGGAAGGGTAGTACTTCAGCTTTTAGAGGTTAGCTTGTTTCCTACCTTCGGGCATGGAAAATGATATCTAAGGGATGTGTCCATCATCTTATTCGAGTTAAGGACACTAGTTCTAAAACTCCCAGTCTTGAATTAGTCTCAGTAGTGAATGAATATTCAGATGTCCTTCCTGAAGATCTTCCTGGAATTTCTCCTGAAAGGGAAATAGACTTTTGCATTGATCTTCTTCCAGATACTCAGCCTATACCTATTCCACCATACAGAATGGCACCAGCAGACCTCAGAGAATTAAAATTGTAGTTGAAGGATCTCTTAGACAAGGGATTCATCAGACCCAGTATGTCCCCGTGGGGTGCACCAGTTTTATTCGTGCGCAAGAAAGACAGTTCTCTTAAAATGTGCATTGATTACCGTCAGCTCAATAAAGTCACAGTCAAGAACAAGTATCCACTTCCTAGAATTGACGACTTGTTTGACAAACTTCAGGGTGCCAGTTATTCTCAAAAATAGACCTTATATCAAGCTATCATCAGCTCTGCGTCAGAGAATGTGACATTCCAAAAATAGCCTTCCGTACTCGGTATGGTCACTTTGAATTCCTAGTCATGTTCTTTGGTCTTACTAATGCCCCAATAGCCTTCATGGACTTGATGAACCGTGTGTTCAAGCAGTACTTGGACTTGTTCATCATAGTCTTCATAGATGATATTCTTGTCTATTCCCGCAGTGAGCAGGATCATGTAGAATATGTCAGAGTAGTATTGCAAACTCTCAGAAATCATCAGTTGTTCACCGAATTCAGTAAGTGTGAATTTTGGCAAAGGTCAGTAGCATTAGTTGGTCATATTATTTTTGATGATGGCATTAGAGTTGATCCTTAAAAGACCGAAGCAGTAAAAAACTGGCTGCGCCCTATCTTTCCATCAGATATCAGGAGTTTCTTAGGTTTGGCTAGCTATTACAGATGGTTTATTGAAGGATTTTCTTTTATTTCATCCCCTATGTCCAGATTGACTCAGAAGAAAGTCAAGTTTTAGTGGTCAGATCCTTTCGAGAAGAGTTTTCAGGAGTTGAAGACTCGACTCACCTTAGCTCTAGTTTTGGCTCTTTCGAATGGTTTAGATGGGTTCGTAGTGTACTGTGATGCATCTAGAATAGGTTTGGGTTATGTCCTCATGCAGCATGGTAAGGTCATAGCCTACGCCTCCAAACATCTTAAGCCCCATGAGAAAAATTATCCGACTCATGATCTTGAGTTAGCAACCATAATTTTTGCCTTAAAGATTTGGAGGCATTATCTATACGGAGTTCATGTAGATATGTTCACAGATCATAAAATCCTTCAGTATGTATTCTCTCAGAAGGATCTCAATCTTCATCAGATAAGGTGGTTAGAGCTCTTCAAAGATTATGACATGAGTGTCCTTTATCATCCGAGCAAGGCCAACGTAGTGGCCAACGCTCTCAGTAGACTATCTATGGGTAGTGTTTCTCATGTTAAGGAAAGTAATAGGAAGCTAGCTCAAGAAGTCCATCAGCTTACCAGACTAGATGTCTGCCTAGTTGATTCAGAAGAGGGTAATTTATGGGTTCAGAGTAGTTCAGAATCATCTCTAGTTTCCGAGGTGAAAGAAAATCAAGATAGAAATCCCAGTCTAGTCAAGTTGAAAGAGTTAGTCATGGATCATAAAGTAGAGGTTTTCTCCAAAGGGGAAGATGGTGTATTGCATTGTCAGGGTCATCTGTGTGTGCCAAATGTAGATGACATAAGGCAATAAATCCTTGCAGAAGTGCACGGCGCGCACTACTTTATTCATCCAGGGGCCACTAAGATGTACCGCAACTTGTGGGAAATCTATTGGTGGAGTGGGATGAAGAGAGATGTTGCAGAGTTTGTGGCAAAGTGCTCTACATGTCAGCAGGTTAAGATAGAGCATTAGAATCCTGGTGGGTTCATCTAGGAGTTCAATATTCCTAATTGGAAGTAGGAAGAAGTGAACATGGACTTCACGACGGGTTTGCCTCGTACTCGTTATCAGCATGATTCAGTTTAGGTCATTATAGATAGAATGACTAAGTTAGCTCATTTTCTTCCAGTTCATACCTCCTATTCAGCCGAGGATTACCCCAAACTCTATATCAGGGAGTTGGTCAAATTGTACGGTGTTCCATTGTCCATTATCTCAGATAGAGGTACCCAGTTCATCTCTCAATTCTGGAAAGCATTCCAAAAGGGTTTTGGTACCCGAGTTTAACTCAGTACAGCCTTTCATTCTCAAACAGATGGTCAAGCAGAAAGGATCATTCAGACCTTGGAAGATATGCTAAGGGTGTATCCAATTGATTTCAAGGGTAGTTGGGATGACCATTTGCCTTTGATTGAGTTTGCATACAATAACAGCTATCATTCCAGTATTCAGATAGCTCCATTTGAAGCTCTCTATGGTAGGAGATACAGATCTCCAGTCGGTTGGTTCGAAGTTAGTGAGGCCTTAGTTATAGGGCCCGACTTAGTATTCGATGCCTTAGAAAAAGTCCAGTTTATCAGAGAACAACTTTGGGCTGCTCAGAGTTGACAGAAGTATTACGCAGATGTGGCGCAGAAAAGATCTCGAGTTTGAGATTGGTGATCATGTATACCTAAAAATCTTTCCCACAAAGGGAGTGAAGAGATTCGGCAAGAAAGAAAAGCTCAGTCCCCGATATGTCGGTCCCTTCAAAATTCTCAGTCGCTTCGGCAAGGTAGCTTATGAGCTCGAATTGCCTTCAGATCTAGGCTTAGTCCATCCAGTGTTCCATGTCTCCTTGCTAAAGAAGTGCATAGGTGACCCAGCAGTTGTAGTCCCTATAGAGGGCATAAGAATTCAGAACAATCTCTCTCTCAAAGAAGTTCCTCTAGTCAAAGATCATTAGCGGAATCAGTCCATTGAGGGAGCTACTTGGGAAGCAGAAGCAGACATGCGGACCAAGTATCCTTACCTCTTCTACGCTAATTCAGACTCATCCTAAGGTAATAGATTTTATTAAAGTTTATTCATGTTTCATGTCCAAATTTCATTTACAACTTGGCATTTATTTTCATGCTTAGATTCTCATTATAAACTCGATATTAATTACCATTGTATATCCAGTCATATGTTCATACATTATGTCAGACATGTATTCATGCATCAGATATGCATCCTCATTATAAGAAACTCAGCTTATCAGAAATCTCATTCATGCATTCATGAATCAGTTACGCATGCATCAGATATGCATGTTCAGTATGATACATTCAGTTTATCAGTCATGTCAGTTATGTATGTTACAGCTTTTCATGTCCCATATGTACTTAAGTTATCGTTTCCCCCCTTTTAGTCAGTTTCATTCGAGGATGAATGTTTCTAAGAGGGAGATACTGTAAGGCCCCACAAAATTTCTAAGCTTAATTCAGTCCTTTAAGATTTTCAAGGGGTCCCATACTTAGAAAACTCTAGCTAAGTTCCCAGACTTAGCTTATTTTTGGCCTTCGAAAGTTGGCAATCTCATTTCACCACCTTAATCGTATGTTTGTTAATTCATGATCAGATAGGTCAATAGGTGTTCTCGAACAAGTTTTTGATTTTTTGGACCTCGATTAGACCATGTTTGGTGTCCTAAAATAGTGGACCAATGTAATCTTGGCGCGCCGCATCGCCCATCGCGTTGGTTAACATTGTTGCAGGTAATGCCAGTGAAACTACTGAGACTTGACGCAATCATAGAGCGACGCATCGGGTATCGCGTCGATGCTCAATTTTAGTCATTAAATGTCTGCATTTTTAAGGGCAAAAGGGTCAATTTCCCACCCCTATATAAACCCAGTAATAGGTAATTTAGCCATTTTTCACCCAAAATATACTAGTTTCTCTCAATTTTCTCAAGAACAGGTTTAGGGTTTTCAATTGGGGATTCAAATTCAAAAAAAATCCACCGTCAAACTTCGTAGAATCAAGAATTAAGGTATGCATAGTGTTCATTCATGGATTCCTTCCATCCATGAATTTCAAAAATCAACTTTTAAATTATGTATTGTGAATATTTTTTTGTGGGTTGACTATGTCCATGAGATTATGATGATGTGATTCCCAAGCTGGAATCTTTATGTGTTGGTCATGAAACTATGTTAATGTGTGGCTTGAAATCTATAAGTTTAGTCGATTCATGGAGTTTTGGAGTGATAATTTGATGATTATGCCTATGCCTTAAGTTGTGCATGAAAGGTGTTTGATAAAATGCCTAAGGGACTAGAAATTATGCATCATAGCTCAATTGTGACCCAAATGATGAGTCCATGCTTTACCCTTATGATCACAACGACTTCTATGATATTGTTGTGCATTATAAATGTTTTATAAAATGCTCATGAGACTAGTTGATGAAATTATGACATGTTTATATGCTTTCCCATTCATGTACAAGATTATGATAACTATGTACTTCATGAAATCCCCAACTTATTGTATTATGGATTGTTGATGTTGGTCATGTATTCAAGAATGTCATACCTTGTTAGTTTTTTTCTATCAAGTCCAAGGGATACTTGTACCCGATAATTTATCTGTGTGCCCAGAGCCAGTGTCATGTTTTCAGGATATCCTCAGTAAAGCCATGTTCAGTAGAATTTAGTCAGTCATGTAACTCAAGAAAACTAAGTAAACTCAGTAATCCCAGTAATCTCAGTAGTATTCCATCAGTCAATGGAACTCAATGAAATCAGTCCAGTTCAGTTTAGTTAATCATGTTCTGTGTCTATTTAGATAAGAGTAGTATTTAGCACCGAGTGAACCCAAGGATGAGGATACACACTGACACTTGAGGATATGATCCTTAGAACCAATCCTTGCATTCCAAAACTATGTAGCCAGCATAGGTTGAGACATCAACACTGACAGAGGAGGGTTGATGAGATGGACAAACACAGTAAGATAAGGGTCTCACCATTCTTTTTGGGGACACTACCAGAAGATGGTCACCCACAGACTGCCTTTACCAGTGACGCGGTATTGATAACCTTCCAATTGGGGTTACAGATTGGACCATAACTCAGCTATAATGCATTATTTGGGGCATTTTGATTAGATGACTACTTCCCACAGTTACATTCTCAGTCTCAGTCTCACTATTAAAACTCAGATAGTTCTACAGAATTAAGGACTGTCAGCTACAGTCAATTCAGTATAGTATGAAACCCAGCTAATTCCATCAGAATTTAGACTGTCAGACACGGTCACTCAGTATCAGTTATATCAGTTATCAATAACTCATGTTATCAGTATTCAGACTAAATAGTCAGTAGCATCACAAATTCAGTTACAGTCACTCATTCATGCATGTATTCTCCCATTCATGTTATATAGTCAGTTAGCATTGTTAATGCATTTAAACCGTTTGTATTTATCCTACCTTACTTGCATACCAATTTATTCAATCGTACTGGCGCATTTGTGCTATGGTGTTTTATACCATAGGTTTAGAAGCACGAGCTCCAGAGCATCAATAGCATTCCAATCTTAGCAGTCAGAGTCAGCAGTGAATCCTCATCCTTCGAGGACATGATCATTACATTATTTCTTCATTACTTAGTTTATTTCAATAGTTGGAGTTAGTTGAGGACATGTCCCATCAACTTCTTATTCAGATAGTTCAGTTTCAGATGCTATTCAGACCATAGTATGTTCAGACAGTTTTGTATTAATTTATTTTGGTATTGATATACCGTACTTTCATATGTTATGTTTCATCAGTTTTGTACCTTATGGCCTTTCAACCTTTATTTCCGCATTTATACAGTATATTTTGAAGTGCTCTGGTATAGATATCAGTCATGGGTTAGCTTGTGGTCCTTCGAGGTCATGAGCACCGTATGGCATTTTGGGTGTCAGATTTGGGGCATTACATGGGGGATACTGAAACACCCAGGTTTCTGGATCTTAAAAATTTTCTAGGAATTTTGGTCTCTGGACACAATATGACTCAGTGGTACAACCCAGGTTTCTTGGTTATGGTTTTCCCATGTTTTAATTATGCTTTTATATGCATTAATGGAGGTTTTGGATAATTGATTGCATGGGAGTGGTTCTTTGGTAATGAACTTTGGTTTTGGAAATACTATGCCCCCAATGTGTTTGATAAAATGCCTTTAACAATGTTTTCATTATAATATTGGTTTTTCAAGGGAACTTATGCATGGTTTAAACTCAGTAATGGAATGCTAAATGGTATCAATGGTTTAAATGGTTTTAAATGGATTGGAAAGGCTTTGGAGGCCATGGTTTTGGTTAATTGGAAATCATGTGGGGTACATTGAATCCCCTAAGGTTTGGCTAAGGATAATACTTGCAAGTTATTGTTGGTATGACGCTACCACTACTAATAGCCTCAGTTAATAATAATAGAATAATGGTTTGAATGGAAAATGGTTTTAATTGGGCTTAAAAGAGGGAGGTGTAGCAAAGCTGTTGAAGGTGGTGGTCCCGAGGGAATCTAAATTGGAAACTCATATTTGACGATATGAGGTTTGGTCCAAGTGACCGTGTGCATGATGTCACACTATATTTTGGGGGATATACTAGTCATCCCTGGTTTTCTCCCCTGGTCGTGCGACTTCACACACTGGGGCCTTTTCAGCAGGGGGAGTTGAACCCATATAGCTTGTGGGTGGTTTAGGACGACTTAAGTTGGATGAGTATTACCTTGTTATGGTATTGGTTTGGTTTGGTATGGTTGGACAGTTGGTATGGGATGGTTGAACTCAGTTGGGTCTGTCACTATTGTGAGCCTATCCAAGGTCTTCATTTGAGCTGTTACATTATCATGTTATATGCTCGAAATTCAGCCAACTCAGGGCAAGCGGCTGGAGGTTGGGTTGAGTAATGAGGTGGTTTTTTGGTCCCAGCCGGACTTGGGACGCCCATTACGACAAGGCCCCTAGTCGGGTTGGGTCAGTCTCTATACCATTCTGAAGACTATTAGATACATTTGGTCTAACGAGATTGAAAACCTGTGCTCTGATATGACTTTATCACTCTTTAACTAGATGTCAGTGGCACCCACTCCATTCTCTGGTGGGAAAACCAATTACCTCAAAAGCATTAACCATGACTTAGAGAGAATAAATAAACTATACCATTAACAGTTCAAAAAAAATTCAAGAACTAACATCAAACTAAAGACAAAAATAGAAATGCGGAAGATAGTACTAAATAAAATAACATCCTTAGGATCTGAAAGTCTCTGTGGAAAAACTACTAAGGACTTTCAAGAAAGGAATACAACCTCAAAAACTTAAAGAAAATGCATGAATCCTAAAAAAGGACTATATCATCAAAGAAGGATCTATGGTACCCCAAAATATGTTGTTCACCCTTGAATCCAAAGTCCAATGATATAATCATAAGTAAGGTCTTGCATAAACCACTGGAATATACGCTGCACTCAACAAAAAAAAGCAATTTTAATATCAGTAAACAAGAAAACAATGGTCTAATGGTAGGGTTATTTGGCCAAATCATGATGATAAATATGAAAACTTATCCATAACACAGTACAATAAGTTAACACATGATTTCCCTAACTACACCTTAGTACAACAAGTAACATTTACAGCAGTTTAGAATCAATAACAAGTCAAAGATGGGTACAAGTATGCCGGTCAAGTCAAGTAAAGTCAAGTCAAGTAAAATCAACTCATATAAGTACCACAACGGTGTATATATATACATATATATATATATATATCCAATTCACTACTTTCAAAGTCACCATACCTTATACATACATGCTAAGGGTATTATAATCACCCTCTAGTCATGACCTGTAGGTGACAAGTTCTATCCATATACTAAATTTCAGACACAAGTGACTACCAACCTTATTCCATCAATATCCCAAGAGAATGTCCAAATACCGAACACTCATAATTAACAATGGAGTGTAAAACACAAGAATAACAACTAACACTCGTAACATTCATAAGCTTTACATATAGTTTAGTGAAATATAATTACACCTAGTTACATGGATCAACTTGATATACTAAGATACAATTAACTTGTACGTATAACTAAAATTGGATCAAACTATATAACCATCACCTGCCTTAATCAAAGCTTACACAACTCCATTTAGATGGAACCTTGCCTTTTAGTGCAATTTTTGCTTGCTTTCGGTATAGACATACATACAAATGCATAATCAATGCAATAACCTTCCATGTTGGGAATTATAACTCAATCCCAACCCCTAAGACCAAGTTCATGATCATTCCATTCCCATTCTAGGGCTTTTCTACCTTAATCTACCTAAAACTACCAATTTCATGGATCATTTTGTGAACTAACAACATGCCAGGGTAATTTAATGATCATTAACTAAAACTCAATCATTTTGTAACTAAATTACTCCTTTTCACCAAAAAACAACTAAAACAAGCCCTTAACCTTCCTCAAAGTATATAAACTAGTAATTCTATGACTAGATTATCAATTTACTAGTTAATAGGGATAAAGCCCTTACCTTAGTGAAGAAAAATGATGGAGAACTGAGTATTTTTGCCAAATCCCCACTGTTGAAGCCCCAAAATGTATTTTTGAAGAATTAACCACTTTTGAATTTTTCTAAATAAAATAGTAATTTATACAGCTATAGCAACATACGTCACTATAGCAACACATGTCGCTATAGCTACCCTTGACTGTGTTGATCAATCGCTACAGAGAAAATTATTCCACTTTTGGGCATGTCGCTATAAGTTTCTATAATGACCATGGATGGGATAAAATTTTTGTTTATTCCCAAAAATTTCCTTTTTCATGCACCTTAAATCCAAGACGTCACGAACAATACCCTTAATACTAAGATCAATTTCGAGATTTCTACTTACCCGAATTAAATTTTGTAAAGTCCTACAGGTTTCTTATCATCTTAACTAAATAAAAATTAGGAAAAACACCACCACATTAACCCAATATATTTCTTAGTTTCCCTAGAGCACACCAGCATCAGATTTTTTTCAAGACTAGCCTAGCTTGAAAATTATAACTTCAAATCAAGGGAGAATCTTCGCCCAAATTTTAAAATAAGAGACTTACACAAAACAACAGACATGGTTACATATATGCAATAAAAACTTAATTTTATCTGTCCCTTGTTACCCAAAGAACTACTAAACAAAATATGAGCATCCAAAAAATTGTAAATAAATTTCCAAACAACCCTACGAATGAGCAACCTACAATTTGTTTATTAAGTCATACATTATTTAGTTATGCATAGATTATAATGCATGGTTTGGGTAACCATAGATTGATAAAAGACAGATTAAATGTTACCCTAGAGAAGAAAAAAATCATAATTTAATTGACTAGGGTTTAATTTAAGGTAGAATAGATATTGTACTAGAAAATACAATATTAATTGATTTTCTGCAATTACAAAATTGAATTGTTATCTTACAAGCATCGTTTTTTCATTGGTTATTTTCATTTGATTATGGTAAATGATCCATGATAAGTATTTGACCTTGCATTAACGACTTATTTAACAAGCATTGAGGAGCCAAGGGGTACTTGAAGATTGATATATTATTTTTATCTGAGTAAGGTAACTAATGATTCGTGATACGCATTTTACCTCACATTAACGATTTATTTGACAAGAGATCTAAGGAGTCAAATGGTTCTTGAAGATTGATAAATTAATTTCATTTGAATAAGGAAATGATTCATAATAAATATTTACTTCATATTAACGACTAATTTAACAAGCACTAAAAGAAGACAAAGCGGTTCTCAAAGATGGACTTAAAATCTTAGTACAACCATTTGTGTATTAGGGATAAAAATTTCATGACTTGAATTGAGGCCATGGACATAATGGACAAACCAAACCAACAAAGGCTCGAGAAGACCCCTTAGCATACATCATAAGCATAACCATAATTAATGTGTAAAAATTGGACCCAAAGATAAATAAATTCAACTTAAAAAAGAGTTATGGGACCAAATCTTGAAATATGATATAATACCACCTACTACATCAGTCGACGAAGCCTCTAACATTATGAATAAAATCCTAAGACAAACCATGATCCTAGCGATACCATAAATAAAATAGCCAAAATCTAAAGAAATGAAACCAAATGCTTTTTGAAAGATGGAGGGCTCAACACTCGCTATTTTCTTTCCAAAGAAGATTCTAGTGTTGCGCAGAATCATGAAAAAATTCTTCCAAACCTACATCATGAAAAGATGCAGCGTCCGAGGATGATCAGTATGATGAGTATTGGCATGCAATCTAGGAGAGAAGGATAAACAAATTTATTAAGTAAATCATAAGATACTTAATATAAATCTTAATAAAAAGGAATGATATATTAAGGGGCTCAAGATATAAAAATATAATCACTCTTTCACATATCATACCTTCCTAATAGATGAAATACGAATAAGGTTATCCCATTAGAGAACGAACCACCCCTGTGTTAGAAAATCATAGGTTTCAGGCATTGGTCACTAGAACTTATACCTTCTCGGTGAACTACATAATCCTCTTTAAAGATCAGTTAAAACATTTTTCATAAAAATTTACCCATAGAGTCTTTCATTAAGGCATTCACATTTTGATATCGTCATACCAAGACTTCCAAGTCATCCATATCAAGCGAAAATCATTATCATAAACCATTATTAACTCTTAAACCCATCATTCAAAATCCTAAATATAATTATCATTTTTTTCATAAAAGTCTTAAAACATATCATAAAGTCAGTTCCAGGTTTGGGGCGGCCCATCTGATTAGTTCAGCTATCACTGCTGGAAACCCCAGCGGTTGTTCGGCTGCGTACTCCCCGTCTGCCCCCGTCTGCCTATCTCACACTCCCAAAGCAAATTTGGATTTCTTCTTTCATTTTCCTTTCCTGCATCTTTCTTTGTGAGAAGCAGATGATTAATCATCTGTTTCCGGAAGAAATCGAAGAATTTCTTGGGAATCCTACAAGATCCGTTCGTTCTTTTTTCTCTGATAGATGGTCAGAACTTCATCTGGGTTCGAATCCTACTGAGAGGTCCATTCAAAAGATATAGGGTGACATACTCATGCATCATTTTAATTCAAAGCATTTTTTAAAGACTTAAAGATTATAATTTCATTATTTAACCTTTCAAATTCATATATAAAAGCACACTATTTTTAATTAGTTGTTTCAAGTATCAAAACCCTCTGCTAGTGATTAGAAAATAATTTATAACAACAGAGAAATTAATATTAAGATTTTCTTAAATGTAATGTCACGACTCGAGACTACCCCCTAGTCATAACACGGTGCTTGGAACCACAAGTGATCCCAAGATAACCTATGAACTGGCATACTGCTTGAGCAACTGATTTAAATTGTATAAAAACTAAATTTGCTGAGCGGAAGCATAATCATGAGAAAGTCTGAATAAATGAAATACTGATAAAGTTTACAACATAATAAAACTGAAGAAAGAAACTTGAGTTACATGTAATGACTCTGACTGACTATCTATGAATCCTCTACTATACTAACTATAGATAAATGGGGCATGTCTCCAACTACCACTAATCAATATATATGACTAATCAAGAGGACTTATTACCTGTTGGCTGAAAGCTGAGAACTGCCTGATTATGATGTGTGGGCTACAATAGGTACCTACATTATGAAATAATATAGTCACACAAACACATATGTGGATCAGTACTTATGGAATGTACTGAGTAAGTGGGGGTAAATGCAATAAGTAAAACTGAATAGATACATAATCTTAAAACATGCATGCTAAGTGCAAGTAGACTCACCATGAGATTGAAACCAACTGAATATCTAAGTATCTTAAAACATAAGTAACAAACATAATCTGTTAAGCTGGTGAATCACTACACTTAGTTTATTAAATCTTTGCTTTTGTAGAATAAGTAGAACTAAAACTGGGAAGCAGTAAAATATGAATATTATAGGTACATCTCATATATAGCTGAACATGTTGTAAAACTAAACTATGGATCATGTATGGATACTAAACATGAGAAACATGAACATGTAAACTGAGAATACAAGACCAAGCATAAATATGTACTGACATGATCTGAATAACTGAATAACCGGTATCTGAATAACTAATTCTGAATAACTGATGTCTAAATACTTAGTCATACAAACCTAAACTAACACACTCTAAATACTGTACTGAGACTGTAGGAGCTAACTACAACCAACATGCCCCAATCTGAGCTATCGGGGTCCAACCTGTAACCACAGTTGGAAAGGTATTAGTACCTCACCAGGGGTACCAACACAGGACTGACAGTGTGGATTCACAAGGATGATGTCCCAAAGGATGAGGGTGTCATGTCTCCACTGATAGGGTGGCATCATTGGTTTGGAAATTAGGGACTGCTACTAACGACTCATGCCTCTACTGATGGGGGAGTCTCCATGCCTACCTTCACTCGGTGCTAAGTGTTACTCCCAACTAAAAGACTTTGGTATTATTAGTTATTTAACATGACATGGTACGGTACTGGTAAATGCTTAGGATGAAAATAATATCCTGAAGGTGGTATAAAAGAAAATAATCATGCTCTAACTGATTTATTTCTTGGAAATAAAAATCATATAAAGACACATAGGTAATGATTTGTTTCTTGGAAATGAAAATCATGTAAAGACACATAGGTACTGATTTGTTTCTTGGAAATGAAAATCTTGTACAGACACATAAGTATTAGGTGTTCATAACCCGCTAGCACTGAATGATTATAAAAATATGATAACAATGCTTAAAATAATGGTGTGGAATCATAATTCAAAAATCCAAAAATATAAGACATTTTAACAAATAGGTGAGAAACATGAATTTTGATTTTGAGAATGTGTTAAACAAGAGAGGACAACATATTTACATAGTTTATTACATAATTTGATATTGTAACATGAAATCACTTGAATATGAAATGGGAAGTTGAAATTTAAAGCTTAAAATAACCTAATTTTTTATGGGGTCATCTGAGGACATGGATTGAATCAATTTACTAAGGAAAAGCATGGATTGAATTCATCTTGAACATGTGAAAATTCTATAGTGAAGGAAAAACTCATACTTTAATCAAAGAGAGGGGTTTTGGGATCAATAGGTAAAAGGGATCCATTTATGAATACCCCGCATACCTTAGTTGAATGAATTCTTGAAGGAAAACTTGAAATTGGAACTTGAATCCTTGAATCCTTGAATTCTTGAGGAAGAAAGCTTGAATTTCTTGTTCTTTGGAATAAAGGCTTGAATTTCTCATTCTTGGGGAGGGGGTGGGTTTATACATGAGAAATTTTGAGGGTAATAGACAAATAATGCCCTTTTAAGTGTCCCAATTCATATTTTGGATGACTTGGGTTGAGGGAAAAAGACCCAATTTCCCCTTGACCCTTTAAGAAGCTGGAATAGTAAGAGAATAGCCATCGTGGCGCGACCCCTTTTCCCAGGAAACAGCCATTGCAATGCAACCCCCATTCCTGGGGAATAGCCCTCTCGACACGACTCTATCGCAGTGGCTTACTATTTCTCACAAAAATTGTCATAACTTTTCACTCGGGTATTGAATTAAGGAAAAATTGGTATCGTTGGAAAGATAATTCAATTATATATAATTTGTTGGATCTTGAACTACCAAATTTCACATATTTCAAAATTTATACACGTTCAAAGTTGACCCTTATAGAATCGAACACCAAAATTTGGCCAAATCACAGGCTCTTAGCTCAACTTTGCTCTAAGTGTTTCCTATGAACATTTTTTATCTCATAAGCACTCTTAACAGTAGGATAATGATCGTGACACATATAATCAAATATAAATCATGAGATTAGAGTTTACACATATAGGAACAATTGTTCAAAGTCTAGCCCAAAAATGTGAGGTGTTAC
>NC_061119.1:40072118-40136139 GCF_002878395.1 Capsicum annuum
GTTACACGTAATCCTAAACTCTAGTTTCAAACCGTCAATAGAATATACATAAATACTAACTAAATCATCAATTTGTAGTAGTTTTTGAATTAGGGGTGTTTAACATACTTTTTGATGGAAAGAACTTGGGAAAAGCTTGATATTCAAGCATTGAATCAAGAACCCATACTTTTGCTTCTAGGAGTTATGGGGAAGAGTAAAATGGGTTTATGACTGATGAAAATTGTATTTGAGGACTTGGAGTCATTTAAAAAGAATAGGGTATGGTTTTTATAGAGTAAAAAGACTCAAACACCCATAAAGTAGCATTAAAAATAAAGTACCATCAGGTAAAACTGTGGGGTGTGGCGCATACCCTATCGCATAGCCTACCTCCTTGCGTCATATGGACCATCACAGGGCTCCACCCCATGCGACGTATGGCCTATGGTGAAGTTCAACCAACAGACCCCTACACTAGGTTGTGCGATATGAGGATAAAGCACAGCGTCCTAGCATGCGATGCATGGTCACATTTTATGTCCTAAGCTTTGCTAACACTACCAACTCATCCCCAATCAAATTCTACTTGATCTAAGGGTCACATAAGGTCGATTCTAGCTTCAAAAGGAGGTCTAGACATACAAGGCATTACATTATTCCCCCTTGGGATCATTCATCCTAGAATGATGATTATGGATATATTTTGAACTATAAAATGATTTACGTGAAACATTAAGGCATGAATACAAAAAGATTGAAGGTGACCATAGGATTAGTACCTTAAGCAATGACATCTGAAGATGGAAACAAAAAGGGATATCTAGCCTTCATGTCTTTCTCTGATTCTCAAGTAACCTCATCTACTCTTTGATTACTCCACAACACTTCGACCGAAGCTATTTCCTTGGTCCTCAATTTTTGAACTTGTCGGTCCAAAATTTCAATAAACTTCTTCATACGACAATAGAGAATCTTTCACACTAATGTTCTATATGGGATGGAATAATCACCCACACACCTCATGATTATAAACGCATGAAAAACGAGATGGACCAACGCCAAACTTGTGGCTAAGTCTAACTTATAAGAAACTTTCCTAAACTTTCACACTATTTGATAAGGGTTAATATAATTAGGGTTGAGCTTACCCTTCTTTCCAAACCTCATCTCCTCTTTAATATGAGAGACTTTTAAGAATATCCAATCATCAATTTTTAACTCCAACTCCCTTCGTCTCACATCCGTATAGGACTTCAGATGATTTTGAGTAGTCCTAAACCTCTCACGAATAACTTTAACTTTCTCTATTGCCTGGTGTACAAGGTTTAGCCCTAACAATCTTTCCTCACCTACCTCATACCACTCAATGGGTGACCGATATCTCCTACCATAAAGGGCCTCGAATGGAACCATTTGGATACTAGGGTGGTAGTTATTACTATAGGCGAATTTAATAAAAGGTAAGTGATCCACCTAACTACCTTTAAAATCAATAACACATGCCCTTAACATATCCTCCAATATCTGAATAGTGTGCTCTACCTACCCATCCATTGTAGGATAGAAAGAGATACTAAGGTTCATGTATGTACCCAAACCTTTTTTAAAAGCTCTCCAAAATTGGGAAGGAAAATGTGTACCTCTATCAGATATAATAGAAATATCTAAGTATCAGATATTCTACATGTGAAAGATTGCCCATAGATAACCTACTAAGAGTATCAGCAGCTACATTAGCCTTACTTGGGTAATATTGCAAACTTATGTTTTAATTCTTTAATAGTTCAAGCCATGTACTTTGTCTAATATTCAACTCCTTCTATATGAAAATATATTATAGACTCTTGTGATCAAAATAAATGTCCACATGCAATCCATATAACAATGATACCAAATCCTAAGTGTCATGCCCTAAAACTACCCCTTAGTCATAACATGGTGCTTAAGGCTACAAGTGACCCCAAGCTAACCCATGAACCGGCACAAGCAGTAAATACTACAAGTAAGATGATAAAATACTGTGCGAAATTCCTTTAATAAATTATCTAATTATCTAAATATCAAAATAAAGTCAAGTGTATTAGAAATTATGACTGAAAAACATACTAACTATCTGATTGTCTGAAAGCCTCTAAACACGATAAGTTATTAGGACAGGTCTCCAACTAACTCCGACTACTGAAATAACATGAAAAGAAAATACTAGAAAGCATGATAAGTAATATAACTAGTCCTCAGCTAATGAGGACTCAACAATATTGCAGTTGAGTGATATGCGAATGGACCATGTGAGATCTGGGAACTAAGTAACCGAACCTATGTTATAAGATAATATAGCAGAAAAGAGAGTATATGGTCAGGACTTTAAATGTACTGGTATGCGAGATAGGAACTAATTGGTATATATATAGGTATTGAGCATGAATACATGAACATGCAAAATGAATGCAAGACCAAGCATAAACATGTACTGAAATGATCTGAATAACTGGTATATAGACACTTGGTCATGCAAACCTAGCCTATCATAATCTCAATGTTGAATTGAAACTGTGGGAGCTAACATTTAACCAACATGCCCAATTTAAGTTAATTGGGGTCCAACTTGTAACCCTAGTTAGAAGGGTGTTAGTATATTACCAAGGGTACCAACATTGGTTGTGTGGATCCACTAAATTGGTGCCCCAAAGGACTCGGGTGTCATTCTTCTACTAGAGAGTGACCTCTCATAACCTATACTAGCAACATAGTTTTGGAACTCAGGGACTTTTACTAAAGGTCTTAGTCCTCTACTAGTACGTGAGCCTTCATCCCTAGGTTAATTCAGTGCTAAGTCCAACTCCCAACTAAACTAACACTGATGATGATAGAATTTTGACATAATTCACAATTAATGAATGCTCAACATGAATATCATAATCTGAATATAATGATACAACTATGATCTAAGTGAGTGTAACTTGGAAATCTAAAATATGCATGAATATCTAGGTATCGGGTGTTCATAACCCACCAGCACTGAATGATATATTAAATATAATAACATCATTAAAATATGGTAAGCAACTTCATGATTAAAGACCCCAAAATATAATATCTTGCTAAACTAAGCGAATTCATGATTCTGAGTATGGGAGGATATTAAGCTTATAAGTACAACATGTACACATGGTTCAATTTCAAGGATAGATTGTAACAAGAAAATTCATAATTGCCATGGAACCTTAAGCATAAAGGATAAATTAAATTTGAGGGTTTTGGGAAAAGTTTGGGACTCAATGAGTAAGGGGGGCCTATTGATGAATATCCCAGATACTTGAAGTATAAGCTTTGGTGAAATCCTTGAATTTGATCTTGATCTTGAGAAACCCTAATTTGCTTTTGAGGGAGAAGAGAATTTCTTTTATTTTGAGTATGAGAAGTGATTTTGATGTTCTAAGGGATTAGGGTAATGTTTACCCTTGATCACTGATATTTTGGGATTGGGTTAAGAAGGGTGAAAATTACCAAAAATCCCTTTTTAAAATGTACAGAGATTTTGGGTCCCTAGTCGTTATGACTCACCCTATGAATCAGACGTATGGTTACAAGTTATAGTATGAGTCATAACCTGGGGTCCTGACACCTTGGGTCCTTACTGGTCGGACTACGAATCCCCCTTAAGACTCGTCATGACTAACTATGAGTCGTAAGGTGTAGTCGTATTTTGAAGATTGAATTTTAGTCATATACTGTTATGATTACGACTTCCCTCCTAACGACTCATTAAGTCTTGCTACAAGTAATTAGGTAGAGTCGTAGTCTGAAGATTGAGTTTTGGGTCATTCATTGGTCATGCTACGAGTCCACATTACGACTCATAAGGTATGACTACGAGTCGTATATTGGACTCATAACCACTAGCAGTTTATAAGTACTTAAGGAAAACTTGCATAATTGTTTTCCACGGTTTTAAATTAAGACAATACTTGAATCGTCAAAAGGCTAATTTAGTGGCCTATCTTTTAAATGGTCTATTTCTTAGAAATTTGGGGTATTACATTAAGTACAAAAACTATTGCCGCTAACTCGATATCATGAGTTGAGTAATTTTTCTCATGGTCTATAAGTTGTCTGAAAGAATATGCGACAACCTTACCATATTGCATCAGAAAGCATCCAAGTCCCACTCGGGATACATCATAAAAAAAATGAAGCCCTCAATTCCCTCAGGTAGGGTCAAAATAGGAGCAAAGGCCAACCGATCCTTTAACTTCTCAAAACTACCCTCATAAGCATCTAACCACTAAAACTTCACCTTCTTCTGAGTCAACTTTGTTAGTGGGGAACTATCATAGAGAAACTTTCCACGAACCTTCTATTATAATTTGCCAAACCTAATAAACTCTAGATATCAGTGGGAGTTGTGGTTCTATGCCACTTCTTTACCACCTCAATATTTTTGGGGGTCCATCTTAATTCCTTCACAAGACACAATATGACTGGAGAAAGCCACAGAATTCAGCCAAAACTCATACTTTGAGATTTTAGCATACAATTCTTGATCCTTATGGTTTTAAAGTACAATCTGGAGGTAATTAGCATGCTCCTCCTCACTTCGCAATTACACCAGGATACCATCGATGAAAACTATAATGAACAAGTCCAAAAAATGCTTAAACACCCTATTCATAATATCAATGAAGATTGTAGGTGTGTTAGTTAAACTAAGAACATTACTAGAAATCCAAAATGGCCATACATGTTTATAAAGTAGTCTTGAGAATATTAGTTTCCCTAACCTTCAACTGATGGTAGCCCAAATAGAGATTTATTTTAGAGAAACATTTAATGCCTTGAAGCTGGTCAAAAAGATCATGAATCCTTAGAAGAGGGACTTATATTTCATTGTGACCTTATTCAATTGGTGATAACCTATGCACATATGAAGTAACCTATCTTTTATATGCACAAAAATTGTAGAAGTGCCCAGGAAGAGACACTAGGGCGGATGAAACCTTTATCAAGAAGATCTTTCAATTGCTTTTTAATGATTCAACTCTACAGGAGCCATTCAATATAATGGAATGGAGATCGGGCCAGTATCGAGTAAGAGATTAATACCAAAATCTATTTTCCTATCAGGAGGAATCTTATAAATAATATCTTCGGGAAAGACTATAGAAAATTCATTAACCATAAGAATGAATTGAAGTAAGGGACCTTAAGTTGTAGAATCCTTAACCCAAACTAAGTGATACAAACAAACTTTTGAAAATACTTTTTGATCCCTACGATGCAAAATGAATCTTCCCAAGGTGCTATGGAACTACCCTCCCACTCTAGGACTTATTCATTAGGAAAATAAAATGTAACCCTTCTAGTCATATAGTCCAGAGTAGCATAACAAAAATGGAGTCAATCTATCCCCCAAGATTACATCCAAGTCCATCACATCAAGCCCTATTAAATCTACCATTGTATCCTTATGAAAGATAGACACAACATAATTTTTATATACTCTCCTGGAAATGATGGACTCACCAATAAGAGTAGAAACTCAGAAGGGTTTGAGAATAATTTCATGACAAAACCAAAATTCATAGCCATATATGGAGAGACACATAAGACAAAGTGGAATCAGGATTAAGTGACATGTACACATTATGAGAGAAAATCTGTAACATACTCATGATAATATTTGGTGAGGCCTCTAAATCCTAGCCAGTGGATAGAGCATATAGATGGTTGCGACCCCCACATATAACAATAGTTCTCCTTATGACTAAGTCTAAAGAGGTAGTAGTTGGGGCTTTATTTCCCATAAATATAGCATTTGCCAAACGGTATTATTGCTTAATTTGGTCATGTTGTCCAAAAAAATAACATACATCCCTACCCATGCAGCAAAACCTATGGTGAAGCTTTCCATAAGTGCGGTAAGAATGATAACATGGAGATGATTGAGCTACACTGGGCTGAGACTGTGATACAAGCCAAATTATCTCCAGACCTTTGGAGGAGATATGTATGATGCTCGAGGTGCTTGATGAATCCTTAGTGATTTTAAAAAATTCCACATGGAGGAAGATTACCATTAAGGAGGGTCGAAGAACTTTGGCGAGGTTGAAGGAGTGAAAAATGGGGCTCGAAATCCCCTTGGAAGGGTCATGCACCCAAGTCACTTTAGATCCACTTTTGATCCACTCTAGCATTTCAAAAGTGAATAAAACAACCCCTAGTAGGTCTTTTCTTACATTTGGGTCACTTTTGGGTCCTAATTATGTAATATTTAGCTAAACTATAGATGCTTGGTAGCTAGGCTTAGTTCCTTAGTTTTTTATGATAATTTTTACATGATATATTCATGAGACTCTTTAGGAGTGTTAAGTTCTTCGAAAAATATTTGTTGAACCCTTATTAGAAACTTGGTTGTAAGGCAGATCAAATCCCCTTTGTGGTTACCGTAAGAGTTAGGTTCCTATTGATAGTCATTAAAGGAGGTTTTAGTATTTGATACATCCTTCAATTGCCCTTTTGGTATCGATTTCATGTCTATCTTTCTATCCTCATTATCCTATCTATCTATATTTATTTTCTGTATCTTAGATTCAAGTCCTCGTGGGCCAATTCATATCATTTGGTATTAGATTTGAGCTTGATTTCTTTCCTACGAAGTCAATCTTGGGTTTGTTATCTTGAAAATCAACAAAAAAAGAGTTGTCAAAAACGAAAATAACAAAAAAGTCACTATTTATGTTTTGTTCTTAGGCAAAATTTTGAGTTTTTGTTTTGTGTTTTTCTTATGTTTCTAGTGCTATATTTGTATCCTCAACACTATACGAGTCTATAAATCAAATTTGAGCCAAATTGGAGCTTATTTGAGTGTTCTATCCTTGTTGGAAGTTTAGGTTGAAAAAGTTTGATGTGAATTGAAAATATAGAATTTTTGGTTGTGAATTTGAGCAAAATAATGCTTGTAATGTGTTTAGAAGGTTGAAAATAGTCTTTTGTTCAAAATTTCATCTCATTCCGATCAACGGTTTAAGAGATAGAGGTTTTTGAAGTTTTGGTGTTCTTGAGTATTCTTTGAGAAATTCAAATCTTCAAGAGGATTTGTTAGAAAAAGGTGGTTTTTTGATCCTCAAAATTTAATTAAAAAGTGTACAAAATTGTTTGTACAAACACCTTTTAAAGGCCCTAAAGAATATTCCAAGAGAGAACAAAGGAGGCCCACATTTAGGCAAAGCTCGGCTGAAATGCCAGCCTTGCTACCTTGGCCTGCACTGCATTTGCTTCAGCAGATTGGCCGTAGGTGAGGAGAAAACTACAATGGTTTGATATGTGTTGTATCTACTTCAGTAGATTGTCCACAGATCATGGAAAGATTGGTCCTGCATCCAATATGCTCTCCATATGCGCCCAAGGTGCAGCCACACTTCAAGGTAGCCCTCTTGAACGCACCACCAACCTAGTTTGAACACATCTAAAGCCCTTCCAACGTCCAATTCAAGTTCCCAAATACATATCAACACTTCTCCAACATCAATTCAACTTCTAAAACACATCTCAACACTCTAAAAATTCCATTGCTCAAGGTTTGATACTTAGTTTCAATTTCTTGATTCTTGAATCTCTTCTTTGATTCTTAAACTAGTCATCAACTAGTAACTCATCTACTAATTTGATTGATTAGTTTTGAGTTTGTTTACTTTTATGGTCATTTTCTTTGTGTGTTTTTCTCATTTTAATTCGTCATAACTTCTTTGATTCTAGTTCGTAAGTAGATTTTGTTTTGTTTCTTGAGTCGATCAAATAAGAATCCATTCCGGCCGCAAAGTAGTGATTGACACCTTATTGAATACTAAAGTACAAGCAACTTTCAATATTCGTTGCTCCAATTGTGCGGATCACAAAGGTGAGTTTAATACGAGTATTGGTAAGGAGCTTTTAGTACTAATCTTGTTTGTTCATTTTATAGGTACAAAGTGATATAAGGGAAACATGTCTTCGATATCCTCGGATAACTATGACTACAACATAGGAAACTATGATTGTGGTGTATAATGTTATGTCTATGAAGAAGATGGGGATTATGGGGGCTATGAATATAGCCATGATCAAATATGTGGAAACGGAAACCAAGGAATGAATAGAAGGTATAGTAGGAGTCAATGTCTTTCTACTCTATCTATCTTCAAAGAAGAATGGGATCCCAAAGTTTACCTTGATTAGGAATGTCCATGCGAAAGGATCTTCAAGCATTATGCTATGATTAAAGACGAACAAGCTATATATGCCCTTAAGTACATTCAAGGTCTGACCTTAGAATGGTGTAAACTTGTAAGGATTCCTACTCAAACTTGGGGTGCCTTGAAAGAGTTTTGGAGGCCAATGTATGTGCCAAAGGGTTATATGAAGCTTTATAATAGTGATCCAAGAAGACAACTTTGTTCAAGATGGGTAAAGATTTGTGAAATTCTAAGATGTGCCCTTATCCTTTATGATTGGGTTCATGCAAACTACATAACTTCTCTATTAGTTGATTATCTAGGGATACCTCGAGTTTCCAAGAATTTCCCATACTTCTTGGAAGGCTATAGAGTCTCTGAGATCATGAAGGTTTCCTTCACCCAAGATGGGTATTGTGAAGAGGTGCGGTGTGACATATTTTAATTGGAATGTGGACACTTACTATTGGATGCCGATTGGTTTGCAAAACATAAGACTCCAAACGTGCAAGATTGGCCTAAGTTTGTAAAGGACCAATGGGGAAATCATCTCTTTCCACCTACCCTTCCCAAAACTCAAGGAAAGGTGACCACTTACTCCAAGCCTTTTGAAATTGAGAGACAAAATATTAAGAGGAGTAAGGGAGTGCAAGGTAACAATCTAAGAGAGAAAAAAGGATAGGTTGGGGGAATTTCCACAAAATTGAGCTAACATTATTTGTCCTTCTATTTCTAAGGACATTTATGTAGGTACCAACATGGCAAGCGGAGGAGAACAAGTGCTAAGAAAAATTCCCTTAGAAGATTTGACATAGGTAATCTTAGATGATTCCAAAGCTTGTGTAGGACCTTTACACCAAGGTAAAGAAGAATGTTCTCAAGAACTATAAGGTAACATAGCTAACTTTTACACTTTTGTGCAGGTAAATGATAATTGAGTGGCTAGTAGCCCATTGAGTATGAGTAGTAGCTTACATATATGTGAGTATATTAATTCTTTGCCTCTTGATGATGATGATGTACATTTTGTGAGTGTGGATACCCTAGTTCATCCTATTGATGTCCGAATTGACTCTTCTTGTAAGATCAATTTGTGTCCACCTAGTGTTGAAGCCATTGTGTTGAGTGATAGTACATGGTCTTGTGGAAATTGTATTGATCAACTTTTGTGAAAAACTAGTCCACCACTTGATAAAATATGTAGCATGATTAAAGAACCTCAAGTGAGTGAAGTAATTGATAATGTTGATCAAGAAAATGGGAGTGACCCTTTGTAATACCCGTACTTTTACCTAGATAATTTCCTCTCAAGAATGTCTAGTATTATCTTCTAAACTGAATAATTGTTATTACATGATGAATTTTTAAGATTTTTACTTTTTGTCATGTGGTAAATTCAATAAGCTTTCCATCGATATAAGATTCGCCCAAATCTGATAACCGGGTCAGAAGTTACGACTATTTCAAGTTTCCATCGAAAAGAAGTGCCATATTAGTCAGTGGCGAGCCGTGCCACCAGAGGAAATGGCATTTGGCAAATTCCAGTAGAGTTCTGCAATTATGGCATGTCACGCTATGGCCCAAATTCAGAATTTTTCTTTTCCAGTGACTTAGCGCGATTTCCTCCGCGTCGCGCCAAAGTTCCAACTTGCAAAAGAAATGGCAACGTGATGGCTCCGCGTCGCACCATCCCTCAATTTTTCAATTGTAAAATTCTAGTGACATGGCATGATAGCACCGCGTCGCTCCAGGGGTTCAGTTCAAAAAATTTTTACTGAAATTAAATGATGCGTCCAGGGTTAAAAGAGTCAGCTTATTTAAGCCCTTCAACACGTGATTCAGCCAATTTTCACCCAAAATATACTAGTTTCTCTCAAGTTTCTCTCAAGAACAATCTAGGGTTTTCATAGAAGATCTAATTTCAAAAAGGTTTCACCATCAATCTTTACAAAATCAGGAACGAAGGTATGCATAGTGTTCATTCATGGACTCCTTTCATCTATGAAGCCCAAGAATCCCTTTTATTAATTCAAGTTTATGGATTTTCTTATGAATTTCATGATTAGGCTGCTCATGTTCATGTGGTTAATGAGAAATTGAATTCTACTCCATGTAATGAGAAATTGAATTCTACTCCATGTTGGGTGATAAATTCTATGTGGGTTACATTATTATAGATATGGATTCATGCAAACATATGATTAAACCCTTGAATGATGAAATTAAAATTGAACCATGATGTTTAATTATTGTACAATGATGTTTACATGTACCATGCCTACAATATATTTGATTAAATGCCTAGATGAAGGAAAAGTGCCTAACTAGCATAATACCATGAAATCCCCATTTATGTGCAAGTTATGCCTATCACATGTTTTGATGAAATGCTTCTATAAATGTATTATGGATTATGATGTTAGTTATATGTTCAAGTAAGTTATGCTTGGTCAGTTTCCTTCCATCGAGTCCTGGGGGTACTCGTACCCAAAATATTAGTTGTGTGCCTAGATCCATATTATGTTTTCATGATACTCTCAGTCAAGCTATGAATCTTTAGACTTAAGATAGTCTTATGACTTAGGAAATCTCCATGATCTCATGAACTCAGTCAGTTGTCAGATATCAGTAGTATTCCGTCAGTCAACAGAATTCGGTAACTTAGCCCATGTTCAGTTCAGTAAATCACAAACTTGGTATGCAGTTTCATGCTCATGTTCCCATTATAAACTTGGTATCAAGTACCATTGCATATTCAGTCATGCACGCATGTATCAATTCAGTTATGTAATTATGCATCAGACATGCATTCTCAGTGTGAGAAACTTAGTTCATCAGAAAACTCAGTCATGCATTCATGAATTAGTTACACATGCATCAAATATGTATGTTTGGTATTATATGTTCATCTTGTCAGTTATGTCAGTCATGAGATCATGTTATAGTTATTCATGTTCAGTATGTACATCAGTTGTCTTTTCTCCCCTCTCAGTCACTCTCATTTGAGGACAAATGTTCTCAAGGGGGAGATATTGTAATAACCCATACTTTTCCTAGATAATTTCATCTCAAGAATGTCTAGTATTATCTTATAAATTAAATAATGGTTATTCCATGAGGAAATTTCAATATTTTCACTTTTTGTCATGTGAAAAATTCAATAAACTTTCCATCGATATAAGATTTTCCCAAATCCGATAACCGGGTCAGAAGTTATGACTATTTCAAGTTTTCATCATAAAACAGTGCCATATTAGTCAGTGGTGCGCCGCGCCACCAGAGGAAATGGCATTTGGTAAATTACAGTAGGGGTCCATGATTAAGGCGCATCACGCCAAGGCCCAAATTCAGAATTTTCCTTTTCCAGTGTCTTAGCACAATTACCTCCGCGTTGTCCCAAAGTTCCAGGTCGCAAAAGAAGTGGCAATGCGATGTCTCTACGTCACACTATCCCTCAGTTTCCCAATTGTCAAATTCCAGTGACATGGCATGATAGTGCTGCGTCGCGCCAGGGGTTCAGTTCAAGAAAATTTTACTGAAATTAAATGACGCATCCAAGATTAAAAGGGTCAACTTCCCACCCTTATTTAAGCTCTTTAATATGTGATTCAATCATTTTTCCACTATAATATACTATTTTATCTCAAGTTTCTCTCAAGAACAATCTAGGGTTTTCATAGAAGATCCAATTTCAAGAAGGTTTCACCATCAATCTTCACGAAATCATGAACTAAGGTATGTATAGTGTTCATTCATGGACTCCTTTCGTCCATGAAGCCCAAGAATCCCTTTTCTTAATTCAAGTTTATGGATTTTCTTATGAATTTCATGATTAGGCTGCTCATGTTCATGTGGTTAATAAGAAATTGAATTCTACTCCATGTTGGGTGATAAATTCTATGTGGGTTACATTATTATAGATATAGATTCATGCAAACCTATGATTAAACCCTTGAATGATAAAATTAGAATTGAACCATGATGTTTAATTATTTTACAATGATGTTTACATGTACCATGCCTACAATATGTTTGATTAAATGCCTAGATGAAGGAAAAGTGCCTAACTAGCATGATACCATGAAATCCCCATGTATGTACAAGTTATGTCTATCACATGTTTTGATGAAATGTTTCTATAAATGTATCATGGATTATGATATTAGTTATATGTTCAAGTAAGTTATGCTTGGTCATTTTCCTTCTATCGAGTCCTGGGTGTACTTGTACCCGAAATAATAGCTGTGTGCCTAGAGTCATGTCATGTTTTCATGATACTCTCAGTCAAGCTATGAATCCTTAGACTTCAGATAGTCTTATGACTCAGGAAATCTCCATAATCTCATGAACTCAGTCAGTTGTCAGATATCAGTAGGATTCCGTCAGTCAATGAAATTCGGTCACTCAACCCATGTTCAGTTCAGTAAATCATGTTCAAAGTCTATTTAGATGGGAGTAGGAATTAGCACTGAGTGAACCCCAGGATATGAACACACACTATCAGATGAGGGTATAATTCTTAGAAGTCACCCATGTATTTCAGAACTATGTAGCCAGCATAGGTTTAGACATCGACATTGTTCGATAAGGGTTGATGAGGTGGATAAGCACTGCCAGATAAGTGCCCCACCGTTCTTGTATAGGAGACACTATTAGATGAGGGTTGCCCACATCTTGTCCTTACCTGTGAAGCGGTATTCATACCTTCCAATTAGGGTTATAGATTGGACCCCAACTCAGCCATAATGGCATATTAGGAGTATGTCAGTTAGATAACTACTTCCCACAGTTTTATGTTACAGAATCAGGACTGTCAGACACAGTCAGTCAGTCTCAGTATTAGAACTCAGATAGTTCTTCAGATTTTAGGACTGTCAGATACAGTCAACTCAGATATAGTACGGAACTCAGATAGTTCCATCAGATTCAGTACTGTCAGATACAGTCATTCATGTTATCAGTTATATTCAGATTCAGTAATCATGTTATCACAGTATTAGTGTCAGTTCTTATGTCTCATGCATGTATTCTCATACTCATGATAGTTAGTCAGTTATTATTATTGTTCTTGTATATGAACCCAATGCATTTAGCCTACCTCACATGCATACTAGTACATTCAAAGTACTGACGCATTTGTGCTATGGTTTCCTATACCATAGGTTTAGAGGCACAAGTTCTAGAGCAACAGTAGATTCTAGATATCCGCAAATAGAGTTAAAAGTGAGACATCATCTTTCGAGGACATGATTATTTCCCTATTATCTCATTAATCAGTTTATTAGTTGGAGTTAGTTAGGGACTTGTCCCATTAACTCCTTACTCAGATAGTTCATCCAGTTAGAGGCTTTCTAAACTATCATGTTTTAGACTTTAGTATGTTCAGTTTTGTTTTGGGTATTCTATCACCCCACACAGATGTTCTATCATTCAGATTATGTTTAATATTGAACCTTATGGCCTTTCAGTTTATGTTTCCGTATTATAAAGTAATTTATACAGTATAAAGTTACAGATATTAGCCATGGGTTAGCTTGTGGTCCTTCGGGGTCATGAGCACCATGTAGCATTCTGGATACCAGATTTGGGGCGTTACACCCTTTTAGCTTAACCTTTAGTGAACATCCTAATGCTTTATTAGCTCATAGGGATGATCATGTGCTTGAAACTTCTTTGACTTTTGATAATGTTCTTTTAGAGAATGAACTTGCATGTTCTACATCCTCTCCATGGATAGATTCTTCTCTCTTTAAGAACAATATCTTGTTTGAAGCTGATGAGCTCACTCTTAATGAATTACCTCACAGTGTGGAAAGAATTATTGATATAGCTCATCTTGAGGACTATATTCCATATGTCAACCCACTATGGTATGAAAACATTCTTCCTAAAGATGAAAATCTCTTCTTGAAAGATGACAGTGCTCTTAAGGAAAAAGAATGTGAAGTCTTGGAAAGGAATAATCAATTGGGTGATGATAACTTTGATTTGTTTGAATCTTTAAGAAACCCAATAAGTTATTGTTCCTTAGAACATGATTGTGGAAGTGATCCTTTATATGACACCCCACCCTTGTTTGATATTTATAAGGATGAATTGCTTATTTCTTTTGAAGGCCTAAGTAATAATCCTTGTGATATTGGTGGTGGTATGTGTCCACTTAAGGATTCCTCCATTGAAAGAAAAAGTATCAATTGTTTGGAAATTTCTTCCTCTTCTACTTTGTGTGACCTTATTGTTGAGAATACTCATGGTGATTATTTTGAATCTAATAGTCAGTAGTACATGAGGGGACCTTAGTTGAAGTTGACTTGAGTGATACCTTCTCTACTCTCCCTTTGCTTTTGATGATGCTTATGCTAATAAGGAGAGTATATCTTTTAGTTTGGGTGAATTTAGTAGGGAAAAAGAGTATTTCCCAGACCTATGTCTATGGCCACTCTTTCCATTTAACCCCGGTGCCAAATATGGATATGGTGATTGTGGCACACCTAACTTATTGCTTGGTCCACATGACAAGAAAATTTTTAATGAGGGTGTTGGTATCCTTCCCTATGATGAGAAGTCTTACTCAAGGATCCACAATCCACTTGAGGGGTCAATATTGTGTAAGGGAAAGACCTCTAACCAAGATGAAGGGTTTTTAAAGAAGGAAAGCCATGAAAAGCACCAAGAGAGTTCACCATTGTGTGTTTCCCTTCTTGACCAAGGTTTCACCACTTATAGGTCAAGAAGAAAGTCTTTCATTGAAACTACTTTAGACAAACTCCATTCATGTGATACCCTTCCTCATTATATGAGTAGAGATGATGACCTCCTCCTCAAAGGTGGTATCATTCTTAAGTACCCGAGGAAAAATATGTCATTGTCTCTTTTTGGTATTGCTTATATCTTTGCATCCTTTTTTAACACACTTGTGATTAAGTTGCATGAATCCCAACTTGTGGATGTCAAGTTGATGATTTACTTGAAAGGAAGAAGTCATATGTGGTTAAATGTCGTGATTCCATCCTTGTGTGCCTTATATGCTATGTCTTTTGAGACAAATAGCCTTCCTATAGATAATAGCACCATGGATGATGCTTTTACAATTGATTCCTTCCTGTACTACCTCTTTGATTATGATGATATCCATGTTATTCTTGGATTTATTTTATGTAAAGGTAGGAAACTTATTGATTGGTCCACTTATTTGAATGACATTGCTATATGGATCTTGTGGACTTTAAAACCAATTGAGACACCACTTTTGATGTGGTCATTTGAAGAGGTAAAGAACAATTGTGTCTTATGGATACTAAGGTGAAGGTAGTTTTACCTTTTGAACTATTTGATGCCATTATGACCTTTGTGATTTCCTTATCTCTTGATGAAACCCATAGCCAACCCTTTTCTACACTCTTCGATAAGTTTCTAACGTTCAAAACAACGGATCCTTCATTATATCTTAAGTGTGTGTAACCTTGGCATGATGCTATGATTATTTGTTCTAACCCTAACCCTCATATCATGAGGATATTGTATTTGTTTGTCCTTCCTTTTGTTTTCAAGGTTTGGATTCGAGGTTGAATTCTTTTTAAGAAGCGGAGGATGATAAAAGCCAAATTACCTCCGGACCTTTGGATGAGATACGTATAATGCTCGAGGTGCTTGATGACTCCTTGGTTCTTTCAAAAGATGCCACACGGAGGATGATTAATATTAAGGAGGGTCAAAGGACTTTGATGAGGTCGAACGAGTGCAAAATGAGGCTCGAAAGCCCCTTGGAAGGGTCATGCACCCAAGGCACTTTAGATCCGCTCTAGCATTTCAAGAGCGGGTTAAAACAGCCACTAGTGGGTCTTTTCTTACATTTGGGTCACTTTTGGGCCCTAATTTTGTAATATTTAGCCAAACTATAAATGCTTGGTAGCTAGGCATATTTTGTTAGTTTTTGGATGATAATTTTTATACGATGTATTCATGAGACTCCATGGGAGTGTTTGAGTGCTTGGAAAAGCATTTGTTGAACCTTGTTTAGAAACGTTGGTTGTAAGGTAAATCTAATCCCATTTGCAGTCACCATAAGAGTTAGGTGCCTATTGATAGTTATTAAGGGAGGTTTTAGGATTTGATACATCCTTCGAGTTCCCTTTCGGTATCAATTTCATGTCTATCTTCCTATCTTGGTTATTCTATCCTTCTATCTTTATTTTTCGCGTCTTAAATTTGAGTCCTCATGATTCGATTCTTATCAGATTGAGTACCCTATGTCTTGGGACCATTACTAGGCTGGGAATGTTGATTGTTCATGGGCCTAGGTGCAGGCGTACTAGCAGATGACTGAGTATTCCCCCAAAACTTCTTTATGAAAGGTTGTTTTGTAACTTTTACCACTATTTTGGTGGTTCACTTCGTAATATGTAGGTTTGGCCCTCTTACTCTGACGTTCCACATCTTCTGCTTGATTTTTTTCGTTCTCTATCTATTGTATGTACACCAATAACCTGGATATGTTCATATCATTGTTCAAAATTGATGCTTTGCACTCTAGCACCAAATTGTTTGAGATACCAGAATAAAATTTCCTCGTTCAAGCTTTCATATTAGACACCAACTCAAGGGAATAGGGAGATAACTAAGTGAACTTTAGAGCATACTCTTTAACACTCATCTTTTCTTGGTTCAAATTCATAAATTCCTCAGCCTTAGCTTTCATCAAATCCTGAGAAAAAATGTGATCAAGAAAGGCCTCAACAAAGTCTTCCCAATTAGCCAGTTCAGCATCTTCACTCCTAATCTTCTCCCACTCACCATACTACTGATAAGCCACCTCTTTCATCTGGTAGGCCACAAAATCCACTCTCTCTGAATCACTAGCATGCATAACTCTATAAAATTCTCTATCTCATCAACAAACTCTTGAGGATATTCCTCAAATTTGTATTCCCTAAAGGCCAGTGGGTTTAGCCACATAAACTGACCAACCTGAGTAATATCTGAGGAACCCAGTAGAAGCAGTTGGACTAGAAGTGCGGACTCCATTCTAGTTCTGTATCTAATGAGAAAGATAGACCTCCTCAGCATTTGTCTTTATGGGGACGGAGGTTCCATCTGAAGTCCTTTTTTTGTTAGTCCTTTTGGAGGCATGACCTGAAATATGAGAAAATTAAGAGTTAGAAGAATTTTCTTAGAACTAGACTTTCTAGCAAGAACTCAGAACATAAATAAAGGCAAATATACCTAAATGTAATATATCCCTTAATAAGTGTGATGCACAACATACCCATAAAAGAAACTCTACTTGACACGGCTTCATAGATACCCTAATACGTTGAAGCTTGCTCTGATACCAAGTTCTCCATGACTTGAGTCGAGGCCTTGGACATAACGGTAAAACCAAACCAACAAAGGCCCAGAAAACCCCTTAGCATAACGACATACACATAACCATTATTAAAGTGTGGAAACTGTACCCAAAGATAATAAAATTCAACTTAAAAAAGAATTGTGAAACCAAATCTTGAAATATGACATAATACCACCTATAACATCAGTCTACAAAGCCTCTAACATTATAAATAAAATCCTAAGTTAAAATATGGCCCCGGAAATACCACAAACAAAATAGCTTATGTCCAAAGAAACAAAACCAAATGTCATCCAGAAGATCGAGGGCTTACCACTCGCTACTTAATGTCCTAAGAAGATAGTGTTGCACTGAATCACGAGAAAATGCCTCCGAATGTACATTATGAAAAGATGTAGCATCCGAGTACGCTCAATATGACTAGTACTAATATGCAACCCAAGGAAGAGGGACCAAGCAATTTGTCAAGTAAATCATAAGATAATATAAATCTCAATAAAAAGGGAATCATGGAATAAGGAGCTGTCAAAATATAATAATTCTTTAACTTTATTCATGGACTAAGTAGTTTCACCAACCTTAGGCAACCCACAAGCTAAATGGGTCTGGTCTTCCCCCAAATGGTGAGGCCTCAATCCATGATTCTTGCATCAATCGAGATGAACTTCATTTGGCCATCATATCATACTGTCCTCATAGAGGAAACATAGATAAGGTTGTCCTATTAGGGAGAAAACAACCTCTTAATCGGCAAAACATAGGTTTCAGGTGTTGGTCACTGGGACTTACACCTTCTCGATGAACTAACTAAATAATTCTCTTTAAGCCCAATTAAAATATTTTTCATAAACATTTATCCATAGAGTTTTTTTTAAGGCATTCACATTTTGGTAGCATCATACCATCTATATCATGAAAAAATCATTATCATCAAATATTATTGACTCTTAACCCCATCATTCAAAATCATAACATAACCATTGTTAAATTTTTGTATGAGTCTTAAAACAAGTCATAAATTTCAACACTTTCATCAGTTCAAAGGACATGGTGACATACTCGTATATGAAGCATTCTAATTTAAAATATTTTTAAAAGGGTTAAAGATTATAATTTCATCATTTAACCTTTTAAATTCATATATGAAAGCACACCGATTTCAGTTAGTTGTCTCAAGTATCAAAACCCTCTACTAGTGATCGGAAAATAATTTATAACAAGAGGAAAATCAATATTAAGTTTTTCACAAATGTAATCCTCAACCCTAGTTTCAAACTGTCAATATAATATACACAAATACTAATTAAAACATCACTTTGTGTATTTGAAGTAGGGGTTCTCAACATACCTATTGATGGAAAGAGCTTCAGGAAATAGCTTGAGATTCGAGTCTTGGCTCAAGAACCCTAGTTACTTTTGCTTCTAAGAGTTATGGGGAAGAGTAAAATGAATTTGCGACTGATGAAAGTCATATTTAGGGAGTTGGAGTCATTTATAAAGAATGGGAGATGGTCTTCATAGAGTAAAAAGTCCCAACACCCTTAAAATAATGTTAAAAATAAAGTCTTATCAGGTAAAAGAGGGAGTGGCACGCACACTATCGCATGGCCTACCCCCTTGTGTTGCATGGCCCATCGTGGGGCTCCACCCCTTTGGCACACAACCTATGGCAAGGGTCAACCAGTAGCCTCCTGTGTTAGCGGTTATGCGATGCTAGGCCAATGCATGGCCTCCTAGCTTGCGACGCATGGTCCCATTTCAAGGCCTAAGCTTTCCTAACACTACCCAACTCATCCCCTATCTATTTCTACTCGATCTAAGGGTCGCATAGGCTCATTTCTAGCTCTAAATGGACATCCGAACATATAGGGCGTTACAAAAATACTTCCCAAAAAAAGGTTATGGATTGTATCCAAGCACTATGAATTTCTCGTAATGTCATTTGGATTGATGAATGTATACACTGGACGTGTGAATAGAGTATTCAATCTATATTTATAGAAGTTCCTGGCTTCGTTTCTGGATTAGTCGGGGCTCCAATGCGGGTACCAGACATTGGATGAGAAACCAAAAATAATAATATACTTGTATTTTCCTCTCTGGGTTAAATTTCATATATTCAACTTACAAAGATTCACAATTAACATGAGAAAATATTTTGCTCATCAAATAGAAAACATATGTCGCAATTTAACAAAATTTACACATCCTATTTACTTTTCTTGCAATTTTTTTTTGGCTCATAAAATTTTTCTTTAAAATAAAATAAAAATCTTTAATAGTAATAAGTACAAGAAAGGAGGGTTGGGCCTTACCTTATCCTAATGAGGTTATGAACCTCTACAATTAAAAACCACAAAGAAAATAAGAACTAGAAAGAATTAGGTATTCTATGACCATCACATAATTTATAATAAACTCTATGATGATATTACATAGGAGGATTCTTAAGTAATGCAAATTATATTATCCGAGAAGAAAGTTGATTTATCAGACTCAAACTTTCTTTTTCAAATAGATGAACTAAAAAGATAGATTACTATTCTAAAGTAACCTGGAGTATTTTTCTCTCGTCTACTTCTTCATATCTATCCAATAGCTCTTGATAGTTCATCACTTCTTGGGTTTTTGGATCTTATTAAAGTTGTTGCAGTCATTTGATTCTGCTTTGCCAGTCGCATCGGTAGGTGCCTTGGAAGAACTTCCGCAGTCATCTTACCACCTCAACTGCTCTTTCTTTCATGCTTATTTTTATTATTGCGTTGTTGCCTTGGATAGATATCTTCATCCGTAGATGCAATTGCAAAACAATGATCCAACATATCTTCTTCTTTACTTTCCTCAAAGATATTCTCATCTTGTAGTTAACAAATCTATTTGAAGAGAATTGACTACTACCACCAACATATAGCTGTTTATTAGTGTTAATAAGTGTCAGAGAGGTCACCTTTTCAACATCATAACTCACCAAATGATCATTTAAAGTTGCAACAACATCTTGTGATGGAAAAACTTTCCTAAATGTTACTGATTTAGCACTTCTAGGCACAAAAATAGGAGCTGTGGGGCTCAAATTGTTTTGCATAGGAGAAGAAGTGACCTTTTCTTCCTCTTCATTTACTAAATCTGCTTAACTTTGTGCAAATGTCACACTTTGTTGCACCTTATTGGAAATAACCAATTGATGTTTAGAGTTAGTTTAAGAAATTTAGACCTTACCTTTCTCAATACTTCGATCATTCCGTTGATCTCACCAAACAATTGCAATGATTCTGAAGGAACATGCACAATATTATTCGTCAGAGCATCAAAAGTGTTAAGACACAGAACCTCCCTTGGAACAATTGCTCGAGCACTTGAGTTAGTAGTTTGACTGCCTATGTTTTGTTGCATTTGTTGTGAATTGGTAAACCAATTCTAACACCTGGAGAGATTTTCGTTGTCACCACAGTGCAATTTGAATCCTGTACTAATTTCCTTTCAGTGTCATATTCAGATTGATGTTCTTTCACAGAGCAACTAAAGCTTGATTAATTATGCTAGCATCATCCAAGATAGCGGGTTCTTCACCTACACTTTCATCCAGCTGAGCAGTAACTATAGCCAACTGATCCCTTTGGCCATCACCTACTGATTGGACCTAATCATACATAGATTTTGATATCTACATATATTTTCTGCAAAATATTTCTTTGTTGGCTAGGAATAGAAGCGTTATTTCCACTACCAAATTTTTTAGCTTGTTCGTGACCTACAACTTCAACTTGTTCGTTACCAGCCCTTGTTCCTTTCCTTAATAGCTTTTCAGAATTATTCTTCGGCAAATTCAAGTATTAGACTTAGCCAAAACGGTAGCTAAAGCTGCAGCACAATCAAATTTCTAGACATTCCTTGTATGAGTTCATTACTAGCTCGCTTTGCATCTAATATCTCCCTTGCATCACCTTAATATTTTTCAACATAAGTTTCCTCTTTTGATGCTTCTTGTTGAGTTTTTGTTGCATTTTTTATCAATATTAATCGAGATTTACTTTTGACATAGTTTTGGTGATTACAAAAGGTGCAATAACTTGGCAAATTATCATATACAAACTCCTGAAAGTGATCCATAATCTTTCCAGATTTCTCATCGACATATTGAAGTTTCATTCGTTGCATCAGCTTTGCTAATAAGTCCAGTTCCACTTTGACCCTAGCTGTTCTAGGTATCGACCTCTCTTGTGTGGCTTTATAAACAGCAATTATATTATCCGCTGCCGATGCAATGGACAGTAAGGACGGCTCTGCAAACAACTCCAGCGGTTAAATTAGGAAAAGGTATCCAAACAAAAGCTTTTGCAGTTTCTTCTGTGGGATTGAAACCAATTGTCCAAGGAAAGACTCTGAACTAGTGTTGAGTACCATTGTATAATAGGTACCATTCATGCAAGGTTTAACTACATCACTAGCTATAAAAATCACCAAAACAAAACCTGAAATACCAGGGCAGGGCCGGAGCTAGGGAGCATAAGGGGGTTCATCCTAACTCCTTTCCTAGGAAAATTACACTAAATAAATATAAGACGAAAATTACTTTTTAAGATAAAAATTACTTTTTACGTGAAAATCATGGCTACCCTTCATACTAGGTAGGAATTAGAAGTATGCAGGTTACATCACACTCAAACCTATGGTACATACTTAATACTTACAATACATTTTCCAGAAGGGATCGGAAGCGTTGGCGTAACTGATAAAGTTGCTTCTATGTGACCAAGAGGTAATGGGTTCTACTCGTGGAAAAATCCTCTTGTAGAAATGCAGGACAAGGTTGTGAATAATAGACCCTTGTGATCCCGGCCCTTCCTCTGAATAGGAGGTACTTTCATACTCCGGGTTACCCTTAAGGTATACATCTACTAGCCATAAATTGGATTTTCTAATAGATGGAGATCTTCACAATGCTGTTTGTCATAATCTCGTGTTCTCAGCATTGCACCCATACACAACCTCAAGAATTCATTTCCTGTGAGACAATAATATGCAAATTCGAGACTACTAACGACCATGCCTCCTGGGTTAAGCTTGAAAACTGATTTTCCCATGCCCTTCCTGTTTTTTGTCCTATCCCCACCGGTTTCACTAGTCAAAACCTTATTAAGAAAAAAGGGCATCCCGGTATACTAAAGCTCCCGCTATGCGCAAGGTCCAGGGAAGGGCCCTACCACAAGGGTGTTTTGTACGCAGTCTTACCTTACATTTCTGCCAGAGGCTGTTTCCAAGGCTTGAACCTGTGACCTTCTGGTCACATGGAAGAAACTTTACCAGTTACTCCAAGGTTCTTCTTCACTAGTCAAAACCTTATTGAGGTTAGAATATTCCATGAATAGCTGAGTTGTAGCTCCCCCGACAAAAGCTTGTAATGTTCCTCTGAAGTGACCAGGCTCACTTGACATCGCCTCTTTAACCTTTTCTACAAAATCTTTAGATATCTTATAAGTCAAGCACTTCAGAAATGCTCGAAAGAACTTATTAGATGGGTGATCTGCACAAACTACAATTTTGCCTATAGCGAGTTCCCCAGCAGTCGCTGTACAGAGTACATCAGTGATACTAGAATTTATGGATACTTCATTGCTGCAAGCAAAAATTTATCATTCAAAAAAGGTAAACCATGAAGTACATACGAGATGGAAGTACATTTTTAGGCAAGTGACTAACAGCATACCAAACAATAACAACAACACCAAGTGAAATCCCACAAGTGGAGTCTGGGAGGATAGAGTGTACGCAGAACTTACCCCTACCTTGCGAAGGTAGAGACATTGTTCCTGGAGGACACTCAGCTCGAATACAGAAAATCAAACTAGGCGTTATGAAAAGGGAAACAGCAGTTAAGAAAAATAGCAAATAATAAGAAAACAGCAACAACAAAATAGTGCAATAACTGAAACACTATAAAAAACAAACAATAGAAATCAAAAGCAAGACATTGCAAGAAAAAGGCTAATACTATGACAGATTGATAGAACAACAAACTACGGAATCAAAAAACTAAACTACGATACAAAAAAAAAAAGATAAAGGATAGATGATAAGTAAGAAATAGATAGACACAATGAATGAATGAATGAATAGAAAACTAAGGGTATATAAAACCCTTAACCCTCTATTCAATACCAATCAAAGCACCAATCTCTTATGTAGACCTCAAGGGAATTGGATTCCCAAGCAATTCATGTTTCTAAACAAGGTATTAACAATGGTTAATCCAAGTTTGTCTCACACCCTCACAAGAGTATACAATCATAATCATCAAAATCTAACTACTAAATGAAAAAGTGGTCCTATTTATAGTCTATGGCTAATTATTACACTTTTGGGCCCAAAAGTAACCCATTTAGAAAGAACAAAATATAGTATCCCACTTAGTATCCGCTTAAGCATCTTGGGCGTACATAGGGGACCATCTCTAGAGAATGTGGGGATATTTTGACCTACTCAAGTAGATCTAGAGCATGTTGGGTGCATCTCCAAAGCAGATGGGACTCATGTCTTTTGTTGGCCTCTTTAACGTCCCTTAACCCTTCATAAAGATCATCACCATCCAATTGGCACCTTTTTATAGAACTAAGGAGTTGTGAAGTGCCTCTTGAACCATAAACATCCTTTCCAAAGATCCAGATACAATTTGGATTGTATCATCCTCTCCTTCTTGAAGAAGATTTGTCCTTGAATCTACAACCTTAAAGCATATGAGAAAAATAAACAACAAAGATAGCCTCAAATTATGAGGGTTAGCACAAGGGTTAATATAATCACAACCATGCTAAGGAGACACCCATTTCACATATAACCAAACATCTTTCAAGTCAATGGAAGAGAATTTATTATTTAAGGTGCAAAGGAGTTGGCTATGAAAAGCATAAAGAAATTCTCCCAAGTTAGTTCCATTAACAAGATTAGAAAATAATTCATTATATGTTGGAACAACTGAGGGTAGAATCAAGGAGTCATTAGGGAGTAGATTACCCTTCCTTTCACAAGAAACCATGTTTACACACAAAACAATCTTATCACCAACATGGCTATTTGTACTAATAAAAAAATGGAATGATAAGAGCTATGATTACTTAAGGTTCTACCAAGAGGAAAGTCACATAAAGGTAAGAACAAACAAATCAAAAACCTCACTTCCCTTTCACTTAAACAACTTTCCAAGAAAGATCCAACTTGCCTATCCATATAAGTGTGAAAGGAAACAAGGGACAAGGGTTGTTTATCAAGTAGGGGCCATAGACTCTTCATAGAATAACAAAAAAGATTTTCCATCCAAGTTGGAAAGACCACACATTCTATGCACATTCAAGTCATTTCAAAAGATGGTTTGAGAGATATCAACACTATATAGGTAGGATTTTAAGTCAAATATCATAAGAAGATTATCTACCTTAGGGTAAATATCATCATGAATTTAATGAATGCTAGGAATAATAGGATGTAGGTATATACCTTTGGATCAAAGCCTTGAGCTTGCTCTCTTACCTTCTAAACTCGCACCATGTGGACTTGCCCTCTCATGCATCAACTTGGAAGTTGGCAAAACACTATTGCCAAATGTAGTAAGCAATAAGGACTTGGGTTTGTTGCTAAGGTCTCATTCATGGTCCCAAAGCTCCTTATTTTCACTACTCATCTCCCAACTCATCATGAAGTTAAGGTTCATGACCTATCCTTCTTTGGGCCAAACATCTTCATGGGGAACTTTCATTATCAATCCATAAGGTATACTAAATTCCCCTTCAACTTCTACTAATTCCCCTTGGAAGCAACATCTTGAACTTAATCTCTTGTCCTCCATAGGTTCATTACAAGGACCTTTCCTTCCATGCATCAACTTGGACTAATAGGATTGATCCCTTTGTCTCTTTGTAGGAATTCCTTTGGTAGGTAACTCTTTCTCTTGATCCATAGGTTCAGATGCTTCACTCTTGTCATAATGTATCCATTGACCCATAGGAGTTTGATTAGGTTCCTTATTTGAGTTAAGTCTTCATCAACCTTGGAGTCCTTGAATAAGAACTCATCTAGGCCTTCAAACTTATGTCTTTGAGAGGCTTTCCTTGAATCCTCTTTTGAAATCACTGGATCATGAACCTCATTCAACTCGATCCTTGGCTCAACATCCTCACACGACTATCCTTCTTGACCCAAGTTCTTATCCCCTTCCTTAACTTCTTCTTCCCCTTCATCTTTGACTTGATTGGGTTGAATTTGTTTTAGTGGAGCTTAGGGTAATTTACGGAAGGCATTTTGAGCATGTCCACTCAAGGGAGCTTGAAAGTTTGGTGTATTGGAATGGGTGGAGTTACGAAAGTTTAGACAATCTATCATGTTACCCATCCTCCTTTAGAAAGAGCCTTGTATGTCTCTCATTCTTCGAGTCATGGATTCCACCTTAAGGTCAAGTGAATTTATCTTAGCATCCATGGAATCAATTTTATAGTTGAGAGTTTCAATGGTCGCTAAAATGACACTTGTTGAGTGGTTATTCATATTGGCACAAAACGTAACCCCTGTTAATTTAAGTTTGTTCGGTTATTAGTTAGTAGTTTAGTCAGCATTATTGTTTCAGCAATCCTTGTTTATTTAAGATACTGCCTTAGTTATTTCAGTAATCCTTTTTTTATTTAGGTTATGCTATTAGGGTTAGTCTAGAAGTCTTATTATTTTCTTTGTAACTCTATTTAAAGCATTGTCTGCGTTCATTAATGAATAATTTTGTCTAGCAGTTACTCTGCGTTTATATGGTATCAGGGCTTTATACTCTCTAACGAGAACGGTTCTATTTTTTCCCTTCTCTTCCTCACACAGACCATTAGCAACGGCTAACAAACCCAGAGTTGTTAATGCTAATAACATAACAGGTGCTAACATTACATTCAATTCAACCCTGTGTCCCAATTACCCATCAAACTCAGCGGTGGCCATAACTTTGCCACCTGGAAAGCTTAATTCTCCATGCTTATGTATGGTTACAATCTATTTGGCCATCTCAATGGGACCACTCCTACCCCTACTCGCACCCTCACCATTGGCAATAATGTATCTCCCAATCCTACCTTTGGTTCCATCAGGACCAACTCATCCAGAATGCCCTCATAGCATCTGTTGAACCCACAATTTCTCTAACTATTGCTGCAGCCAATTCATCCAAATCAGCTTGGGATGCACTAAACACCACTTATACAAATAGATCACAAACCCGTGTCTTCAGCCTGCGTGATCAACTTGCTTGCATCACTAAAGAATCTCGCTCCATCACTGAATATCTTCACACTATTCGGTCCCTTTTGAATGAGTTAGCCACGGCTGGTTCTCCTGTGTTAAATCCTGAACTCATCATCAAAATACTCAGTGGTCTAGGTCCTAAATTTTGTGAAATATCTGTTGCCATCCACGCACGTGATACGGCTGTCTCATATGAAGAATTGTTTGAAAAGCTACTTGACCATGACTCCTCCTTCATCACAAGGATGTTAAGAGACTTTTCAATCCCATAACTATCGCGGTTGCGACACCCACCAAATCCAATACTAATAACCGTAACAATCGTAGGCAGAATAATAATTCTCCACAATGGCATAATAATAATTCTCCATAGTGGCAGCAGAATTCACGTCCTAACACTATACCAAAGTGGCAGACCAACTCCAACCCAAAGACTATTACTCGATGTTAACTGTGCAATAGGATTGGCCACACTGCCAATGTCTGTCGTTCGAAGTCTCATAATCACTTTGAGGCTAAATCCAACTATGCTGCTAGATTTATTGCTGCCACTAACCCTTGGATAGTCGACTCTGGAGCCACTCATCACATTACCGCGGAGCCACATAACCTACAACCATACCATGGTAACAAGGATGTCTTCATGGATGAAGGTAACAAAATTCCCATCTCTCACACTGGATCTACTCATTTAAATGCATCAAATAATGTTTTTAAGCTAACTCACACTCTTTGTGCCTCATCTATTAAACGCAAATTTCTCTCTATTTCAAAATTTTGTCAAGACAATTCAAAGTCCATTGAATTTTTTCCCTTTGACTTTGTAGTGAAGGATTTGAAAATACGAAAACCACTGATGCACGACCGAACCAACAATAGACTGTATGAGTGGCCCGTTTCACATCTCTAAGCTCACATGACTGCCATATCCACCCCTCTCACTACTTGGCATCAACAGTTAGGTCATCCCCACTTTAGAGTTCTTAGGTTTACTTTAAATAAATTTTCGCTACCGTTCATAAGCAAGACAAACCTTTTTATTGTAATTCTTGCGTATCTAATAAAGACCATCAACATCCTTTAACTCAATTATCATTGTGCAGCTCTAAACCGCTTCAAATAATCTTCAGTGATTTATGGGGGCCATCACCGGTCTTATCTCTTGACAAGAAACTATATTATTGTATTTTTGTTTATCAATATACCAAATATACTTGGCTCTATACATTAAAAAAAACTGAGGTTAAAGATATCTTCCAAAAATTCCATCCTATGATGGAAAAGCACTTTGACACCAAAATTTTATCACTGTACGCTGATGGTGGAGGAGAATATAATAGTCTTGACCCTTATCTCTCACTTTACGGCATTGAACACCTCCTTACTCCACCATATACGCCTCAACGAGTTGTACTTGCAGAACGACAACATCTCCATATCGTTGAAACTGTAAGAACACTCTTACATGAGGCGTCTCTTCCTTCCCAATTTTGGTCTTTCGCGTGTCATCACACGGTCTATCTCATCAACCATTTTTCCACCACTCAACTAGATAACCAATCCCCATTCCAGCATCTACTTGGAAAATCGCCTGATTATAGATCCCTGCAAATTTTTGGTTGTTTACGTTATCCATGGCTTAAACCATACTCCAAAAATAAACTTGAACCAAAATCTACCCCGTGTGTCTATCTCGGATTTTCCTTATCTCATCAATGTCACCAATGTTTTGACCCAATTTCCACAAAGGTATATTTATCTTGAGATGTGAAATTTATTGAGAATGTTTTCCCTTTCAAAACCATGTTCTCCAATATTGCCATCAAATTATCTCACCTAAAATAGGACAATATCATGGTTTCAAATTCTCCAGATCCCACGCCCAAACTTCCCATAACTTCAGAGCTTCCAATTCCTTTAGAAATAGACACCCAAACATTTGTAGAGTCTCGTTCAATATCTTCTCCTTCTCCAGCAGAGTTACAGGCCAACTCAAACTCATAATCCAACTCCGACAGTGAACTAGCGGTAAACGCAGCTCCTCCTTCTCTAGGTAAATTTCTATCACCCTCATCTTCTATAAATCCAATACTCCCAGAATCCTCTTATCACCCTACTTCCCAGAAGATCACACCACCATACCTCCCTACAAATATACCAATGCATATACCCACAAACACAATATGCAGCCCGCGTCCCCTCCTCATTTATCATCGTAGGAACATAATTCCATCTACACCCATGGACTGTCGACCAAACTGTCCTATCCTTGAGTCAGAGCTTGCTCCTTTACCACCTAAATGTCCTTCTCCTCCTACTCGTGATGTAACGTGATCCCAAAACAGCATCACTAAACCAAAACAAATTTTTGATTACCTAGCCAAAGTGAACCCCACCATCACACCTACTACTTTCAAACAAGCACAAAAATATCCCAAATGGCATGAAGCAATAAAACAGGAACTTGATGCTTTAATTAAAAACTAGACTTGGGAACTTGTTCCTCCTAACCCAACTAAAAATATTATTTCCTACAAGTGGCTTTTCAGGATCAAAAGGAATGCAGATGGGTCTATTGACAGATATAAAGCGAGGTTAGTTGCCAAAAGGCTTTACTCAAAGGTCAGGCATTGACTTCCATCCGACTTTCAGCCCAGTCGTAAAGCCTACCACTATTCGAATCATCCTCTCTGTGGCACTTCGTCACAACTGGCACCTCCGTTAGTTGGACGTCAACAATGCATTCCTTCAAGGCAACTTGGAAGAGGAGGTGTACATGGCACAACCTCTGGGATTCAGTAATGATGACAAACCAACTCATATATGTCATTTACGCAAGGCAATCTATGGATTGAAACAAGCCCCTCGGGCGTGGTACAATGCTCTCACAGGTTATCTCTCATCTATGGGCTTTATTAAAATGAATTCTGATGCCTCACTACTTATCAGACAAGTTCTAGGTAAGACAATGTTCATCCTTATCTATGTAGACAACAATATTATCACTGGGAGCAACACTTCAAGTGTCGATTAGGTTATCACTTCTCTTGCTTCTAAATTCTCACTAAAATATTTAGGAAATCTACACTAATTTCTTGGTGTTGAAGCGATACGCAGCTCTAATGGTTTAATTCTCAACCAAGAAAACTATGTGAATGAGATCTTGAATGATAAGTTAATGACCAACTGCAGAAGTATTCACATGCCAATGAGTTCAACTAAATTGCTTACACTATCTGATGGTACTCATTTGACTGATGCCATACGATATCATCGGGTCTTAGGTAGGCTTCAATACCTATCTTTCACTATACCTTACATCGCCTATGCTATGAATAAGTTGTCTCAGTTTATGCAAGTGTCATCGAACCTTCACTGGAAAGCTGTGAAGCGTGTTCTCTGCTACCTGCGTGGCACCATTCATCTAGGCTTGTGTGTAACTCCCATTGAGGACTTTAATCTACACGTATACTCTAATGCATATTAGGGTAGGGACATCGCAGACCGAGTTTCCACATCTGGGTTTATCCTGTTCCTTGTCCACAATCTAATTAGTTGGTCATCAAAGAAACAAAATATTGTCTCTCGCTCCTCCACTGAGTCCGAGTATAGGGCAATGGCTAATGCCCTTTTAGAAACCATGTGGGCTATCCATCTCCTCATTGAGTTACACTTTCCAGTATATCAATTTCCTACCATTTATTGTGACAATCTTAGAGCCATATTCTTGAGTAAAAATCCATTCCTCCATAGTCATGTGAAACATGATGTAGTAGATTTTCACTTTGTTCATCACCATGTCAACGTCAAAAAGGCTCGGGTTGTCCATATTCGTTGTGATAATCAACTGGCAGACTCTCTCACCAAGGCACTGCCTAAACTTGCTTTTCAATAAAACCTTTCCAAGTTAGGTTTAGTGACCCATCGTCTAACTTGAGGGAGCGTATTGGCACAAAATGTAACCCCTGTTAATTTATGTTTGTTCAGTTATTAGTTAGTAGTTTAGTCAGCATTATTTTTTCAGCAATCCTTGTTTATTTAGGATACTACCTTAGTTATTTCAGTAACCCTTTTTTATTTAGGTTTTGTTATTAGGGTTGGTCTAGGAGTCTTATTATTTTCTTTGTAACTCTATTTAAAATGTTGTCTATGTTCATTAATAAACGATTCTATGCAACAGTTACTCTACATTTATAATTCATGGTTTGTGAAGTTTCGCCTTCCATAGCCATTTTACCTATGAAGAAAGACACTCACAAATACAAAAAACACGTTAGCATTAGAGAAATTAACCTCACAAGTTCTCAAAGTTCACACCTTTATTTTGTCTCTCAATTGGCATCACAAGCGTTGATAGCTCGTTTATACTCTAATGAGATTGCTTGGTACCAATTATGGCTTAAGGTTGGAATGGATTCTTATTTGAAAGATTCAAATAAATGAAATTGCTTATTGACTTGAATTAAGAACTAACAAGGAATTGAAAAAGAGAAAAGCTTGAAAGAAATAAGACGATGAAAGAATCCACACTCAAGAACTAATCAACCAACTTAGTAGATGAATTACTAGTTGTTGAGTAGTTTAAGAATCAAGAGACAAATTTCAGAACCAAGAAATTGAAACTAATGAATCAAACTTGAGCAAAAGGAGTAATTAAAGTGTTGAAAGGAGTTTGGAGACTTGAATTTGGCGTTTGGAACTTGTTCTGCATTGGGAAGGATTGTTCTGTGTTGGATCTGCATTGGGGACCTACTCTAGCAGTTGTAGAGCATCCTGGACGAAGGTGAGAAGCCTTGGTTACTAGTTTGAGGTGCTTCAACACTAGGGCCGTTCAAAACCGAACTGTATACAATAAGCTACCCGCAAAATTGGCTTATTGGCTTATTGGCTTATTGGTATTAGCTTATCGGATAAACGATTGGTGAAAGGATTGAAATTTTTTAATTAACGGCTTATTGGAGTGAGGATGGATTGCACAATTTCCTTTTTGGATAAACCGTTAACTCGTTAAAAATTACCATATATACTTATATTTTTTAACCTAAATATATAATATACATATTATTTATATTATTATAAAATAAAAATTCAAACCTGGATCTATTTTCTAACCTAAAGGCCCATTCCTAAATCGTAATTAACCCTTATATAATATAAAAAATTAAACAATAAAGTAACCAAAGAAAAGAAGCAATACAGTAGTCAGCAAAAGATTTGCCGACTTCATACCCTTAATCCTAATAAGTGTTTTTCTGTAAGGTGTTTGCATTCAAGTAGAAATTGTGGATGTCTGATAAACCGCTCGATAATTATTTATTCATTACCGACCAACCAATATCTTATCGGTTGGCTAGTGGATTTGTATATTTTAAAACCGATAACCGTTAAGTGTAATGGTCCATTCGATCCGTCCGATAAGCATCCCTATGCAGCACCTTGGGCGCACTTGCAAAGCAAGTTGGCCGCTCTTGCCCTTTGAAATGGTTGAAATACCCTCTAATGGTCCACTGTTTATACTCCTTTCTTGGAATATCCTTGAAATATTTGTAGATGTGTCAGTACAAACACTTTTCACTCTCTTCCTTCTTTTTGGATCAAACAACCAATTTTGCTGAATTTTTTCTACTTGAAGATAACAATTTCTCCAAGAACATCAAGTTTTCCAACTTTTGCTCCTTAGCTCAGAATAAGTTGAAATTTCGAACCTAGGCACCTTTCAACCTTCTAAACTCATTCCAAACATCAATTTACTCGAATTCTTCACCAATTTCAAATCTTACAACCCACTTCAAACTTCTTTAACCCAAGCCTTCAAAAAAGATGAACACTCAATCGAGATTCGATTTGACTCAATTAGATTTATAGACTCCTGTAGTGTTAGAGAACATAAATCCAACACTAGAAACACAAGAAAACACAAAAATCAAAAAATCAAAAATTGACCTAAGACCAAAAATGTGAATAAAAAAATTTTGTGATTTTTGATTTTTCAAGATGACTAGATCCAAGATTGACTTCGTAGGAATGAAATCAAGCTCATCTCTAATACCAAATGATAGAAGAACAAACTGCCGAATGGAAAAACTAAATTACGACACGAAAATGAAAAGATAAAGGATAGATGATAAGCAAGAAATAGATAGATATAATGAACGAATGAATAGCAAACTAAGGGTATATCAAACCCCTAACCCTCTATTCAATATCAACCAAAGCACCAATATCTTATATAGACCTCAAGGGAATCCCAAGTAACCCACGTTTCTAAACAACGTATCAACACAAGCTAATCCAAGCTTGCCTCACACTCTCACAGGAGTATACATTCATAATCATCAAAATATAACTACTAAATGAAAGAGAGGTCCCATTTCTAGTCTAGGGACAATTATTACACTTTTGGGCTCAAAAGTGACACGTTTGGAAAGAACAAAACATAGTAGCCCACTAGCATCCGCTTAAGTGTCTTGGGCGCACATAGGGCGCATCTCTAGAGCATGTGGGGGTATTTTGACCTGCTTGAGAAGATCTAGAGCAGGAAGTGGGTGGGGTGTATGTCCTCTTCCGTAGGCTTTATAGCCCTGTTTTGCCTTCCCTTGGCCTCTCAACGTCCGTTGACCCTCCGTAAAGATCATCACCATCCAATTGGCACCTTAGGATAGCACCAAGGAGTTGTCAAGTATCTTTTAAACCATAAGAATCCTTTCCAAAGATCCAAAGGAAATTTAGATTGTATCACAGATACCACCAAGCCTAAACCCATCGAAAAGAAAGACAACACTTCACTACCTACTAACCTCCTACCTTAATTTGCGACTTCCACACCCTCTAATCTAATGTCATGTCCTCAATAAGCTGAAGTTGTGCCATGTTCAATCTAATCACCTCTATTCCAATACTTTTTTGACCTATCTCTAGCTTTCCTAGCCTATTCCAGAAAATATAATTGTATTTCAAATCCAGTAAAGAACCAAATATGAAAAAAAATCCCAAAAAAATTGCTTGCAAGTCAAAGAAAGCCTATGTATGTGCGTGTAAAATATAGATAGCACCTGTGTTCTATCTAGATTTCATAGTTCTAAAGCAGCTTAGTAATAGTTATATGTTCAAGTATTTTCACAGAAATTAAAGGGGTTCCATCAAAGGATTCATACCTATGAAGAGAATCATTTGCATGGTCTCTGCCTTTCATGAAGTTGACGTTCAAATTTAATGTTCTAGCTCTGTCTGCACTTCATGAGCATCTTCCCCATTGCCACACGTCCATATCATAACCATCAAGGTCACTTTTGTGTTTTGCTAATAGGTCTATTAACTCTCTGTAACCCTTCACGCACGTTATTTTTCCTAATAAGTATGCACCTTTAGATAAAACTTGTTGACCATATTATCTTCCCGCAGCCACTTTTTCTCTAATTTCAGAAACTTTAGTTTTACTCCATGAACACTGCAGACCACGGACTTTGGTAAATCCTGTGTAGCAGCAGAAAGGCGAAGCACCTAAACAAGAAATTAGCATTTCTATCAGAACAAAGATAAAATAATTAGGCATGATAAAACTTCGAAGTGCCAACGCGTTTAATCAGCAACTTTTCTTTCTCCCGCTTTGGAGATCTCAATCAATATGTAAGCATATTACCTTGTCAAGACCCAGTTATTTACGTGTTTCACAAGGAAACCTTGAAGAGCCCCATTCTTTTCTCATTTGATATACTCCAAATAATTCGTGTAAGCAGTACCAACAACATGGTTAAACTTATCAGTTCATCATTTGCCAAGGTGGTAGCTATTTAGATTTTCTAGCTCTTCTAAGATCGCAATATCAGCATCCCTTGATGGGATAAAATGAAACGTCTCTCCAACTGGTACTATACTTCACCTTTCCTTGAAAAACTGAAGAGAAAAACAAAGTGTCAAATAATCACAGCAATTCACTAGCTTCTTTTTGTTTTATTTAATAGTATGTAGTTAGTTCACAAGGAATACCTTTCCAGGATAAACGATATCTTGAAACTGATTCTTTCCTCAAACCGATTCGGTATGTAGAGGTCCTTATCTTCTAGTGAACTAAGTGTAAGAAAGTTTGGATAAACTTGTTCTTGCTTAGATTTACATAGCCATGGAACGAAGAGTGTAACATTCTTCTTTTCAGACTTTGGCTGAATAAACTGCCCAAAAGAGAGGATTGACAGTTGTTCCTGTCATCCAAAGAAGGCTAGCAGTTGTGACTATTGCTATATATATTTTTTTTGGGTTCATAGTAAATGAGAAGTATGAATGGAAAATAGAGAAAAACCAAGTGGAAGAGAAAAATTGAGATCACACCAATATGGAAAGTGTACTCAAAAATAGGAAAGCTTACTAAATTCTCCGACATTGGTGGGAGAAAGAAGCTTTAAAGTGTTTATATTGTGAAACATACTCCCACATGGATAAGTGAGGCTGAGAGATGCCTCACGTTGTCGTCGTCACTCACTCGAATTCGGATTTGGATTTGGGTTTGGATTTGTCAAATCATCGATCGATGAGATCTATCTTTTTGGACAAACTTTATTTGAATTCCAAAGAATACCAAGAAAAAATGCAGTAAATTTTTACTGTAAAGTTTCAGAACTCTATTTATATATATGCAGCATGCAGTAACAGTGAAACAGTAACAGATGCAATGGTTTGAACAAGAAATATTTCGAACTGATATTTAGTTTCAGAAGGATGCAACCCTTCTGAAAATGACACAATGTTTCGTGAACTGACATGACTATTTCAGAACAAACACATTGATTCGCATGAAATGACATGACTGTTTCGGAACAAGCACACTCCTTGATGAATAGACATGAATTTACAGAAATGGTACAACCTTTGAAGTGAACCATTACCTCTTTTCAGAAGAGGCATGTTATGGCTATAAAAACCTACTTTCTTCCATAGGTTTTCGTACGAAAATTTTAGCATACAAAATATCTTTTTGTCTTCCACATTACTCTGTGTGATCAATCAAAACGTTCTGTGCGTTAGAAGATATTCCAACCGTTTGAGGTACCGCTACAGTTGGTCTGTTTAGCCATTTTATCCTGGGAGAAAAATTTCCACAACCTCAGGTACAGTGAGGGGAATTATTTCCTTAAGGAAACTCTGTGAATTCAGAAAACTTGGCTATTTTCTGTTTCATCTTAATTTCTGAAAGAATAAAATACACCTCTTAGAAAGGTCATTTTGATCTTGTGTTAAGGATATTTAATATACTTCATTGTGCTCTTGTTTATACTTGAAATCTAGTTGAAGTTATTATTCTGCATATACTGATTCTGTGTACCCGGAGTACAAATGAAAATAACAATCTTAAGGAAATAATTAATTTTACAGAATCTGTATAACTTGTTTTTGGAGATTAAAGCTTTAAGCTTTCTACTCCGCTTGAATTTAACTAGTGATTAGAAGACATAAAATCTTCATCACAAGTTAAAGTTCACTCGGTTGACGATTTGAAGTTATAAAAACTTCATCATTAATTAGAAACAAGAAGAAAAGTTGAAAAGTTATTTAACTTTATAAGTAGTATTCTGAAAATACTAAATTTTTTTGTCTTGTGTTGACAGGAAAGATGACTAACGAAAGTCAAATGATGGATGCGAAAGTCAAATGATGGATGCAACAATGTCTGTGGGGGCAACTAATATTGCCATATCAAGTCACACAAATGCTCCGCCAATAATGGCACTGGCGGAGAAGCCCAGAAAACTTTCGGGCATTGACTTCAAGCGGTGGCAGCAAAAGATGTTCTTTTACCTCACCACTTTATGTCTGCAATGGTTACTAGCGAAGTCACTCCTGAGGTGCTCGAGGGAACCTCGGACAAAGACCACTTTGTTATTGTAAAAGCTTGGAAACATTCGGACTTACTTTGCAGGAATTATATTCTGAGTGGTCTCCAAGACGACCTCTACAATATTTGCAGTGGAACCAAGACATCAAAGGAACTGTGGGGGGCACTTGAACAAAAAAATAAGATGGAGGATGCGAGAATTAATAAATTCCTTATTGCACGGTTCCTGAACTTCAAAATGATAGATAGCAAATCTCTTGTCTCTCAAGTACAGGAGTTGCAAGTCATCATACATGATCTCCTAGAAGAAGGTATATCTTTGAAAAATACCTTAGTTTAACAAATTAAAAATGTTCTTAATACTCACATAAACTGTTTTGTAGGTTTAATTGTGAATGATGCTTTTCAAGTAGCAGCGATAGTTGAGAAGCTACCACCTTTGTGGAAATACTTCAAAAACTACTTAAAGCATAAACGTAAGGAGATGACTGCTGAAGATCTTATTGTCCGACTTAATATTGAAGAGGATAATAAAGTTGCTGAAAGAAGGTCAAAGGGGAATTCTACAATTAATAGAGCACATATTGTAGAAGATGACCAAAACAATTCCAAGAAAAGGAAGAAAGTTGAACAAGGAAGCAATCAACCCAAGAAGAAATTCAAGAAAAAATACTTCAATTGTGGCAAGATTGGCCATAAGTCCACGAATTGTCATGCCCCTAAGAAAGGAAAGAAAAAGAACCAAGATAATATGGTTGAGTCCAACAAAGAATGTGATGATCTGTGTGCTATGTTCTCAGAATGCAACTTGGTGGGGAATCCTCGCTAATGGTGGATGGATTCTGGTGCGACCCACCATGTATGTGCCAATAAAGAGTTCATTTCATCATTTGCTCTGGCTCAAGTAGAAGAAATGATCTACATGGCTAACTCCGCTACTGCTAAGGTAGAAGGAACAGGAAAAATATGCTTGAAAATGACTTCAGGAAAGGTCTTGACACTTAACAATGTCTTGTATGTTCTGGAGTTACGTAGGAATTTAATTTATGTTTCACTTCTAGATAAGAACGGATTCAAATGTATTACCGTTCTGGAAAAATTGTAATTAGCAAAGGAGAAATGTATGCAGGAAAAGGCTATCTGACCGAAGGCCTTTATAAGATGAATGTAATGACTGTTGAAATAAATAGGAGTTTGAATTCTTCTTATTTGCTTGATTCTTATGATTTATGGCACGAACGTTTACGCCATGTTAATTACAAAACGTTATGAAAACTAATTAACTTAGAAGTTTTTCAAACTTTGAGTGCAATAAATGAAAGTGTCAAACGTGTGTGGAATCAAAGTATGCAAAGCATCCTTATAAGTCCGTTGAAAGGAATTCCAATCCCTTAGACTTAAAACACACTGACATTTGTGATATAAAGTCAACACCATCACGTGGTGGGAAAAAGTATTTCATAACTTTTATTGACTATTGCACTAGATATTGTTATGTCTACTTGCTAAATAGTAAGGATAAAGCAATAGATGCGTTTAGGCAATATAAAACTGAAGTTGAAAATCAGTTAGACAAAAAGATCAAAATGATAAGAAGTGATAGGGGCAGAGAATATGAATCCCCCTTTGCATAAATATGTATAGAGAATGGAATAATTCATCAAACTACGGCCCCATATTCACCTCAATCTAATGGAATTGTGGAAAGAAAAAACCAAACTTTGAAGAAAATAATGAATGTCTTACTTATAAGTTCTGGTTTACCGCAAAACTTGTGGGGGAAGGCTATCCTTACATCCAACCGTACACTCAATAGAGTTTCCCATAGTAAGACACAATCAATTCCTTATGAAAAGTGGAAAGGAAGAAAACCCAACTTGAAATATTTCAAAGTGTGGGGGTGTCTAGCAAAGGTCCAAGTTCCTGTGCCTAAAAGGGTTAAGATAGGACCTAAGACGATGGACTGTGTGTTCATAGGATATGCTAAAAGCATTAAGGCATATCAATTTTTGGTTCATAAATCCGAACATCCGGATATTAATGAAAATACAGTAATTGAATTAGACAATGCTGAATTCTTTGAAAACATTTATCCGTATAAAACTAGACATGAACAGTCTAGTGGGGGGGTCTAAACGACCTCGTAATGAATCAATTGAGAATGAACATAATGAAGAAAATCCAAGATGTAGTACACGTCAAAGAACGTCTACATCATTTGGATCGAATTTTGTAACATTTCTCTTAGAAAATGAACCTCAAACATCTAAGGAAGCAATGGCATCGTTGAATTCATCTTTTTGGAAAGAGGCAGTCAATAGTGAGATTGATTTAATCTTAAGCAACCATACATGGGAATTGGTTGATCTTCCTCCCGAAAATAAACCTTTAGGTTCTAAATGGATCTTCAAAAGGAAAATAAAAGTGGATGGCACTATTGATAAATACAAGGCAAAACTTGTAGTAAAAGGCTTCAAACAAAAAGAAGGTCTTGATTACTTTGATACATACTCGCCAGTAACAAGGATAACATCGATTCGAATATTAATTGCCTTAGCGGTGGTATATGATCTTCAAATCCATCAAATGGATGTGAAAACTGCTTTCCTAAATGGAGAATTGGAGGAAGAAATATATATGGAACAACCTGAGGGTTTTGTGGTTCCAGAAAAGGAAAATAAGGTGTGTAGACTTATTAAGTCATTGTATGGACTAAAGCAAGCACCTAAACAATGGAATGCGAAGTTTGACCAAACCATGTTGGCAAACGGGTTCAAGATAAATGAATGTGATAAATGTGTATATATTAAAGACACTCCAAATCACCAAGTCATTGTTTGTTTATATGTGAATGATATGTTGATCATCAGCAGAGACATTTCTGACATAGATGCAACCAAACGAATGCTCGAGAGCAAGTTTGTTATGAAAGACCTTAGAGTTGCAGATGTGATCTCAGGTATAAGAATCCATCAAACTCCACAAGGGTTAGCATTGTCACAGTCTCATTATATCAAAAAAGTACTTGACAAGTTCAAGTATATGGAATTCGGTATTGCCAAGACTCCATTAGATGTGAACTTTGCACTTCGAAAGAATGAAGGAGAAAGTGACTCACAATTGGAGTACGCAAGAGTATTGGGATGTTTAATGTATATAATGAACTGTACACGATCAGACATAGCATGTGCTATTTGTAAATTGATTCGGTACAGGAGTAATCCCAACAAAACTCATTGGATGGCAATGAAACGAGTTTTGGGGTATCTTAAATACACTCAAAATTATGCGTAGTATTATAATAAATATCCTGCGGTACTTGAAGGATATAGTGATGCAAATTGGATCACCGGATCGACCAAAGTAAAATCCACAAGTGGATATGTATTTACTATCGGTGGAGGAGCAGTCTCTTGGAAATCATCCAAACAGACTTGTATTGCTCGCTCTACAATGGAATTTGAATTTATCGCATTGAATAAAGTCGGTGAAGAAGCAGAATGGCTCTGAAATTTCTTAGAAGATATTCCTTATTGGCCCAAGCCAGTGGCACCAGTATGTATACACTGTGATAGTCAAGCGGCAATAGGTAGGGCAGAGAACATGATGTACAATGGTAAATCTCGTCACATACGATGAAGACACAATACTGTTAGGGAACTTCTCTCTAGTTGAATTATCACTATAGACTATGGAAAGTCAAAGGATAATGTGTCGGATCCACTTACAAAAGGCCTATCTAGAGAAGGAGTTTAATGGACATCCAAGGAAATGGGTTTAACGCCTAGGACAAGTCAGCACGGCGATAACTCTACCTAGCAAACTGGAGATCCCAATAGCTAGGTTCAAGGAGATCAAACAAAGTTGTGTATGGCAGGTTCAACATTATCAATTACCCAACTCATTCTCATGATGTAGACAATGTATAGTAAAAACAAGGATAAGACTTAAGGTTAAAAGTCTTTTAATGATTATATAAATTTGGCATATTTGACCAAACAGTTTTAATCTACAGGATTGAACGTTTAAAAATCACGTATGTGAGGGCAAAGTGGAAGTTGCTTCAAAGAGAATGTTAGTAAAGGCCTACTCTCTAACCTCTCATGAAACTCGGACGTGTTCATGACTGAAAAGAATAAAACCATGAGAACCATAAACATTAAAAGATTGGTTGTGTGACATGTATTGTATAGGTGTACATTAAAGCTCGACGGTTCAAAGATATCAAATCTACCGATTGACCAAGTGCATCCGATGCATGTTCACTACGAAAAGTTCAAAGGGAAACCCACTTATCCAGATGAAATCAGTCTTTGCTTGATAATCACATACTTGTCCGTAAAACATTTATGAAAAATTGTCATTCCCCATTTATGTGGGGGATTGTTGGGTTCATAGTAAATGAGAAGTGTGAATGGAAAATGGAGAAAAACCAAGTGGAAGAGAAAAATTGAGATCACACCAATATAGAAAGTGTACTCAAAAATAGGAAAGCTTACTAAATTCTCCCACATTGGTGGGAGAAAGAAGCTTTAAAGTGTTTATATTGTGAAACACACTCCCATATGGATAAGTGAGGCAAGGAATAAGAGATGTCTCGCGCCGTCGTCGTCGTCGCTCGCTTGGATTGGCTTCGGATTTGGATTTGGATTTGGAGATGATCGATCGATGAGATCTATCTTTTTGGACAAACATTATTTGAATTCCGAATAATGCCAAGGAAAAATGCAGTAAATTTTTACTGCAGAGTTTCGGAACTCCATTTATATACGTGCAGCATGTAGTAATAGATGCAATGGTTTGAACAAGAAATGTTTCGAACTGATATTTAGTTTCAGAAGGATGCAACCCTTCTGAAAATGACACAATATTTTGTGTACTGACATGACTGTTTTGGAACAAACACACTGATTCGCATGAAATGGCATGACTGTTTTGGAATAAACACACTCCTTGATGAACAGACATGAATTTACAGAAAAGATGCAACCTTTGAAGTGAACCATTGCCTCTTTTCAGAAGAGGCATGTTATGGCTATAAAAGCCTGCTTTCTTCCACAGGTTTTGGTACGAAAATTTCAGAATACAAAATTACTTCTTGTCTTCCAAATTACTCTGTGTGATCAATCAAAACGTTCTATGCGTTCGAAGATAGTCCAACCGTTTGAGGTACCGCTATAGTTGGTCTGTTTAGCCATTTTATCCTGGGAGGAAAAATTCCACAACCTTGGGTACAGTGAGGGGAATTATTTCCTTAAGGAAACTCCGTGAATTCAGACGACTTGGCTATTTTCTGTTTCATCTTAATTTCTGAAAGAATAAAATACACCTCTTGGAAAGGTCATTTCGATCTTGTGTTGAGGGTATTTGATACACTTTATCGTGTTCTTGTTTATACTTGAACTCTAGTTGAAGTTATTGTTCTGCATATACTGATTCTGTGTACCCGAAGTACAAACGAAAATAACACTTTTCCATCTGATACATTCTACCTTGTAGTATAACTCCAAAACCCACCTTCATAATGATGACCAGAACTCTGGCAATTTGTTGATCTAGTTCATCATTCATAATATCGCCTTCAATCAGGGAAGAATCTTCTTCAGGTAAAGAACGTAATACAAGTTTGTTTCGCCATTTGCTGCATGAACTCTCTACGATCTTATCAGAGATATCTATAGTGAAATCAAAGACCCATAGGAAATATCATATGCTTTTAGTAGACGAAACATATTGAGTTCAAATAGTATCAAACCAATTATAGTGGTTACAATCAACAAAATGCACATGGTCCAACAAAATAAAAAGTGAATAAAACCAAGAAAATTACTCCAAAAAAAAGCACATGGAATCTCAAAACCAGAATCACCAATAGCATCTAGATCACAGAACAATAAAAAAATACCCTGTGCAATCCCACAAGTGGTGTCCGAGGAGGGTAGAGTGTACGCAACCTTACCCATACCTTGTGAAGGTAGATCACAGAGACCTCCAATATATATTCACATATGCTCTAGTGAAGCATGTTTAGCTCAACAGATCAAACACCAGATGGGGATAAATATAACAGGCTGTCATAAATTAATACAATAGTAGCAAATGTAAAGAGAGAATATTGTGAGTAGAACAATCCAGAGAAACGCAAACTCCGATCAAATCAACAAACTTTACAGATGTCACAACCGTTTGACAGACTATTACCTCTTCTTATGCCACTTTGATCCAACAATGGACTTTACTGTCTAACCAAATATGCTAACAACTCTGGCAAGTCCAGTGGCGGAACTACCTGCATAGAACGAACGTCGACCGTGTAAAGGAAAACGAAAGGGTCTTCAGTGATTCAGTCTGACTAAATTTTAGTCTTTTAGAGATGAGCTTCATCGTTGTTTAAGTTTACGAACAGCTTAAACCTCTGACAATTCCTAGTTAAAGATTAATATGTCCACTTTTCAAAACAAGATGTAAATCCAAAGACAACTCCAGTTAACATGTAGTCGCCACTCCAATTTGTGTATGACCTGGCTATCCTAGTTTATAATAGAAGGCAATAATGGTCAATTTATAAAGTTGTACTTCCTTCCCTATTCCCACTTCAAACTTCCTGGGAAAATATGTAGATTAGGAAAGCAAGAGAAGTGAAAAATAGGAGAACACGAAGGAGAGGTCATTTCTCCCTTCTGAGTCTTCCACCTCAAATTTCCATCAATTTGTTGTTATTATAAGCAGAAAAATACAGGGAAATGTTTTCCTCACATCTTCTATTCCTTACTTTCCTTCCTTCCCTCAACTCACTAAGAAGAGCATTATTCGCATAATACAGTTGTTGAAAAATTTAAACACATGCAAAACCTTGCAATAACAACTTCATGAAATGTAGAAGACACCAACCTTTTGTCTCTTCTGGTTCCTTGCTAATCGTTTTCTGGAAAATCATTAGCCAAACACAAAACAGCAGATTAATCATGTGAAATCAGATCAATTTATAATGTGAAAATAAAAGACCTGATAAGCAGCAAGTCAGATCAATTTTAATACAATATTTGGATTTCCATTTAAAACTCTATTTTTAAAAAAAAACATATTGTTATAAAACACTATATTACTGTGGAGGTAATATACCGCAATTACAATAAATTAAAGTTGAAATCATAAAATAACAAAAACAAATAAATAAATATTCTTCAAGCTGAGGCACGAATATTTCGCTCTTTAAGCAGATAATCCATACAGATCTAGCAGTATATCTCTTGATTTTCCCCCTCAAGGATACAACAGCACATCACAATGTACAACTCAAGCAACTCCAAATTAGTTGAAGAGTCCAAAGCTCCACCATAAAAACATATTTCTTCTAACATATAAAACTCTCTTGTATATGGTAAATATAGTTAGAGATTCAGAATATTTTCTTTGTCTCAACTCTCTCTTTTACTAATCTTACCTCACTATATACTATAATATTTTCCCACACTTAACATATCTCTCTTGTATCAATAAAAGGACGAAGATATCCTTTATATAGGTGTAAAATGTCTTCCACAAATAAATGTCAAGATTGTGGATAGTCATTTGAGAATTAGTGGGGTAATTAGTAGGAGATAATGACATTGTGGTTACATAAGTTATATCAAATAATTGACCACATTCTTGTTCATTTATACCCACTAACACAAAAAGATAATATGGTGAGTTACAAAAATAGTGACACAACTTTCTCCACTTTATGCCTATTAATTGTCATACAATTTAATATTTTTATTTTAATAATAAAATACACCAACAATTACTAGTAGAAATGTGGCTTCTAGTGTGAATTTGGAATGATAATACAAGGATTAAACTAAATATTGACTTTGTACGGCAATCTATACATAACAATTGTTGAAAAGTTCTTCTTGTGGATAGGAGATATAGCACTATCAAAGAAAGCTCTTTTTGCTTGGAATAGAGTTCGCTATCCTGAAGTGGCTGGTGGTTTGAACATATTTGATGTGGTTGTCTAGAATAAAGCTGCAATTAAGAAGTTGTTATGGAGTGTATGTACTAAGAATGATAATTTATGGGTGAGATGGATACATTATGAGTATGGGAGGAATAGAAATCAACTTGTGGATAAGTCTAAGTAGGATTCATGGTCATTCAAAAAATCCTTCAAGTTATCAAATACTTCCAAACAGCAGGTATTGATATGAATTATGGGGCAAGTATAGAAAAGTTCTCTGCGAAGAAACTCTACATCAAGTTCATAGGACAATTTCCAGAAGTGCATTGGAAAAAGCTTGTATGCAATAATAGGGCTATCAAGATGGATTTTGTTAAAGTAAAAAGATTTCATAACTAAATTAGAACACTTTTCACTAACGCTAATCAATAAGTATTCACAATTAGTTAACTCCCTCAATAAGTTAGTTAATATTGATAATGTTAGTTAGTTAGTTAGTTAGTTAACGGCTAATTGATAGATCACAGTCACTAAAATTCATTATATCTATTCATGTAATGTGGATTTCGACACAGTTTTTCAATGAGAATCAGCTAACACTAGTACTCTACTTCAGCTCTCTCTGAATTCTTCTTCTTTCTTCCTCTTCTTCTCCTTCCTTTCTTCCTCTGTTAACATTGCTTTCAGACTCTTTATTCAGAATTACAACATGGTATCAGAGCCCTCAGTCTCTAAGTAGAATAGCAATTAAGAATTGAAGAAATTCTGGGAACTACTTGATGATATGCAAGAGTTCTTGATAAGAAAAATTCTCTGTTTCTTGCTTCTGTAAATTTGTGAAGCTTACACAAAATAAAGTGAAAAAATATGGAGTGTACAAATATTTCTATACCAAATCAAGTTCCACCAGCTATGAATATGGAAGGATCACCAAATTCTATTGCAGTTCCACCTGGAAATCCAAACTCTTCTCAGATTCCCGGTATTGATTACAACCATCCCTTATTTATACATTCCTCTGATGTGAGTGGCATTCAAATCATTTCTTTTCAACTAATTGTAATAGAGAATTATTCTATATGGGCTAAATCTATGCATATAGTTTTGTTGGGTGGGAATAAGTTGGGATGTATTGATGGTACTTATGCAAATGAGAAATTTTCTAAAGTTACGTGGAACACTGGGAGAGGGTAAATGCAATAGGTCTATCTTGGATCATGAATTCTATTTCAGACAAGCTTCTTGGTGGTATTAAGTATGCTTCTAGTGCACAAGATATTGTTGGGTTCGAAATCGAGAGGATGTCATGCGAAAGCTTTTAGTTTGCAAACCATAAGACGATAAATCAGACAACACATGAAAAATTAAACTAAAAATATATTATTGGATATGGTTTGGCCAAACGGCCTACATATTAAAAATAAAATTGAAAATCCTAAAACTTATTGGGAGAAATCTCCCCCTAAACAAAAAGACTCTTTATAAACTACATTGTGGATGCTATTGTGTTATGGTATGAGAAGGGGGTCTTCTATTTATAGATGTTCAAAACCTTTCCTCCAATAAAGAGCTTAGCCAAATATGGAAAAGAATTATATTTTTTCTTTCAGAAAAAGTAAAAGTAATTATGGTAACTTTTATTTGCTTCTAAGAAAAAGTAAAACTTAAATATAGTAAGAAAATCAGGGCAAAAACCCTAACAAATCTCCCCTTTTTGGCTTGACTTTCTTCAAAATATTCTTGATCCTCCTCTTCTTGTGCATGATCTTCGTTCTTCATATATATATTCTTCATATATCACTGTTGTTTGGCATGTTTAAAAATGGAGCTTTTGTGGTTAAAAAATATATTAGCCATTTTCGGATTAAAAATATTGGAGTCCTTTTGCAGGGTTAAAAGTGAGTTTTATTTTCAAATATATGACAGCAGGATTGTTGAAAATATAATTGACAATTATCTCCACATGTAACTTTTGGACATATATCTTCATTATCATCAAATTGGTTGCAGCTTGATTTTGAAACCGCTTTGAACCATAAGCTCTGATACCACTTGTTGAGTTCGAAATCGAGAGGTCGTCATGCGGAAACTTTTAGTTTGCAAACCATAAGACGATAAATCAGGCGACACATGAAAAATTAAACTAAAAATATATTACTGGGTATGGTTTGACCAAACGACCTACATATTAAAAATAAAATTGAAAATCGACTCTTTAAAGAGTATAGTGTGGATGCTATTATGTTATGGTATGAGAAGGGGCATCTTCTATTTATAGACGTCCAAAACCTTTCCTCCAAAAAAAAAAGTTAGTCAAATATGGAAAAGAATTATATTTTTTCTTTCAAGAAAAGTAAAAGTAATTATGGTGACTTTTATTTTCCTTATAAGAAAAAGGAAAACTTAAATAAAACCCTAACAGATATTTGGAGAGAGATGGAAAGGTTTAATAAGTTTGATGGTTCTAAGGTCTATAATGTTCATACGGAGATTGCTACTCTTATGCAAGGCTATCTGTTTCTGTATATTTTTCAAAACTACTGTGATTGTGATAATTCCAAGTATTTTATGTTGCATTTGCAGAAACTAAAAATATTTTAGTTCTTGATGGGATTAAATGACAACTTTGGACAAGCCAGGGGTCAGATTCTTATTATAAGCCCTTTAACATCAGTAAACAAGGCTTACACCACGATTCTTGGTGATGAGATATAGAAATATGTGGCTTCCACAATTGGTATCTTAGGTCCTAGTGCTAATATTATAAGCTTTGATACCGTTGTGCATACTAGAGGTTATAAAGGTTCCAGTTCTTATCATCAGGGTGGTAATAGTGGGGTCATTTTTCATTGAAGTGGTAGTTCTAACAATAATGTTGCTACTGGTTATCAGAAGTATAAAAGAAACTTGAACCTAGTGTGTGATTATTAGAAAAGAAACTTGAACCTAGTGTGTGATTATTGTAAGTGCAAAGGACACACTAAAGATGCATGCTACAAATTGGAAGGCTACCCGAATGAATTCAAGTCAAAGAAAAAGATGGAGGCATCTCATGGTCATGCTGCATACAATATGTCCACAGAACCACTCAATGAGATGCCTAGCATCTCAACCTATGCGCATGATCAGAACACGAATGGTATAAGGCATCAAGTTCAAGAACAACTCGGTGGTGAAATGTCTGGACCTGCTATCTATAATGGTCAACATTTTGGATAGAATATAGGATATTCTATTCCTTTTACAAGAAGCCAATAAGAACAAACGGTGTGAATGTTTCATTGGAATTATCTTTAGTCTACTGATTCAGGGCTTGCAAATGATGGCAATGCTAAGGCTAATGCAAGCACTGCAGGTGTTGAAAAAACTCTATCCTTATTAGCACGTAGTGCACCTGAATGGATCATAGATACTGGTACCACAAACCATATGATTTCTAATCTTTATGTATTAGACAAAATTACTATTAAAAAGATAAAAATACCTAATGGTAATATCTCTAATGTTACACATAGTGGAAATAGCTCAATATCAAGTAGGAGCACAATTTAAAATGTGTTTTATGTCTTAATCCAAATATAATCTACTCTCAATAGCAAAGCTAAACAAAGAATTATAATATGTTGCTTCCCTGACTTTGTCTTTTCAGGATTTCTTCACTAGAAAGGTGAAAGAGATTGATAACTTAGATGATGGATGATTATACATGCTTACGAACCAACTTAAAATTATAAGGGAAAGAGAAGGACTAATCACTAGTTTTGCTTCTCCAAATTCAGAAGTTGTGAAGATGGATTTCACTTTATGGCATAGGATTTGGACATAGTCCATCTATAGATTTATATAGATTATTTCCTAGTAGTCTTCAAATAATAAATGAATCTATTATAGCTGCACAGTTTATCCCTATGCTAAACAAGCTAGAATTCTATTTCCATCCAGTAGTATTAAGACTCAAGCAATACTGGATATATGGGGGCCTTATCAAAACTCCTACTTGTGATGGAAATAGAATTTTCTCATTATGATTGATGATTTCTTAGGACTTAGTTGTTTTTGCTTAAGAAAAATTGGATGTGCCCGTAGTCTTAAAACAATTTCTTGTGAATATACAGACTCAGTTTAATAAAATAGTCAAGATCATAAGATTTGACAATGAGACAATTTACAAACAACTTATGTCAAAGATATGCTCAATCAGCTAGGTATAATTCATCAAAAATCGTGTGTTTATACCCCTCAGCAAAATGGTGTTATTGAGAGAAAGAACATACACATCTTAGAAAGTTCAAGAGCTATAAGATTACAAGCACATAGTTTTGGGGACATTGTGTTCTAGCCGCAGCTTATCTAATCAATAGATTACCTAGTGTAGTTTTAAACAATAAATCTCCCAATGAGGTACTCTGACATGACCCGAATAGGGCCTAGTTGTGTCGGGTATCTTAGGTCCAACCAGGACCGAAGACCACCCCCAATACCCAACCATTAATTGCCTATACCCCATATCGTGTGAATTCCGAACATATAACAAGGTAAGATAATATTAAATTAAAGACATGACAATAAGTCTAAAATCAAAATAGAAATCCACAATCAATTAACCATTCATTACCAATCCTAATGCAAATACCAATACCAATGCTAACACTAATGCCGACACTACAATGCTCATAGTAGTCCAACAAAGCCTCTAACCAGAATCAAAGAATATCCAGTCAGGACATGCCCCCAACCATAGCCAAAACCAAAACCAAAGAAATAAAAATAATATAAAGAAGTTCATAGCATGAAATAAGGTCTTTCAGAGTATAGAAGCTCACCACTTCAGTTTGACTCAAAAGATATCCCTAAATCACCAAGTCACTGAGCAGGAGGAGTGAAAGTATGGCCGGTTCCTGAATCACGTGGGAATACAGCGGCCGAAGATGGTTAGCGGAGTAAATGCTAGCATATAACTCAGATATAAAGATAAAACAATGCCATCAATTCAAAATCAAGCCAAATAAATCACATATATACATATATACATATATACCGTTCTAGGATAGGAAACAAGTTTTAGCATGCATTTAAATCTTTGACCTGGGTTGTGCATCTTTACCGTTATAAGTCTACCCACGGGCTATATGGGTCCAGTGTTACCCCCTGAACGGGCCTCAGACCGTGTAGTCACATAAACCGGAGATATCATAGATGGTTGGGGATTCCCTTGTACCCTTCGCCCTCTATGATACATATATATGTGTATAGACTTAGGGGATCCCGTGTACCCCACAAGCATATGGTCACCAAGACCAACCCTCATGTCGGCAAACATAAGTTTCCAGTGTCCGTCCTTCGGAGTCACACCTTCACAGCTAGCTATCACAACTCCCATTATTGCTTAATTAAAACATTTAACACATAACCAAACCACCAATTCCAGGAGTCAATTATTAAGGCATTATTAAGTGGTATCGTCATACTGACTATAGCTTGCAAGCAGTGTCACTAGCCAACACTTAGGGGATTCTCATGTACCCCACAAGGTTTTCAAAACCATCCGTAATCATTTAACCATTTATACCATGCATTAGTTTCAAGAAATAAGTCAAACCAAATACTTTGGATCATAACTACTTCAAAAGTCATAAGTTTAGAGAAAGTTACCATTATCAAGTTCCACCACCATATCCATGCACCCACATGTTCAAAAACATAATTAAACATGGAAAACTATAATTAAACCATAGAAAAACATCACTCAACATTAAGCATTCAAAAAACCCCAACTTTTATTTCAAAACCAAAACAATACCATGAAAGTCATACATTAAAACATATGTTTTAAATAAAATAACAATGAGGGAGGAGTAACATGCCTGAAATACTGAGAAATTTGGAAGAGATTTCACCCCTAGAACCCTAGCCTTAGATTGAATACAGAGCTTGAAAGAGAATTTGGGAGTGTTTTATTGGGAATGATATGTTGATGAAGTCCCAAGGAAGGTTTTAAGTCATGGTATCAAAGGGACTTAAAGCGGGAAATATCCAGAATACCCTCAGCTTAAAAGCTGTAAAAAACCATCTTTGGTTACGAGTCAACCCATTGACTCGTCACCATATCATACGACTCATAGCCTTGAGTAGTATCCCTAGACAGTGTATTTGACACCCATACACTGTCCACCTTATGACTTCATGATCCCACATATACCTAACCCAATGACTCATAGGGTCTAATTGTAACCAATACAGAACCCAAATAGGTCAGACACTGGGCAACCTACGACTTTACCTCATGACTCGTAACCTGTCCTCATGGCTCCTAGTGAGCCACTTATACTCAGAGCAAAGTCAAGCCACTAAGTACTGATTTGGTTAATGTTTGTCCTAATGACTCATCACCACCCTTAACAACTCGTCACACCAAGTCATAACCAAGATAGAAAACCCAACCACCATATACTGGACACCCTACGACTAAGGTCATTTGACCCGTCAAGACATCATACTACTCGTATGGTCAAGTCGTAATCAAGGCAGTGAGCTCAAAGCTCAGGAAATTTCCAAAGGCCAAAAATCTAGGGTGTTTCATACTCCTTGATAGAAAGCCTTCCATTGATCATCTAAGAGTCATAGGTTGTTTACATTTTGCTAAGGATCTAACTTAATCTGACAAGTCAAAGTCTAGATCTAAATTTATTATGCATATGGGATATTCAAAAGTCTACAAATGGATACATACTTTCTAATTAACATACTTAGTAAATAGGGATGTGATATTCAAAGAAGATATCTTTTCATTTTCCATGAAAACTTCTACTAACTTTTATTTTTTTTTAAGAATACTAACAACTGCTCAGAAGATTGGCCAAACCAGACCTTTATTCCTTTTTATTATCACCTCAGTAGAGAAAATTCTAACACATTAACTGAGCCTTAGATAGTAACATTAGTTGAGGAGGCTCTATTGTTTACACCTTAATAATAAGAGGTTATTGAGGCTATAGCACAATAACCAGTTGCTGCACCATAGCCACCAACTTAATCTAGAAATCTTCTTGAGAAAAATAGCCACCTATTTTGCTAAAGGATTTTGTGTCTCTCAAGATACACAAAGATTCTTTACATAACCTTGATAAGTATATGTCTTATGTAGGTATTTCTATCAATAATCAATCTTACATTACTAATTTTTCTTCTATTACAAAACCTACTACCTATCATGAAGCTACTAGAGATCAAGATGGATTCATGCAAGGTAAGAGGAGATCACAGCTCTAGAAAACAACAAGATATAAAAAGTTGTTCCTCTACCTGAAAGTCCACATAGGGTGTAAGTGTGTATATAAGGTAAAGTTCAAAGACAATGGAGAGGTATAAAGGTTTAAGGCTAGCTTGTAGCAAAAGTTTAAGTCAAAAAGAGGTAATTGACTTATAAAAGTCATTTTCCCAAATGATTAACATAGAAACTGTAAGAACTATATTCTCTTTGTTTGGGATATACATCAAATGGATGTATACAATGTCTTTCTTCAAGTTGATCTCAATGATGAGATATACATACAACTTCCATCAGGTTTTCACTAGACAAAGAGATAATCTGGTATGCATACTAATGAAATCTTTGTATGGATTAAAGTAAAAACCAAGACAATGGAATATTAAGTTGATAGAAGCATTATCTAAGTTTGGTTTTATTCAAATTCAGTATGATCACTCTCTATTTATCAAGAAGGGATCACTTTAATCTTAGTGTATGTTGATGACATGTTCATTACTGGATATGGTTTAGAATTGATACAAGAAACTAAGAATGCTTTGCAGAATGATTTTAAGATGAAGGACTTGGGTGAACTTAAGTATTTTCTAGGATTTGAGTTTGCTAGATCAAGCTTAGGAATTACTATGCATCGGTGCTTTGGAATTAATCTTAGAGACGGGATTAGCAGGTGGAAAACTTATTGTTACACCAGTTACACAAACACAGAGCAAACTATAATTAAATATGATATAGTTATAAAAGGTAAATGCAGTTCAAAAAAAGATCCACCAGCTGATCAATGTGTTTATCCAAGGTTAATAAGAAAACTTTGTATCCAACAGTTACTGGACCTAACATATTATTTATTGTACAAAAACTAAGTCAATCCTTGCAATCACCTAAGGTATATCACAAGGATCCTACTTTAAGGATTATGAGGTATATTAAGCAACAACATAGACAAGGTCTACTACTAACAAACAACTACAAAAATGAGATTACTCTATTTTATAATGCAGCTTCTCCAAACACTAGGAGATAAGTCATTAGTTATATGATAAAGTTTAGATATTCTCTTATATCTTGCAAATCAAATAAATCGGTTGTCTCATAAAGCTCTGCAATTTGATACAGTTTAGATTAGCTCCAAGTTGTTTACTAGAAGTTAAGCTCGGGAGCTCCAAAGGGTCTAAGGATTATTCATAAAGCGGGAGGTACTTGAAGAACTCTTCTTACCATTAAGAGGGTGTCATGTGTTAATAATCACACTCACATTAGGTCAAGGATAGATGGAGGAGCCAAGGGAATGCAAAATAGGGATAAAAAGCCCCTTGAAAAGGATATGCACCCAAGATACTTTGGATTCGCCTTTGATCTGCTCTAGCATTTCAAGAGCAGGTCAAAACAGCCCCTAGTGGTTCTTTTCTTGCAATTGGGTCATTTTTGGGACCTAATTGTGTAATAATTAATCTTAACTATAAATACATAGGAGCTAGCTTAATTTCTTAGTTTTACTTGATTATTGATGATTGTTTCTCCTTTGAGAGAGAGTATTGGTAAACTTGTGTTGAATCTTGATTTAGAAACGTTGGTTTTTAGGGCATTCATCTCCCTCTTGGTCACCGTAGGAATTAGGTGTATGAATTAGATTGAAGTTGAGGGCATTAGAGTTTGACATACTCTTTTATTTTTAATTACTTCTTTTTCTTGTGTCTAATTATCTATCTTATCCATTATCTTTTATTTTCGTATCGCCTTTAGTTTTCATAGTTTGATTCCATATCATTTGTTATTAGAGTCGAGCTTAATTTCATTCCTACATAGTCAATCTTGGGTCTAGTCATCTTGAAAAATTAAAAATCACAAAAAAATATTACTATTCACATTTTAGGTCTTAGGTCACATTTTGAGTTTTTGATTTTTGATATTTCTTGTGTTTCTAATGTTATATTTTCATTCTCTAATACTATTAGAGTCCAAATATCAAATTCGAGCTAAGTCGGAGTTATATTAAGCCTTATACTATCATTGAAAGTTTGGGCTCGAAGAAGAAGTGTAAAGAGGGTTGCGAGGAATTTAAGCAAGATAATGTATGGAATGAGTTTAGAATGTTTAAAGGTGCATAGATTCAAATTTTTAACTCATTCCGAGATAAGGTGAAGAAGTGATGTTCTTGGTGTTCTTGAAAAAATTGTTATCTTCATCTTGAAAGTTCATCCAAAAGTAAGTGTTTGATCCAAAAAGAAGGAAGAAAAAAGTGAAAAGGTGTTTGTACTAGAGCATCTCCAAAGGATTCCAAGCATATTCCAATAGAAGAGTGCAAAGGAGACCAATCAAGGGGCATTTTCAGCCTTTTTAGCAAGCAAGGGTGGCCAACTTGCTCTTGACCTATGCCCAAGGTGTGCTACAACTGCTCCCTCCCTGTTGTCGCACCTCAAGGCAGTGTCTAAGGCTCCTCCTTTGCCCAGCCTATGCTGAACATGCATTGGGGTTGCTGTCAAATCTCAAGGCAGTGAGCAGCCTTCCCCTCCTGTGCTGGAAGTGTTGTTGACCTGCGCCCAAGGTGTGTAATACCTACCAAACGTAAATCAAGCCTCTCCAACATCAAATTTAAGTTTCACATGCATTGTAACACTCCTAAACTCTAATTTTCTTAGGTTTGATTCCTTAGTTTCACTTCTTAATTCCTAAATTTATCTTTTGATTCTTAAACCACTTAACAAGTAGTAATTTACCTACTAAGTTGGTTGATTGTTTCTTGAGTCTGAATTTTTTCATTGTCCAATTTATTTCAAGCATTTCTCTTTTTTATGTCGTTGTTAGTTCTTGATACAAGTCCTTACATCTTTAATTTAGTCATTAAAACAAGAATCCAACCCAATCAATGATGTGTGAGCAGATGCTAACACATTTGAGGCTTTTAACTGAGAATAATTGCACTGTCTTAAGAAACTTTTGTTGTTTTTGATTATTTTCTCTTTGATATTACAGTAAAATTCAAGATCCAAGAGAACCAGCAATAATGGAAGTAAAAGAGTTAATTTCTGAGCAAGTAGAGAGGGAAGTATAGCTGATGACTTGTCTGATAAGTCATCAGCATTGTGATAAGCTATCAGAGTTACCGTTAGCCTTAGACAGAGAATGGGATTCAGCTGGAAGAAGTAAGACAACCTGTGATAAGCCATCAGGCTCGTCGTTAGTCTTAGGCAGGGAATGGGACTTGAAGTGAAGAAGCGACGACAATTCTGATAAGTCGTCAACTTTGTGATAAGTTATAAAAATCATCATCAGCTGTAAACAGTGTGAGGTAGTGGGAGCAGAAGTGTGACGACATTCCCTGATAAGCCGTCAGGAATACCATCATCCCAAGGAAGAAATCATGAAAGTGGAAGACGACCTGACGATAATTCTGATAAGTCGTCAGACTCCTCATAAGCCATCAGAGTGTCATCGTCATCCTAAGCCAGAAATTATCAAACTTGAAGAAGAAGCTAATGATATTTCTGATAATTTGTGAGACTCTTGATGAGGCATCACACTTCGTCGTCACCTGTGCGAGAAAAGATCTGTAATCTGTGATTTGTTTCCATAATTAGCCTGAAGTATTTAAGGCATAATTTAGGGTTTTTCTGAGCATTTTGAACTTCACGTTTTCATCAAGTTTTCTCTCTAGCTTTCTCTGCAACATTACACTTTACTTTTGGAGAAATTATTATTACTTTTTTGGGGATTTTCTACTGTGATTTAGAAGGAGAAACACTTGTAGATATTCATCATTCTGTAAGTTATCATCTATCAAACTATGAATACAATTGGTGTTGTTGCTTTCTACGTTATGAGTTGCTAATTCCTTTAACCCGAGTTGTGGGACTTATGGTTTTGATTTTGTAAAATAACTAGGTGTTCAAGATTCTAAAGTTAATAGGAACTCCTTGGTAATTCTTATGCTTTACATATTATCTATTGGTTACAAATGATAGGTCATTCCTACTAGTGATTTGCTTGAAGTAAGAAATCAACCCTAGTAGGAAGTGAATTACCAATAGGGACTTCACTGGAAATCGACAATCATCATTTATACTGGATCCGCGATGCACTAAGGGTTAAAATGACGGTGTTCAATGACTGAAACTTAAAATTTCCATAATTTTTTACCTCGGTTATTGGATTTAGGCGAATTTTATATCGTTGGAAAGCTAATTCAATTTCCTATGCAATGGCAGGCTCTAAACTGGAAAATAATAAGTGTTTCAAAAATGCTATGTACAAATGCTCATGTATAGGTACTTAGATTATGTTAGGAAAATACGGGGTATTACAATATCTCCCCCTTGGGTTCATTCATCCTCGAATGAAACTGGTTAAGCTGAGGAAACTGATGGACTAAGCTTATATAGTGAACATGTATATTTGATGTATGGAATGCATGACTGAACTAATTCATGAATGCTCGACTAACATGAACATGATGTGCAACTGGAACTGAGCATGATAGAGAGAAATCTTAAGAAGTTTAGTACCTTATACTGAATCTGGATTCGCAGAGAAAATATGAGGGTACTTGGTCCACATATTTGCCTCTGTTTCCCAAGTAGCTCCCTCAATGGACTGATTTCGCTAAAGAACTTTGACTAGTGGAACTTCTTTGTTCCTTAATCTACGAACTCGATAATCAAGAATTTCGACTGGAACTTCCTCAAAAGAAAGATTGTTCTGAATATCTACACTTTATAAGGGAACAACTACAGCTGGATCACCAATAAACTTTTTCAACAATAAGACATGGAACACTGGGTGTACTGAGGCTAAATCTGAAGACAACTCAAGCTCGTAAGCTATCTTTCCAAAATGACTGAGAATTCTGAAGGGATCGACATATGGGGGACTGAGTTTCCCTTTCTTGCTGAACCTCTTTATTCCCTTCATGGGAGAGATTTTCAAGTACACAAAATCATCAACCTCAAACTCGAGATCCTTTCTCCTCACGTCTACATACGATTTCTATCAGCTCTGGGTAGCCCTAAGCCTTTCTCTAATCAACTGAACCTTCTCTAACACATTAAACACAAAGTCAGACCCTACTACTGCGGCCTCACCTACTTCAAATCAACCAATCGGAGATCTACATCTCCTACCATAGAGAGCCTCAAATGGAGCCATACAAATATTGGAATAATAGTTGTTATTGTATGTGAATTCAATCAAAGGCAAATGGTCATCCCAACTACCTTTAAAATCAACTGCGCATGCTCTCAGCATATCCTCAAGAGTCTGAATGGTCCAATCTGCTTGATAGTCTGTGTGAGGGTGGATGGCTGTACTGGGGTGGACTTGGGTACCAAGACCCTTTTGGAATGCTTTCCAGAAATGAGAGGTTAACTGGGTACCTCTGTCTGAGATGATAAATAAGGGAACACCAAGTAACTTAACCAACTCTCTAAGATAGAGTTTGGCATAGTCCTCGGCTAAATAAGAGGTATGGACTGGCAAGAAATGAGTTGATTTGGTCATCCTATCTATGATAACCCAAATAGAATAATGTTGATGACAGGTACGAGGTAAACCTATCACAAAGTCCATGTTCACTTCTTCCCATTTCCACATGGGAATATTAAACTCCTTCATGGACTCACTAGGATTCTGGTGCTCAATCTTAACTTGCTGGCATGTAGAGCACTTAGCTACAAACTCTGCAATATCTCTCTTTATCCCACTCCACTAATAGATCTCCCATAAATTGTGGTACATCTTAGTGGCCCCTGGATGAATAAAGTAACGTACAACATTGCGCTTCTGCAAGAATTTATTGCCTCAAATCATCTATACCAGGAACACAAATCTACCCTGACAACACAAAACATCATCTCCTCCTTGGGAGAAAACCTCTAATTTTTGTCTCTAACTGATTCTTTTAACATAACTAGACTAGGATCTCTATCTTGTTTTTCCTTCACCTCAGAAACTAGAGATAATTCTGAGCTACTCTGCACCCACATACTACCCTTTGTTGAGTCGACTAAGTAGACACCTAGTCAGGCAAGCCGATGAACTTCCTGAGCTAACTTTTTCTTATCATCCTCAACATGAGCAACATTGCCCATAGACAATCTACCGAGAGCATCAGCCACTACATTGGCCTTTCCCAGATGATACAAAACACTCATGTCGTAATTCATCAATAAATCTAACTACCTTCTTAGACGCAGATTCAAATTTTTCTTAGAGAATACATACTGAAGGCTTTTGTGATCTGTGAACACATCTACATGCACCCCATACAAGTAATGCCTCTAAATCTGTAAGGAAAACACTACAGCTGCTAGCTCAAGATCATGAGTCAGATAATTCTTCTCATGGGGTTTAAGCTGTCTGGAGGCATAGGCTATGACCTTACCTCTCTGCATGAGAACACAACCCAAACCTACTTTGGATGCATCCCAGTACAAAACAAAACCATCTGAACCATCTGGTAGAGTCAAGACTGGGCTGAGGTGAGTCGAGTCTTCAACTTCTGAAAACTCTTCTCGCATGAATCTGACCATTGAAACTTAACTTTCTTCTAAGTCAATATGGAAATGAGGGATGCAATAGAAGAAAATCCTTTAACAAACTGACAGTAATAGCCATCCAAACCCAAGAAACTCCTGATATCTGATGGAGAGATAGGTCTAGGCCAGTTTCTCACCACCTCGATCTTTTGAGGATCGAATCTAATGCTATCACCAGAGGTTATATGGCCAAGGAAAGCTACTAATCTTAGCCAAAATTCACACTTACTGAATTTAGCGAACAACTGGTGAGCTCTAAGAGTCTGAAGTACTACTTTGAGGTGGTCTGCATGATCATTTTACTACGAGAGTAAACAAAAATGTCATCATTGAAGACTATGATGAACATGTCCAAGTACTACTTGAACACTCAGTTTATCAAGTCCATGAAGGCTACTGGGGCATTTGTAAGACCAAAGGACATGACTAGAAATTCAAAGTGACCATACTGAGTTTGAAAAGTTGTTTTCGGAATGTCACATTCCCTGACCCTAAGCAAATGATAGCCTGATCTGAGGTCTATCTTGGAAAAGTAGCTAGTACCCTGAAGTTGGTCAAATAAGTCATCGATTCTAGGAAGTGGATATTTATTCTTGATTGTGGCCTTGTTCAACTGATGGTAGTCAATACACATTCTGAGAGAACCGTCTTTATTATGCAGGAATAGAACAGGTGCGCCCCATAAGGAGATGCTTAGTCTGATGAATTCCCTTATCTAGGAGATATTTTAACTGTTCTTTCAGTTCTTTGAGTTCAGCTGAAGCCATTCTGTATAGAAAAATAGATATAGGCTAAGTATCTGGGAGAAGGTCTATTCTAAAGTCGATTTTCCTCTCGGGAGGAACTCCAGGGAGATCTCCAGGGAATACATCTGGAAATTCCCTCACTACTGAAACTGACTCAAGAGTTAGAGTTTCTGAGTTAGAGTATTTGACTCATACAAAATGGTAAATACACCCCTTCGATATCATCTTTTTGGCTCTAAGGTACGAGATTAACTGACCCCCTAAGAGTTATAGTACTACCCCTCCATTCAAGAACTGGTTCATTTGGGAACTGAAAATGAACTATTCTTTTTCTACAGTCAACTAAGGCATAGTATGAGTAGAGCCAATCCATGTTGAGAATAATGTCAAAATCCATCATCTCTAACTCCACGAGATCAATTGAGGTAACTTTCTAAGATATTATGACTGAAAAGTCTATATACCTGTCTAGCTACAATGGAAACACCAACTAGGGTAGACATTGAAAAGGGCTCTGCTAGCGTTTCAGGACTGACTCCAAAGTTGATGGCTATATATGGAGTTACAAAAGAAAGAGAAGCTCCAGAATCTAGTAAAGCATAAATATATAGGTGAAAGACCTACAACGTACCAGTAACTACGTTAGGAGAATTTTCCTGATCTTGGTGGGACTGAAGAGCATATAATCTGTTCGGATGCTGACTACTGGTAGCACTGGAAGTGGCACCCTGCTGAGTTGGATGACCAGATGGAACTGACGACTGATGGTACTGGCCCTATTGGCGCACATTCCTTCTTTTCTGAGAAACTACCTGACACTCCCAAATCCGATGGCCTAGCTTGCTACACTCGAAGCACACATCACTACCCCCTATACACTCATCCTGATGGTGTTGCCACACTTCTGACATAAAAGATTGGTACGACCACTGCTAACACTGACCTAGGACTTAGAGCATGGTGCCCTGTCCCTATTGTCATTTCTGAATTTGGGTACTAGAGCACTGGCTGGAGAAGGTACTTGGGTTGAAGACCTCTGATGAAACTGAAGACGGTTACCACCTTCTGACTTTGACTGATTGAAATTAAAACTACTCGTCCTAGCTCTCTTGTTTCCTCTCTTCCTCTCCTTAATATTTTGATCCTCTATTTGTTGAGCATGGACCGTTATCCTAGACAAGTCCATCTCACTAATGAGCATTGTGTTCCTGCACTCCTTGACCACACTATTAGATACGCTAGACACAAACTTACTTATCTTGGACTTGTTATCAGCTACCACATGAGGAGTATACCTAGATAACTAAGTAAACTTGAGGGAATATCCCTCATACTCATGTTTCCTTACCTCAAATTAATGAACTCTAACACTTTGGCCTCTTTCAACTCCAATAGAAAGAATCTGTCTAACAAAGTTGTGGAAAACTCTTCCCCCTCTACAGGCCTTGCATCAACACCCCTATCTACCTTCCACTGCTTAAACCAAGTATGGGATACATCCTGCAATTGATATTCAGCCAACTCAACACTCTGACTAGACATTACCCCCATAGCATCCATTATGTTCTGAACCATATCTAAGAATTCTTGTGGATCCTCTTCAGACTTGGATCCCGTGTAAGAAGAAGGATTCATCTAGGGGAAATCCCAAATTCTAGTCGCAGCAGTATTGACCACTGGGTTGGCCAGAACAGAAGTTGGTCATTTATTTTATGTTGTTACCCCAGGACTCAAAACATTAATAGTAAAATGACACTAAAGCTTGAAGATCAAAACATGAAGGTTTTTATTAAATAAATCACTCTTGTAGGCATTTTATCAAACACTTGTAGTTCATGGTTTAAAACAATCATAGGAATGTCCTAAAACATATAAAAATAGCATGAATCCGACATAATAGAGTTAAATCGTGGTCTTGTTCAATAAATAATAACATTAAAACATGGAGGATTGAATAATAACAATAATTTCATGGTAACATGGTATAAAATCATAGTTCATAAAGATTCACGTGTGAAATCACAATTTAAAACATAATAACTTGAAAAGATCACAATTTTATAATTTAAACGGGTTGCTTGGACTCTATGGATAAAAGGGATCCATGGAATAATATCTAACATACCTTAATTGATGGATTTCTTGAAGTTCTTGGTGAATTCTTGAGGATTGACCTTGAATTTGAGAGCTAGGGTTCTTGATTGGGAGAGAATCTTCTTTGATTTGGGGAAAAAGTTATTGAAATAATTGGTTAATTAGGGTGAATTTCGTGTTAAAGGCTGACTGGGGTGAGGCGAAAAAGACTGTAATGCCCTCAGATTTAAAACTCGGAATTACTGAAAATTTCCTGATTTTGTGAGCTTGCACGATGCGGCGCTATCGTGCCGTGTTACTGGAATTGGACATCTGGGAACTGAGGGCTTTGCGCGACGTGGAGGAATTGCGGTGCCCTTTTGATTCTGAAATTCACCCTTGGCGCGACACGCCATTATCACGACAGGACATTGGAAAAGGATAATTGGAATTTTGGTTGACGGCGTGACGCGGTGGTTTAGTGGAGCTTTACCGGAAATTGACAATCGTCATTTATGCTGGATTCGTGACGCGTTAAGGGTTAAAATGATGGTGTTCAACGATTGAAACTTAAAATCACCATAACTTCTTACCCAGTTATTGGATTTAGACGAATTTTATATCGTTGGAAAGCTAATTCAATTTCTACGCAATGGCAGGCTCTAAACTAGAAAATAATGAGTGTTTCGAAAAAGTTATGTACAAATACTAATGTATAGGGACTTAGATTATGTTAGGGAAATATGGGGTATTACAGTATGCTACATGATTTTGATTGAGCTGCAATTGATGATCTTGTTAAGTTTTAAAAAAAATTATAAGTTATGGTTGAATTTTTTGGTGCTTATTATCCTACTGCTTGCAGTATTTTAGTTTATTTAGATGACATTTCTTGTTTACTTAAAGAATATAAGAATAGATAAGGTTACAAAGATGTCGTTAGTGCTATGTTTGATAAATTTAAAAAATATTTTTATCCGCTTCCTCTAATTTACTTGGTTGGTGCTATACGAAACCCATGAATGAAATATAATACTATGTGCAACTTTAGTTCTATTATTTATACTTCCTTAGAGATAAAGCCTGAATAAAAATCAGATTTGTTTACGCCTATGAGTGATGCGAACATGTACATAGAAGCATTATATAACCATTATGTCGAGTTACTTGATATAGCTGTACCGACAAATATCACTCCAACTGTCGCTCCTCAAGCTCCCGAGGAGCCATCGTCTTCTTAAAGGTCGGCACATAGTGGTTTTCCTGATTACTTTTATGATTTAAATGTTTGGGGCAGGATTTCTCCTTCAACATACACAACAACTTCTCGGGAAGAGCTTAAGTATTATTTTCGACAGCCGAAAGAGGATCGTAGAGCAAGGATCAACACGTTGGATTAGTGGAAGAATAATTGAAGACAATATCCTGTGCTTTCAAGATTAGCTAAAGATATATTGAATATTTCAATGTCAACTGTTGCAATGGAGAGTGCGTTTAGTCAGGGACGACAACAACTTAAAGACAACCGACACTCATTGGGAAGCAATGCTATGAATGTTCTAGTTTGCCTTAGAGATTGGATTAGAGCGGAACGAAGAAATCAAGGAATAGAGGTTGAGTCGAAAGACGAACAAACTCTTGAAGAAATTCTGACTTCAAGGGAGAACTCAGCATAATCAAGTTCAATGTATGGTTTTGCCCCCATTGATTTTGACTATCCTATGGTAGTTCCCGTTAATATTAACATGCACGAGTTGGAGAAAATAATGCAAAATTTGTAGATTTTCATTCATGTAAATTATAAGTTTTGGATCATTTTGCAGTCAATAAAATACAACATTCATTCACTCCTTACTTTGTAATATTTTTTATTTAAATTGAATTTCTAGTTTGATTAAATACTTTTAATATATTACTATCAAACTTTACACTAAGTAGTAAACATAACAAATATATATACACATATATTCTACATATATACACAAGTGGTATTTAAAGTAGTATATATTCTATATATATGTGTATATATTTTCTATAGACTCTAAAGTAGTATATATTTAACGTATACATGTCTATTTGTTTTCTAAAGTAGTATATACATGTATGTGTGTGTGTATATATATACTACTTTAGAAAATATATAGACATTAAATATATATTATTTTAGTGTATATATGTTGTATGTATATTATTTCAAGTGGTATTTTAAGTAGTATATATTCTACATATATGTCTATATATTTTCTATAGACTAAAATAGTACATATTTAATGTGTATATGTTTCTAAAGTAGTATAATATGTAATGTATATATGTTATATGCGTATATATTGAGAAAAGACATGTTTTCACCCCTAAACTTGTCCATTCAACTTACTTTAGCACTTAAACTAAACTTTCATTTATTTATCCCCCTTAATATCTTCTAAGTTTATTAATTTCACGCCTTAATATATAATACCACTGTCACACGGTCAGTGTGTTACACTCGCCCACACATCAGCACCACGACAGCGCCACTGCGGAGCCACACAAGTAAAATATTTATTAAATATATATAAAATATATATAAATATATATACATATTATATATGTATATAAATATTATTAAATATATATAAAATATTTTTAAATAAAGAAAATACACCCACCCCCCAATTTTCTATCTTCTTCAAACCCCACCACCTTCGCCCCACCTCCCCCCCCCCCCCCCCCCCCCACATACGTTGGTTCAATTATATATATATAATATTTTTAAATAAAGAAAATACACCCACCTACCCCAATTTTCTATCTTCTTTAAACCACCCCACCTTCGCCCCC